>NC_054706.1:73576626-74176626 GCF_016097555.1 Gigantopelta aegis | reverse complement strand
TGAGGGATTATTGTTGGGGTTCTTTTGGCCACTAATTAGTAATCATAAAAACACTATGACTGATTACAGTTAACAGGTTAACGTGTGATAATGGCCATAAAAGCGCGTACGACCAGCCTAGCCTGGCCTGTCATGACAGGCGTGCGCTACAACAGCTTGTTCTGAATGTGCACGTAAAACCCTATGACCTGACCTGACCTGCCTAGCCTGGCATTCGTATTCAACACAGAACAAACATGTATGGATATATCAGAACAGAACTTTATTACACTCAGACCGTTCCATGACCAATATAAAATTTTCATGACTTTCCAGGCTAGGAACATGACCCGAACTGACTGGGGGGCGAACTGGTACCTTTGTAGGGGCGAACTGGTTATGCACGTGGGGGCGAACTGACATCCTATTTGGGGGCGAATTGACTGGGGGTGAACTGGCGGGGGGGGGGGGGGGGTGGCAAAACGTCTGGTACCCCAGTATGTCAACTGCCGTGATGTCAGGCGAGACACACCAAATTAAGTACTAGATGCATGGACAAAACTAACTGTATAAAGTATAATGTATATTTATTTTTTTAAATTATTTTTGGGTACATTGTATTTACAGATATATAGAATTGATTTACAGATTAATTATGTTAATATTTATATTAATACATATAAGACCTTATTGTTATGCATCATCTATTTTATGGTGAAATAAAATAAAAATTAAGTACTAGATGCTATCATAGCAATTATGGACAGTAAAGTGTGATTGTGGTGAGTTATCAATCACTGAGGGCGAGTTGACCAAACATTGGTGAGTTGGTAGGTGGCAAGTTGACCAGAATTAATTTCAATAGGGGCCAAGTACAGCCAATGCAGCACTGAACTGTCTATATTATATGCTCCTGAGAATGGTAGAAAGTCAGATTGTTCTGGCTTGACACTTTTCTCCAAAATATTGGCAATTTATGGTTTCATATTTATAAATATTTCTCAGGACAAAGTGATAATCATACTAGATTTCAAAGTTTTGACTATGTTCACTGTCCACTATGTTCCGTTTCAACAGTTAAGCCTTAGTGAAGGAAAAAAGTCCCTAGTCATCTGCCCTCACATGATAAAAAAGACCGGCAATAGCAAGGAAAAAGACACCATCACTTAGTGCCTTATATTAGTAATATTGTGAGATATGCGGTTTCCCAAACAATACGCAGACTTCAGCACCCAATACACATAATAAAGAAAACATGGCAACCGAAAACTGCCTGCAGTGCAAAATCGGCAATTGCAGTGATATTTTTAGCTTTGTGCCTTGGTTTCAGGTGGGTTTCTGACAGACACAGGACAACAAAGTTGTAACAATCTGCTGAAATCCACACATTCCAAAAATATCCTTGCACTCATTCAAGCAAACTAATTATAGATTTTTATTCCGTAGTATATATGTTTATACAAGTGCTACAATAATTCAGATTTGGGACATAAAATTTGGCCTCAGTTCAGGTGGCTGTTTAATACAGGTGGTTGCCAGAGTTGGTTTGACTGTTTGTTCCAATATTTAGATAACATTTTATAACAATGTTAATGCTAATGCATATTATTATTCTTTATTTTAATTATATTTTTAAAATCTCCTTACAGGAAACACCTTTGGTGATTAGCTTAATTATGAAGTGTATTTGACGAGCCAACTATCCATATTAATTATGGACAGGACCCCCAAATCTCTTCAGCAGATGAAGGTTGATTTCAGCCAGTTTCTGTCATCTGCCAGCAAGACGTCGGACAACAAGCCAGTGTTTCGACTGGATCACAGCATTCTAGACGCACAGACAACACAGTCTCTGTCCATGAGAAGTTTGTTAGGTATACCAGTCATTTCATTTCTTTTAGTTTAAGAGGATCATACGTAGATTTATACAAGAAAGTTCTGTTTTTAGATTTAAAGTGTTAAATTTGTGTCTAGCAGGAGAAGACCCTATATTATTGTGCCCTGGACAGGCCATAGAATTCCAAATTTCATGGGAAATATATTTTGGTTCTGTGCCTTGTGATCATGGGAACCCATTGGAAACTGGGTTGGGTTTTTTAATAATTATATTTATTACACACCAATGTAAGATATTACTCATGTCATAACAGTTACTCAATATCTAACTAGTGTAATATTGGCATGAGCAGACTGGCGCAGTCTTTTTTTAAAATTTGAATGATGTCGTTTCATCTCCCTGCAATAAAAGAAACTCTGTGCATGACACTTCCTTTTTACAAACAGAAAAAAACATTAAGTGTAAAATTGCTGTCACAGTGTGGAAAATGTTTTGTTCAGAGATTATTAACGTATCTAACCGTATTTGTACAAAACATTATAATTTAAAAGTGTACGAAATGAAATTGCGATAAGATAGGCTGTTGTATTTGAGCCCATTGTGTACGAAGCCAAAACGATGTTGCGGCAAGTGTCTGTCGTCAAACTGCTACTCCTTTTTTACGGCCTATGTACAAAATGTTAGATTCACATCTGGTCAATCCCATTTACTCAGCTCAATCTTTGCTGGTACGATCAACAATTCAGGTCTCACTACACAGATCACTTTCGGGTGAGAGTTCATTGATCACGGTCCACCATAGTTCCCAATTGTAACACAAGTTATGTTTCACATATTCACTTCTAGGAAATGGTAAAGAATTAAAACAGTATGTATGTTTAATGGTAAGCCTTCTGGCTGTATTTTGCCCATGCTATTTTGTAATGTTGTGCATTGAACTTTTAGGACATGGGTGTATAGTGTAAGAGACAGCCGGAGTGAATTGTTTAATGAACCACTTGTTCGGACCGGTATTGCAGCCAGATGCGGTCATATAACAAAAAACTGTGATGGAAATGTTCTCAATTTTGGATTGAAAATAAATGCTTATATAATGTATGTTCGCAATGATGTATGTTGTAAGTGGCAACAAGAGCCCATTCTATTGGCAATTTTCATTTGAAGTTGGGCAATTTAACATGGATTTCAGTGGCAGATGACATCTGTGTAGTGAGACCTCAGTCATTACTGTGAATTTAAATGTGCCTCGTTAACTGACAATTAGTGCAAGCTTCGCACCAAAATCTAAACTACATTGCTGATGTCTCGTTGCAAATTGTTACGTCATTAAAGTTTATGTGTGACGTAGATCACTTACTGACTCAGTTCATAGAAAAATAACGTGTTTTAGGTCTCGACATCCGCTTGCTTCTGCGTTTTGGCTTGTTTGCAGTTGGTTTGTCATAAATAAAATACTAAACTATCTTGCCTGTCATACCATTTTTATGAAACTTGTGAACAGTGTTGGTATCTAACGAGCGAAAGCTCATCAGATACCAAGACTGTTCACTCATTTCATAAAAATGGTATGACAGGCAAGCTTGTTTAGTATTCTATATATATATATATATATATATATATATATATATATATTATTTTTGTTGAATAGTCGTACTTGATACAATAATCATAGGAAATGAAATTTTGGTGCCGTGATTTTTACTGACACGTTACCAAGAGCTTTGGATTAGGTCCCTGATCTACTTTACTGAACATTAGTACCTGTACATGATAATAGTAATTAACATTGACATGTTTTCAGAGCATGAAAAAGCCAATAAGCAGAAGGAAGCTGACCTGATAGCTGCCAAGGCACAGATTGCTCAGCTGGAAACACAGATTGGTAGTCTGAAGACGTCCTTCAAGCGAGCTAGAATAGAATTCGAAACTGACGTTGAGAGTATTACACACGAGAAAGAGGTCTCAATGAATTCTACTTGCTTTTAAAACTATTAGTATTTATTAGTGTATTACTGACAAAACTTTGTTTTACTAATTGAAACCACAGTTTTAGAATGATGACCATATTTGAAAATGGTATTATTTGAAGTTGATATTTGGGTATTGGAACACAATGAGCCATCCACAAAACATGTAAACATACCACCAAAAATAACCATATGACTGTACTTTAAAAAACACAATTGGCCTTGATTCACTAGTTAGTGGATGAGGTTCATTATGTATTTCGAAATTCGTACATGCATTGACAAAATGTCAATTTTTGTCAAAGTTATTCATGTCTTTCTCTCTCTGTCTCTGTTTAGAACAATTGTCCCAATTAGGATACATGTTTGTTACACACATGATTGATTACAACATTGTTTTAGTCACTGATTCATACAATGTTCTACCCACTGATTAAATATTATAAAACAATGTTCTAAGGTGGCATTAATCATGCTTTTTGTCGCTCATCCACTTATGATATGTTTGTGTGTGTTTTCAGAGAGAGCATGAAGAAATCTTGAATCTGAAATCTCAGCTTCTGTATCTCACAGTGACTGTTATATGTTTACATGTGTTTTCAGAGAGAGCATGAAGAAATCTTGAATCTGAAATCTCAGCTCTCGTATCTCACAGTGACTGTTATATGTTTACATGTGTTTTCAGAGAGAGCATGAAGAAATCTTGAATCTGAAATCTCAGCTCTCGTATCTCACAGTGACTGTTATGATATGTTTGTGTATGTTTTCAGAGAGACCATGAAGAAAACTTGAATCTGAGATCTCAGCTGTCATATCTCACAGTGACTGTTATGATATGTTTACATGTATTTTCAGAGAGAGCATGAAGAAATCTTGAATCTGAAATCTCAGCTCTCATATCTCGCCCAGCGTGAACATCAACTTCACGAGGAACTAGCCGACTGCCAGAAAGACCTTGTTCAGCAGAAAACACAGTACGAGGACAAGCTTCTCGCAAAGCAGAAAGAATACCTACAGCTTGAAAACAAACTACATGAGGTACGTAGAGAAATCGATACGTAGAACTGCAGTCTCTACTTGTAACATCATTTTCTAATGCAAACATAGCTGATGTTTTAACATTGTTTTTTGAGGTCGGCATAGATGATCAACTGCCTTGATAGCAGGTCTTCACACCATGTTTTTGTGTTTTTTCACATAGATCAGTAAAATAAAGAGAATAAGAAGTTTGTTTTGTTTAATGACACCACTAGAGCACATTGATTTATTAATCATCAGCAATTGGATGTCAAACATTGGGTAATTTGGACGTGTAGTCTTAGAGAGGAAACCCACTACATTTTTCCATTAATAGCAAAGGATCTTTTATGTGCACCATTCCACAGACAAGATGGCACTTCATACCACAGCCTTTAATATACCAGTCATGGAACGACAAATAGCCCAATGGGTCCACCAATGGGGATCGATCCCAAACCAACCGTGCATCAAGCAAGTGCTTTACCACTGGGCTATGTCCTGCCCCAGTAAAATAAAGATTCTCTTCTCTCTTTTTTATTTTTTTGCTTGTGGCGAGCTAGTACATGTTTATATGATCTAGATTACTGACTGCATCTAAAAGGTATCAAAGAATGGCGTGTCACAGGAAGAAAGTTAATGTCGATGATCTGGTCTAAATGATTAAAGGAAACATGTCACGAGACCATATTATAGCTCATTTTAAAAGCAAAATGATATAAAAATAATATACAAATAAGTTTATAACAATAAAATATGCGTAGTTAACTTAAACTGAAGAAATTAAAGTACGATTTATGCATATTTATTCGTGAGCGTTCGGAAAAAAAAGGAAGTGACGTCAGAGCCGCTGTACTCTTCCATTGTTGTTAACTGTTTAAATATAGAGTAAGGGGCTTACGATCTTTTGGGTGTAAAAATAAACAGTTTAAACGATCAGGATTGTCGTTTTACGGTTTTCCAAAGGATTGTATCCGAAGAAAGACACGTGTACTTTATCGCAAAACAAAAGATTGGACACCAACACCGCATAGTACTTTGGTGTCAGCCTATTTACAGCTCGGAGCCCGAATGTTACCCAGAGACAAAAATAGTACTCGGTTGCGAATGCCGAGGTGTACATTGTACATATTTGGCACAAAGATACACCTCAGCATGATGTATTTATATATGTTAAATCAAAAATGTACAATGTTTTGTTTTTTTTGGAAAAAAAAAAGATTTTTCATGTATGGGCTGTAGGCCTACATAACAAAATCTGTATTCACCGTCCGAAGAAGGAAACGTCAATAAGTAATTAAATATGGCATATACAAACATGGGATTTGGCATGAGGATACATCTCAGTACGATTTATTTAAATATGTTTTTAAAAAAACCGTGTAGAAAACAAAAATAATTTTAAATAATGTTTTTAATCTTCGGGCAGAGTACGTCACAAAAACGTTCCTCATCACGCGAAGCCCCAATGTAACACGAAGTTCAATACAAAATCCACGGGCTGACTTGAGAATCGGAGTGTTGTTTTAGTTAATTGGTCCTTTCTTTCCATGGCCTGCACATGTGATTCCTGATTGGCAGGTGTATATTACAGGGTATCGACCAGGTAAGTGATTACCACTGTCTAGACATACGTACAAAATACTTGCCACTTTTTTAAGGTCACAGGGTATTGTGGCTTGACCTGTCACGACTATAGTACAATGTTAAGGGACATTATCAGCCGCCCTGCTTCATTACTGTAAATAATGCTGTAAAACCCTTGATTAAGTAGACTTTCCCATCTAAAATTACAAAACTGACCAATTACGTAGTACCAAAGAAAAGAAAATTATCACTTGGGTATTGTGAGTGGTCGTTTTTACTCTAACGCACCCTACCAATAGGCCTAATAATATGCTGGGGGTATTTTAAGAGAGAAAAATACTATAACCCCATTTCATTCTAAAGTTTGTTTTATTTAACGACGCCGCTAGAGCACATTGATTTTTTATCTTATCATCGGCTATTAGACGTCAAACATATGGTCATTCTGACACTGTTTTTAGAGGAAACCCGCTGTCGCCACATAGGCTACTCTTTTTACGACAGGCAGCAAGGGATCTTTTATTTGCGCTTCCCACAGGCAGGATAGCACAAACCATGGCCTTTGTTGAACCAGTTATGGATCACTGGTCGGTGCAAGTGGTTTACACCTACCCATTGAGCCTTGCGGAGCACTCACTCAGGGTTTGGAGTCGATATCTCGATTAAAAATCCCATGCCTCGACTGGGATCCGAACCCAGTACCTACCAGCCTGTAGACCGATGGCCTGCCACGACGCCACCGAGGCCGGTTACCATTTCATTCTATTGATGCAAATTGAAATATATTTAGTCAAAAAGTCGATTATACTCTCAAGTCATTTATGTTGTTTTACAAGTCAGGTTAATGAAAGTGAAATGCCGTGTAAATTAGAGCGTTTGTTTTCACTGTGCATACAGATTTCATTATGTACAGCCCGAACATAAAAAATGCGATGTTTTCTATAAAAAAAAAAAAAAATGTTTGTCCTACATTTATATTTTTTACATATTTAAATACATCATATCGAGGTGTATCTTTATGCTAAATATGAATAGTATACACCTCGGCATCAGCATCCGGGTTTTGGTTTTGTCTCCGGGTAAATTGGTCAACCGGTCTGGTCTGGCCCCATCGGTTTCTCCACCCTCCGACTCGCTATCCGTTTTTTCTTCAGTATCACTGTTGTAAGTAAATGTGTGTCTTTCTTCATTTACTAACAGCTCAAATTTATACGGCAAAACGTTTTGCGAACGAACACTCATTGTTTTGGTAAGCTGTGCAAGTCTTAGATTCTTTATGAGTGGTACGGACTAATGCTTTTAAGTGTAAGGCTTCAGATCAAGCGACGCGTCTCTGACGTCACAGGCCTCGTGATTGCCCTGCTCATTAAAGATCGGCAATTTCCGCTAAGAGCTCGTATCTGGATTTTCTTTTACGGAGATATTTTAATTAATTTTTTTTTTTAGGTGATTCAATTTATAATTAATTGTACATGGTTGATGCCAAATATAGGTCACATGACATGTTTCCTTTAAATAATTTATAAATTCTTGATATTGAGACATTAAAAAAAACAAAAACAATTTTGAGCAGAAGTAATATATAATTTTCCTCTCACCTATGAATGTACTATTTAACAATGAGCTAGATCTCTTTAAATTTTGTATGAATGCTTGTTGCATTTTTTAAACTGATTTTCTTTTCATTTTTTTGGTGATTTAGGCACAGGAAGAAGCTTGGGAGCAGTCATCAGCACTGAAGAATGAATTGCTGCAAACTAAAACGGAGATGTGCAAGATTAGCAGCGAACTTGACGAAGCAAAAGCACAACTTAAACTGCAACTAGGGTATGGTTCACTACAGTCTTCCCATTATTTAATTATTTTTATGCTTGTTCACTATTCCTTTTTTCTTCTTCTTTTTTTGCGAACAATAAATCATAAATGTATGCTAAAATCATAAAATAAGGTGACAATGTTTGGCATCAAAGGTGCTGAGATGTTGTTAATTAAATATTCTTCTCTTTAAATATATCAGGTATTAAAGCTATTTGGTATGAATGTTTTAGTTTGGGGAAGAAATAATTTTATTTCTATATTTTGAACATTTTATTTCATTTGTTGAAATAGGTGTCATAACACATGCTTGATAACTAATGAATGAATGTTTAATGACACCCCAACCATTTGGTGTGCATTTGAATGTGCACGTCACAAATTGTATTTCTGTTAATATTAAAACATGCTAGCAATGTGAATATCTTCTAATTTATACAGCAGGTCCGTGGATCTAAATTCTTCACTGAAAGAACTTGAAGATCATCGGCACCGAGCAACTGTTGCAGAGCAAAGAGTTCGAGTATGTTTACTTAATTGCTACACGGTTTTTGTTCTATTGATTGTTTTATGATCACAGTGCAACTGGTAAGATACATTTGCTGCTTCTTTCTTTTTTAAACCGTCATTGTTTTATTACCATATTACAACTGCTAAGTATATTATATTAGGGATGTTCCAAAACTGTTTACATGTGGGAGTCCGGACTCACTGTAACCATATTTCATGACCAGTGTCTCTGCTGTAGTTTATTTTCTATACATTCTTTGTTTCAGTCATATTTTGTTTTATGACTGTTGGGTATATACCGTATATCGCTGTGTATTAGCCGACTCCATGCATTAGCCGACCCCCTAGTTTCATCCTCCAAATCGGCTTTAAAATTATAGACCTTGTATATAAGCCGACCCCCCTATATAAAACTAACCAAGTCAGATGTCTGTGTGGTCTACAAAATGACAAAGTACATCTGCTTTCAAACATCATTTGTCACAGCAAACTTATCCGGAAGCAGTAGCCGATTTCTATTTATAGAAACGGTGTCCGGTTAATTTATTTCTCGTAAAATATAAGTACCAAGATAGCGAAATATACCTAAACATTCTTGATTGCAGCCACACGTTAAAAACACAATGACTGTTTGCATTGTTGATTGTGCTAATCGGTCTTTTCATTACTAGTCGGCTATACCCTACCATACCCAACCACCCGTGTCGATTAATCCCAAGCCGACAAACAAAACAAATGAAGCTGGAACAATTAACGTGTTCACCGGTTTAGTAAGCAGTTTTGTAATGACACGTGACCTGCGAAGTTTTCCGAAATTGTTTTGATCGGTCACCATTTATTGTTGTTTAAACAGATAAATATTACTAAATAACTTTTAAACACCAACATTTATTAAAGATGAACATATATATACAATTTTAATATCTTTTATTTGTAATAGCTTGTGTTAAAATGCAATATTAAACCTTTATGAAAGCGGAAATGCAGAGCACAATAATGACAATAGATCGAGTCGAGTCGTGACGTCACTATTGTAACTTTACATTTCCAATAAAATGTTGACTCCTTAGATAAGCCGACCCCAGCCTTTGACTTGATAAATTTTGTATCAAAAAGTCGGCTAATACACAGCGATATACGGTAAGAAAATTGCCTCCTTAATCCCCTAGGTAATTAATTTTGGAACAGCTGTACCTTTTTCTTTTCAACTTAATCTGACATCTAACCTATGGCACTTTCTTCCTATTACATTGGACTGGTCTGAACATCCAAACAGTTGACCGGCGTTGTGGTTAGGCCATCGGTCTACAGGCTGGTAGGTACTGGGTTCGGATCCCAGTCGAGACATGGGATTTTTAATCTAGATACCAACTCCAAACCCTGAGTGAGTGCTCCGCAAGGCTCAATGGGTAGGTGTAAACCACTTGCACCGACCGGTGATCCATAACTGGTTAAACAAAGGCCATGGTTTGTGCTATCCTGCCTGTGGGAAGTGCAAATAAAAGATCCCTTGCTGCTAATCGGAAAGAGTAGCCCATGTAGTGGCGACAGCGGGTTTCCTCTCAAAATCTGTGTGGTCCTTAACCATATGTCTGACGCCATATAACCGTAAATAAAATGTGTTGAGTGCGTCGTTAAATAAAACATTTCTTTCTTTCTTACCAAACAGTTGATTGGCTAAAATAATCTTTCATACATGTACATCTCTGGGCACTTCTTCCTGTCCAGTGAAAACTTCTTCATTCCTTCTGTTTTGTTCTTAGGGTCCAAATGTGTTTTGGTTTGCTCTGTCATCAATCCAAACCATCTGGTTTTGAGGTTTGGGTTTGGGTGTTGTTGGTTGTTGCTCTGATAAAAACATATTCTGCCCAAACTATTTTAATGTTAATATTCTGCACTTTGGATGATTTGCAATGATGGCATTTTCTGTCCTTTCATCCAGGAATATTTGTGCACATTGTAACTCTGAGATTAGTTTAAGGATAGTAATTTGTATTTCCTGTTAGCAAGCATGTGAATGTGTATGGTTTTAATATTGTAATTACTTAAATGGTTCCCGTAATCTTAAGTAGGTGAGTAATTAATCCCTCCCCTCAGTTTTTCATCATGACAAGGTCTGAAGTAGTGTCATGCATTTCAGGTAAAACATTTGACAGCATTATTTGAGTACCAAACGCAATGTCTCATTTGGTTGATTCTGTTAGGCTAGGTCAAACTGAATTCACCAAATTGATTGCATGTTTGTGTGTGGCCATCTTAAACCCTTCTTAGATCAGTGTAGTCTGTGTATTTTTTTCTACATATCTTTCACACTTTATTCATGTTGCCATATTAATCTTGAATACATGTATGAGCTATGTTTATCTTGTTAGGATTTAGAAAGTGAGCTAGCTCGCAATGAAGAGAACATCACCATCACCAAAAGTATGAAGTCTTTGTTAGATAAAGTACCAGACTTGGAGAGAGAGATTCGCAAACTCCGGGAGGACAACAAATATTACAAGTTAGTTAGTTTGTATGTCTGTCTGTGAAGTCTGCAGTAACCTAAATTTGGCTTTTGTCATTTATTATACATAACAAACAACATGGCTATGAAGGTGTTGGTTGGAAGTTTTTTCTCTTCTTTTTTTTTGTTCAACCTTAAACCAACTTAACTAATATCATTTGCATTTATTGCATAAAACCACTATGTTTTGAGAATGGAACAATATTGAAGGGTTTTGTCCATAGTGGTCATCGCTGGTCAGGCCAACTGGTACTTTAAAGTTCTGACCAGCATTGTTGCTGTCAATCACTATTTACAAGTATAATACTATGCTAACAATCTAAGCAGAGTCCTAAAAATGTGAAGTAAGTTGTTCTGCATTTTGACAAGTGAATACTGGTTTGAATTATTTGCATTTCTAGAGTGTGTAAAACCAGTTATTGTGACTTTTCCCAAATGTTGAAAGTTAGGTATAGTTTTGAGACTTACACAAGTTATTTATGCTTCTAAAGAATTGTAAAGCCAATTATTGTGAATTATGACAAATGCTGAAATTTAGATATAGATTTGAGACTTACAGAATTTATTTACGTTTAAAAAGAATGTGTAAAGCCAATGATTATGAATTGTGACAAATGCTGAAAAGTGGAGATTGGTTGGAGACTTATATGAGTTGTTTGAACTTGCAGAGAGCGTGAGAAGAACGTCATGCTGTTGGAGGAGCAAGTGACTAGCCTGGAGGAGAAACTTGAGAGGGCAAACCGGCGGATGGCCGACTTCACTGAGATGCAATTAGAAAATGAGGTATGTAGTTTGACAACTGAAAAAATACATATTGAGACATTTTATATACGGGTAATCTTTTTGTCTCATCTGATACACAGGTTATTGCAAATAATTTTAAAACTAAAGCAATTATTCAAATTTGTGTAATTTTATAGTTAATTTACTTATTGCTGTCCGTAGGTAATTTATTTACAAGGCAGCAAGACTTGTACATATGAGCATAACATTTTTATAAGATCTTGTTACAGTGTGTGACGTCATACTACATTTGTGCCAGTCATAATGATATCATATTACCAATGGTGGCAACTTTAGAACTTTGATTTACTAAATAATTAATTAAAATATTTTTAATATATAAACTATCAACCTCATCTAGTTAATCGGTATTTGTCTTCGCTGAGCCTCGACAAATACTGATTAATATAGACTTTGTTGATATTTTCCATATTTAAACTTATGATGAATCCTCTATGTATAAACTATCAACCTCATCTAGTTAATCAGTATTTGTCTTCGCTGAGCCTCGACAAATACTGATTAATATAGACTTTGTTGATATTTTCCATATTTAAACTTATGATGAATCCTCTATGTATAAACTATCAACCTCATCTAGTTAATCAGTATTTGTCTTCGCTGAGCCTCGACAAATACTGATTAATATAGACTTTGTTGATATTTTACATATTTAATATATAAACTATGAACCTCATCTAGTTAATCGGTATTTGTCTTCGCTGAGCCTCGACAAATACTGATTAATATAGACTTGGTTGATATTTTACATATTTAAACTTATGATGAATCCTCTATGTCTACAAACTTATATTCTACCTATTGTATGCTTATAAAATTTGTTTGATTCAGAGTTTTAAAAAAAAGGTTTATATATTTAGGATTTAAAAGGAAGACTTCAAAGATGGGAGGCATTAGATACTAGTGGATCTAGAAGACCAAGGTAAAACTGACTTGTGTAAAACAATAATTTTGTCCAAGGGAAGCATGTAATCATAAACTTTATGGGGCGGGATGTAGCCCAGTGGTAAAGCACTCACTTGATGCACGTTCAGTTTAGGATCGATCCCCATCGGTGGCCTTATTGGGCTATATCTTGTTCCAGCCAGTGCTCCACAACTGGTGTAACAACAGCAGTGGTATGTACTATCCTGTGTGTGGGATTATGTATATAAAAGATTCCTTGCTGCTAATGGAAAAGAGTAGCCTATGAAGTGGCGACAGCCGTTTCCTCTATATCTGTATGCTCCTTATCCATGTGTCGGACGCCATATAACTGTGTTGAGTGCATCGTTAAATAAAACATTTCCTTCCTTTCTTTCATAAACTTTCTGATTTGTGTGTAGAAGTTGTTTGTGTTTTACATTGTTTATTTATGGAGTTGTTAAAGTCTTTTAATTTTAATTACTTTCAAAGATTTTTTTTTAATTAATCTTTTTAATGTCCTATTTAACATGCTTTTCAAGAACACAACTAAAAGAAAAAGATTAGTGTCTACTGCTAATCTCAATTTCTTAAACTGTAATAATTTTTAAAAAATCATTTTGTTCAGTCCTTTAAAATTCCACACACCCCGTAAACCAAGTGATTTTGTTAAAGTATGAATGATTTTGCAATTCCTTGTCTCATTTTCACACCATTCCTTTTATAGTTCAAATAATATCTCATCTCATGCTGTACATAACAGCAGCAAAACAAATAATTTTAGAAAAGCGAGTTCAATACGAATATAATATTTACATGTTTAATGTAAATAATGATTTATTAAAAATACATTTTAGGTCACCATGTGAACTATCAAGACTTGTAGCCGAGCATCAGAGGAAGGAACTACTGTTGCTGGAACAACAAGGACAGCTACAAACAAGGTTACTAACTAGCATTCTATTTAATACTTTTATCTGACCTCAAACACTACTGCAGTTTCCCTCCACATAATGGACAATACCAATAGTCTATATAACCCTTCAGAAGTAGTTGTCAACCCCTGCAATTAAGAAAATGTCCACGGCAAAAAAACCAGTCCAAGGCAAAAAAAAAATGTCGTGTAGAAATAAAAGCTGCTCAGCATTGCCGATTGCTGTGTAATAAAAATATTATTTTTAATTCTTTATTCCTTTGTTATGGAATTTCTGCATACTTCATTATTTTCCTCAGCACTGTTGTTTTTCTGTTAACTTTTGTATGATGCCTACACTGAATACAGGTTTCTGCAGACCATCCTAAGTGGATAGAGCTGGAAAAAGTTACAGAAATAAAACTGGAGACTGTTAATATTAAAAGGTCTATTTCATTATAAGTTTTAAAATAACTTTTACTTTAACTCTGCAACCATTAAGAAGTTTATTATACTAAAATTTGCTTTAAAATTATCCATTTTTGTCAATAGTTGAATTCTGGATAAATTATAAACTTCCTTTATAATTTATAACTTGGGGGTGGGGATTACAATACACTTACAAAAGTGTTGGTAATTGATTTAAAATATTAAAAATATTAATTAATATTAAAATAGAATTGATACAAGTTAAATGAAAAAGGCAGCTGGATTATTCTCTTACTCATAATTCAGTCTGTTGTGGTATAGGTCTTCAATTTCTAATGGGGGGCGAGACGTAGCCCAGTGGTAAAGCGGTTGCAATATCTGTGTGGACCTTAACCATATAGCTGTAAATAAAAATATGTTGACTGCGTCGTTAAATAAAACATTTCCTTTCTTCAATTTCTAATGGTTACTTGTTTAAAATGGGCTGGGGTGTCATTAAGAAATTCCACAAAATAATGAGGTTAGTGGCACGAGGTGTTTTCAGGTGTAATATATTGCTAAAATGGACTTGATGGTTAACACAATGCAATTAACAAGCATGTTTAACTGGTTCACTGCTGAGAGCCACGATCGTGGCTTCCATAGATACTGCGAAGAGCCACGATCGTGGCTTCCGTAGATTCTGCGAAGAGCCACGATCGTGGCTTCCGTAGATTCTGCGAAGAGCCACGATCGTGGCTTCCGTAGATACTGCGAAGAGCCATGATTGTGGCTTCCACAGATACTGCGAAGAGCCACGATCGTTGCTTTCCTAGTGTATGTTGCAAACCATTCTCCCATTGGATTATTTTTAAGGGGTGTAATGAGAAGACAGTTATAGTGTGACAAAGCGTCCATGAGAGGCAGTTTGTGATTGGCTAAACCCATTATGTTTCAGTGGTTGTATTTACTGGAAATAGCAAGCGACTTTCTACTTTCTAAACGAATACAGGTAACCGTAATGGCCGACGATATATTCGATACGGATAGTGACGATTCAGTCAGATCCTTTTATGGTTTTTATGAATCAGATATCGAGAGTTTAGATGGGTCTAAAGTAGTGTTGGAAATAGAATAAAAATTATTTTTGTCAATTATTTATTTCATATTAAACTGACATGTAAATATTTTGTAAATACCTATTTAATGATACTCTACCCAATTTAGCATTTACTTGTTTGGGCTCTCATTGATGTACAAGGTGGTGTTTACTCTTGAAATTAAAACAAAGATGTCAGTGAACAGGAGATTTGTGACCTTTATTAGAACACTGGTGCAATTTTGAAAGATCAAGAGCTAACATAGGTTTTGATTTTAGTAAGTCGAGAGTAGCTCGTTAATTAGACCTATTTGATGCTGGGGTGTCTCCTTAGGTTGCCCATAGGGCCTGACAGCTTCTGGTCATGGCATGACAACCCAGGGGAGACTCGTGCAGTTCGTGTATATACACCGGTAGGTAAGGCGCCGTGATGTTGTCCCGGGGTTTTTGTTGGTCTTGTCGTCTTGAAGGCGGTGTCACCCAGTGCCCAAGTAGTCCACCAGCAGCAAGTATTTGGGATTGGGTATGGGGAGGCCGGTATTCTTTTGTCCAGCTTCCCCTAGGTGCATTGCAATTGTGTACTCGGAGCCAGTTTTCTTTTGCCCAGCTCCTTGTTAGAGTACGTGCTGGGCCATTAATTGTGGGCGGGTGCATTGTTATCACTAGTCCATGCACCCTATGTACTGTTGCGGTTGTGCGTGTAGTCTGTTTGTTTGGTGTTGAGGTTGTTCCTTATGTCCTAAGTCCTAAGTCCCAAGTCCCTACTCTAGTGTAAAGCAACGGCTAATCAAAGCCACCCATTCCCCCCCCCCCCCCCATCCTTGGATTATAATGAAGTACAAGAAGAGGGGGTGAGGATTATACTAGCCTAGCTAATTTGAGGGGTGTTCCCTTATAGTGTAGGTATTGGTTAAAAAGCCTAGTGCTTAACATATCATATTGGTAGCAAAAACAATTGTCTATTAGGCAATAAGGCAGATTACAGACGTTAAGAAAAAGTTTATGTAAGCAACTGTATACATGTCGTGACTAATAGGAAGTTTCTCCGCTCCCACCTAAGATCCACCTGACTACGGTTTTAACACTCATCTGACATAAAGATTACATGGCTGATAATATCTAATAAGTTAAACTTACTTAATTTCTATCTGGTTTTCAATTTTCTTATCTGTATCTTCGTCTAGAACCCTGAATAACTCACCTTATTTTGCTGTAATAGAGCTTTAATTTACTAATACATAGTGCAGGTGCGGAAGGCAAAGTCGTGAAGATTATTTACAGTATTGCGGTGTCCAGTTAAGGGGATTAACCACAGCAAAAAAATAAAATAAAATAAAATAATAATAATAATAATAATAATATTTAAAAAATCCTAGATAAAGAAAGAATTAATGCATTTATAGGTATATACAAAGTATAGCAGCTATTTGATAATATGACAATAGAGTATAGTCATTTGTCAGTTAATAATAATCTGCTGTCCCCCCCCCCCGTTGATTCCCCGGGATGGAGTGCATAATTGAAGGTCGAGTGCATACATAACTTAGCAGCGAACCAGTTAAAATAGTTAAAATAACAGTAATTGTTCTGCAGGTTAAATGTTGCTGCAATGGAAAAGGACACATTAAAGAAGAAATACGAAGTTTTGAGTTCTCAACATCATGAGCAAACCGTCCAACTACAACAACAAGCAGATTTGATCAAACGCCTTCAACGGAAACTTCTGCTGGTCACCAAGGTTTGTTAGACATTTAATGAACAATAATGAAAGAACACAGTTAATTTGCATTATAGTAAGAGGATTTTAAAATATCCATATTGATTTTGGCTGCAGGTAGTATATATATTTTTTTTATCATCTGTAAATTCGACAAAAATCCAATCAGATGTATGATTTAGTTAATATAAACTAATGAAAATATGAAGATCTTTGTATGTATTCTTAATTTTAATTTTTAATTAACAAAAATAAACTTCTAGAATAATAAATGAGGACATAAAAAAATCATTCGCCTGAAGTTTGATTGCCTCGTGTGAAAGCTTGTATCAGTGTTTGATTCTTGTGTATTGCCAGGAGAGGGAAGGTCTTAAGAAAGTGCTTGATTCCTACGAAAGTGAAGTGACGATGAACGTGGCACAGGCCACAGCTAGTCGCATCGAGCATCTCGGGGAGTTGGTTGAAGGTTATCGGAAACAAGCTGGGGACCTGGAGGCAGAGCTGAGCAAACACTCGGAACAAATGTCAAAAACACAGTCCCAATGCATGCAGGTGACCAGATATATGTCTAATAATATATTTTTTGTTTCGCATTTACGAACTAAAAAAATTAGGTATAGGTATTTACTTTTCCAATGGCAGTCTCGGCGGCAACAGTGTCAATTGTTGTGTTAAAGTTTAACGTTTAAGTTTTGCCTTTAAATCAGTTTCTTAGGTCAAAGAAACACAGTTTATAGTTGAACCTATGGATGTTCATCACTACACCAAACAAGTTTATGGAAGGTGGCACATTTAATTCCACGGAATTCGTGTTGTGTATAATTTCTCCTACGTCATCGGTGTTCATTAAATTTTTGAAAGTAATAGATTTAGGCTTGTGGGAATTGAAAATTTGCATATTGTTATGATTTTACAAAAAAGAAAGGGTAGTGAAAATTGTTTTTTATATGTGTGTAGTGTTTGTTTTGTGTTTTAGTTGCAAAGCAAGTCTCTCGGAGGTGAAGACTCTCAACAGCAGATCCGATCTCAGCAGGACAAGATCAGAGAACTCCAGTAAGTGTTATTTTTGTTTTTTATTTACAGTGAAAAGGCGAGATATAGGTATCACTTTTCTGAAGGTGGTGGCGCCGGTGTCAACTTGGGCATTAAAGTTCAGATCAGTTAATAACAAACTATAATTCCTTTGTCAATGAAATTTCGTTAATAGTTCCATCTGTGGATGTTCGTCATAGTGTACTGAAAGTGTATGGTAGGTGAGAGATTTCATTCTGCAAAATTAAGTCTTGTTCCGAGTCAGGCCCCTAATCTTATCTGAGGTCGAACTCGGGATGGGCGTGTTTGAAATCGTAGTGGTATATGAGGACGTAAAACTAGTTATCTGTGGAATTGTTGTTTAACCTGCATTGAGATGAACATCTGTGGATGCAACTATGAGCGACAAACGAATAATAAGTTTATGGTATGTGAGACATTTAATTCCACAAATTATTTTGTGAATCACATTGTCAAAGTTTAATTGATGGATGTTTTAAGTCTTTTCATCATTTGGATTGACTATAAACAGGTTAATAAAATGTTAAAATTTCAGAGCTTGAATTTGTTGAGGTCAGAGATATTTGGTAGTTAATATTTATGGCTTATCGGTTACATTTTGAATTTTAATTTGTCTGAAACGTAAGTGTGACACCAGATGGGAAAATGTCTACTGTATTTTATTTTATTGCTGTTAGTTCTGAGAAATTTTTTAAAACTAACAGTCATGTTTTATTTTTAGTCAACTACTAGTCTGACCAGAGGGCACTGTCTGTCTGTCTGTCCGTCCCACATATAGTTTTCCGGATGATTTTTTCACAATTACTTGACATATTGAGCTCAAATTTGAGTATATGGCTATTTATCCAGTTTTGACAGAGCTAATGGTAAGACTGGTAGGGGGACATGTATTGTTTTAGCAGTATTCTTAGAATGCTTGTTTTTAATGAACACTAACAACAAAAGTTTTTCAGAACTTTCGTTTTTTTACTAGATTTTAAGTATGACAATCATTATCTTTCTAGGGAAAAGGTTATAATTTTAGAGCAGGCACTTGAGAAAAAGGAGCAAGAGAAAGATATTCTTGAAGCACGTATAGAGCAACGTCATCTACAGGTGAGAGCCAACAGAAATGTTGAAAATATGTATGTAGTGTGCATTTCAGTCAGTCATTTACTGTCTGATTATAACACTGCACAATGTTGAGCTCTGTGGTAAAGCACTCGGTGTGGGATTGATCCCTGTCGTTGGGCCTATTGGGCTATTTCTCGACTGGTATATCAAAAGCTGTGGTATGTGCTATCCTGCCTGCTTGATACTAATGGAAAAATGTTGTTGGTTTTTTCTCTAAGACTATATGTCAGAATTACCTAATGTTTGACATCCAGTAGCCAATGATTAATAAATCAAGGTGCTCTAGTGGTGTCGTTAAACAAAATAAACTTTAACTAAGTCTGTCATTTTAAGGGAAGCAGTCGTCCCAGTATTCATGCCAGTGTTCCATCGCACCTACAGTTGGTACTTGGGAGATAAAAATTGCTTTTTAGGGCGATGTCAAACTTTTAAAGATCACAGTATCAGTATTCACAAGTTAGAAAATCACTTCCCTGTCACTCACTCTTGGTTAAATCTGTGGCAGTGATTTATCACTCTGGTTGATTTCTCAAACATCTGAAAGTCTGTGTATTTTAGGGCGACTATGACCCAACGCGCACCAAGGTTGTACATTTCTCCATGAACCCCGCCCAGCTGGCGCAGGATCAGAGAAGCCTTGACCGTGAGAAGTTGCAGGAGGAGAACGAAAAGCTGAAACAGAGGCTGAAGCTGTTGGAGGAGGGTGGGGGGTGGGTGGAGGATCTCACGATCAGAGTCGACGAGAAACTGCAGGAGCCAGACTCCAGCAAGCAGATAGAAGGTCAAACACTCACTTCCCAGACTTTGTCATTCAAATTTGTAGTTTTAGCATGGGTGGGTCCAAGACTTTGTCATTCAAATTTGTAGTTTTAGCATGGGTGGGTCAAAGACTTTGTTGTTAAAATTTGTAGTTTTAGCACGGGTGGGTCCAAGACTTTGTTGTTAAAATTTGTAGTTTTAGCACGGGTGGGTCTAAGACTTTTGAAAGCAATTGGCGAATTTTATTTTAATTTGGTGAAATAATTTTATGTAATGACTGACATTTAAAAAAAAATAACTGTTGATTTCTGCAATTTTTTAAGTTTAGTAAACAATTTGGCAAATATTTTGGCTCACCCAGAGCTAGCCCTGTCAATGTAGGGTGTGGGGATATTCTATGGTGTTAAATTTGTTTTAATGAGTTAAAAAATATATGGATTATTGACCGTCTTAAAAGATTTTAAAATGAAATTAACATTGTTGTATAGTTGTAATTAGTGATATTTGAAACTAAAAACTGGTGAGGAAAAACAGCTAATCAATGTTACAATGTTATTAGAGTGAAATCTTATAATGTAAGAATATAGAAAAGGCAAGTCATATTTTAATTTCAACAGTTACTTGCTAGTTAGATTTTTGCACTTTATGTTAAATAAATATGATGGATACAAGACAAATTGCGTGTGAGCACTTGCTCTCCTGAACATGAGGTTATGTTTTATATTTATATTTTAAAAAATAATGTTGGTTTTATTTTGTCACAGAAGTGAGATCCCAGCTGTCCAAGGAGCAGCTTAAGAACAAACGGCTGATGGAGGCATTCAAAAAGACGAGTCATGAATTTCGAGACGTGTGTTACCAGCTGACTGGCTACAAGATTGACCTCCCTTCTTCCAACCAGTACCGCCTCACAAGCATGTTTGCTGAGTCACCGAAGGACTACCTTCTGTTTCAGGTATTCAACAAATGAATACAGTCTGACAAGGATTGATCTTTTCACATATACGAGTGTGACATCTCTCTTGTATTATATTCATACAATTTAAAGGCACTGGTCCAGCCGTAGCAATGCAAGTTTGTTCATTTCTTGATGAATGTAAAAATGACATCCACAGGGAACATTACATAAGAGTGTTATTCTTCCACAACCAAAAAGAATTCCAGATAATATATGATCTTCCTTGTGTTTTTATTAATATGTACAGGGCTAGCTCTGGGTATGCAAAACATTTCGCCAAATTATGTCCAAAAATGCCAAACTTAGTTATTTTCCAGCAAATATCAATTATTGCATGATTTTTTTTTCGCCAAATTAAAATAAAATTTGCCAGTTGTTCATAAAATTTGCAGTTGGTGAATTTGGCGAGTGGCAGAGTTAGCCCTGATGTATGTTTTAAATATAACCATGAAGTTGGTCTGTTATTTGTTTTAGGTTCATCTGGGTATGAACCAAAAAAAAGCATGGCAAACTTTTCTGCAAACAGCTTCATCAATTCACACAGTTTGTGTATGGGTGGGTTTTTTTTATACCTCAATACCCCTAAAAGAAATAACAGACAATCCTTAAAGGTTTATTGTTTTAAAGTTGATCTTGCTGTTGGTAAGGAATATTAAATGTTCAGCAGCGGTTGGCTGCTATTAGGCATGTAACACATGCTATACATGTAATCTATGATTTACAATTTAGTATTTAACAATCTGTGTTTTATTCCATCTGGATACATTACTATCACAAGTATCAGGTTTATAAGGTTCAAATTACTTGTTCATTCGATGATTTAGTTGTGTGAACTAAAGTGTTGTACTTGTTTACAATGTACAAATTCTGTCAGTTGTGGGTTCCAGTCTTTGACCTGAATACTCAAAAATATCTAAGTGCATTGTACTCTGCTATAGATTCTTAAAAAATATTTACAGTTAGAACAATAGATTGCCATCTCAAACACCACAGGGTTTACGTGAAATGAGAAAAATTTAAGTTTAAACACAAAGTAAACAATATTAGTGCTTTAACAAACTAGGAAAAAAGGGACCTGTCATCTTGAAATGAGGTACCGAACCCCCATGTCACCCCTTAGATCTTGTGACCGGTAACTACTAGATAGAGGTGACCACTTCATTTGCCCTAATATGATTTTAATATTGACCACTTCATTTGCCCTAACATGATTTTAATATTGACCACTTCATTTGCCCTAACATGATTTTAATATTGACCACTTCATTTGCAGTACATGATTTATCTTTTATTTTAACAACTCTTGCACATTTTTTCCAGCAAAGTCCAAGAGGAGAAATTCAGATGTTGCAGACCGATTTTTCAGAGACTGTTAAAGATCTGATAGAACTCTATTTGTCCAAACAGGACTGTATTCCAGGATTTCTCAGCAGTGTAACACTCGATCTGTTTGGCAGACAGACTATGAATTTGGGATGAGTCGGTATTTTTACAAAGATGCGTTGGCATTTGGAATATTCTTGTACATCTCCATCATGGAAATGTTGTTATGCTTTTTGCGTGCTGCAGTGCAGTGTTCAAAGGAATGGTTATGCATCAAAGGAATGGTTATGCATCAAGTCTCTAACGGATTAGCTGTGCCATGTTAAAATGGAATCATTGGCATGGACAGGACTTTGTAATTGGGTGGGAGAGACGTTCACGTATAAAAACAGAGTACAGCCTCCGGTTCAGGAATAGGGTCCTGACGTTCCACTAGTTTTCCTGATCTAATGGAACCATGCTCCAATATGGCTATGCCAATGGAATACAAATATGTGGATGTGTTCATAAAGGTGTTTATTACATACCTATTCAGTCTTACTATAGCGATAAAGACATTTTCAAACTGTGTGATAAAATTATCTTGTATCACACATATGTGCGATCTGGACTGGAACTTGTAAATGGAGAATTCCCTTTTTATTTTTACTAGTGTAAGCGCCTTTTTGTTACTGACGTCATGTTGTATTTGAAACATTACACAAGATTGCTGCAGAGTATGATTCTTAATGTTAAGGAAATACATGAATGGAGAATTTATTAATAGATTTAAGAAAGTGTAGTTATGACGTTCAATTAAAAACTGTTTTAGTAAAAAAATAAAAGAAGGTATGTAATAAATACAGAACTTCACATACATTGTTATTGCTTTCTCTCTTCCTTGCACTCATTTATTTTGTGCAAGAAAATACCATTTGACTGCCACGCCGTCTCGTGGTATATATTCTTACGCAAAATAAACTTGTGCAATAAATAGGAAGCAAAAATAATGTATGTGAAGTTCTGTATATTTATACCATCCTAACAATTTCTCATTTCAGACAAGTTTCTTAACAGAAAGGTAGTAGTGATAGGCCATTCTGATGAAGAATATTCTGTGATCTATGATGGATATATTCCACTTATGAGTTCATAATTTGATAACAAAAACAATGCAACAACAAAATATGAGTTGGAGCATGAAAAGCTGATGTGAACAATGAAGCAACTTCAGACTATGAATTCCTTCACTTCGTCATCATTCAACAGCTGTCACTGCGTCAATAATTGTAATTTCTCTCTGGTTTATCCCATTTTTAGCAAAAATGCTCAAAACTATATTGTTTTTCTTTTAAAATGACAGCAAAATAAATATTACCACAGAAAAGAGCAGTTTGAGCAATGGTTGGAGATAATTTTATTTAAATGTATAAAATCTGTTATAAGTCTTATGCATGACTTAAATTAATTATGACCAAAATTATACAAATTAGAATTGAATATATTTTATAAAATGAAAATAATAAATGTTTAACAATACCCCAGTGTGTTAGTATTATTTATCCTATAACGTACCCATGATATCCATGTCATAAACCCATGTGATAATTTAGTGTATTAACTTGGTTAATAATGGCATGCAAATTTGCATGGTCTCTAGGTAATGTGTTACAGTGGATGGGTCATTTGTTTACAAGCCAACAAGACCTGTATACCTGAGCTTAACATTTTCAAATATTTGGTTTAAATGTGTGACATCATACTAATTTATGCTAATCATGATGATGTCATATAACCGTTGGTGGTGACTTTAGTATTATGATTTACAAAAAATGTTTTTTAAAATAACCTCGTCTAGTTAATCGGCAGATTAACATAGACTTGTGACAAATCCTCTATGTATGTTTAGGTTCCACGTAACAACTAAACTCTGATTGGTAACTCTTGGTTCTCCTGCAGATGGGAGGAGAGGTAAATGTCTTCACTGTAGACACTTGGCCGTAATGGTTGTGTAGTTTTGTATGAAAGTTGAAGTTTGTTTTGTTTAACGACACCACAAGAGCAATTTGATTTATTAATAATTGGCTATTGGATGTTAAATATTCATAACAAGGCAGGGAACATTTTGTTCAGTGTTGCGTCACAATTCACTGTGCAAGGTTCAGAGATCGCTAGTTTGAAACATTAAACAGTAGTTGCTAATCAATTTTCAATTGACTACAAATATCGCTAATCAAGATTTTGAAAACAATGTTCCTTGCAGGGAATCTTTTATAACCACCATCCCACAGACAAGATAGCACATACCATGGCCTTTGATATGGCCGTTGTGGTGCACAGGCTGGAACAAGAAATAGCCCTATGGGCCTATCGGGGATTGATTGTAGACCAAGAGCTTTACCACTAGACTGTCCAGCCCCAGTTTTGTATGAATGCTGCTCAAATTTCATGTAACTAGGTTTTGTGTCTTACTTTTTCTGGCCTGCATTTAAATGCCAATATGTCTCCTCCCACTACCAACCCTTCATTAAAGGAATAAAATTCGTCATAACCATGATTGCATTTCATTAACAACTGGGCCGTATATATTACACATAATATGAAGCCTGCTGTGTTTGAAAATGTGTTATTTGAAAGTATTGTCAAGATGGGTTTATTGTTTTTGATTCTTAGTGTCTCGCTGTTCAATGGCATGTATAGGACATGGCAGTAGCTAATATTTTGTTTAACTTATCATAGTGTAGCAGTTAGAAATGTGAGGAACGTGTTAACGATAATTCACGAATTGAGACTGTTCCCATGAAAAATGTACTCAAATTCTCTGTCCTGCCTCACAGTTGTTTTAATCTCGTTTAGTACAGACGTTTTGTACACCCACTTTCCTGTGTCCAGCTTCGTTGTAAATAAAGATGGCCTCGATGTTGAAAAGCACAATATAATTATAGAAACGACAATAAACCGATCTGTCTTGAGTGTTTCCTGAAATTCTCAAGCCAAGATAGAGCTGTTTAAAACAAAACTTCACGATGTACAGCACACCCACACACAAACAAAGCTCATATATTTACTAAGCTGTATCTCAAAGAATTAGGATTTCATAGTCTCCATGTACAATTCAAAAGAAAAGACAAAATTTCAAATGCACAACACGTTTTGAAAATACATAATCAAAATATAGTTACAAGCTCTTTAAAACATGAGAAACTGAAGCTTGTACAATAGTATTTAATGTCGTTATACTGTTATATAACTATATTGGTAAATGATGTGCAACATGTTACATCTGTTTGGCAGGCAGTAACGAACACAGTTCAGATTTTAATAAACTTCAGTGTTATCAACTGTTGAGAATCGTAAATGTAGTACAGCATCGGGGTATTGTGTGTGTGTGTGTGCGTGCGCGCGCGTGTGCAGCTATATATTCTGTTTTCAGCTGGGTGGGAGTGGGTAATAACCATCAGTTGGGGATGGGCAATGCCCCCTCCTAACCCCGTTGCAACACCA
Organism: Gigantopelta aegis; assembly: GCF_016097555.1. Lineage (NCBI taxonomy): Eukaryota > Metazoa > Mollusca > Gastropoda > Neomphalida > Peltospiridae > Gigantopelta > Gigantopelta aegis. Next base: position 74,150,875 of record NC_054706.1, on the reverse strand, counting down.
TTGTATTGTGTACAACTAAATTTATTAAAGCATCCCAATCATGTTCGTATTAATGGTGACTGCAGTTTGTATACAGGGCCGTAGCTAGGATTTTTTGTTTGGGGGTGGGGGGGGGGGGGCAACTGAGTAGTTAATAGTCTAACTCCTTAAACAGTCAATAAAAAAAATTCTTATTTCTATAATGCTTTCCGGATTCCCCCCCCCCCCCCCCCCCCCCCCCGCTAGCTGGCGATTATTACACCTAGATCATCTTCGTCAACCAAAGTATTTAACTCCTGCGAAATGCATTAGATATACGGAATGGTACCTAGGCTTGCGAAGATGGACCTAGATTGTATAGTAGCAACCTACATAAACAGGCTCTTATGTAAGAAATAAAGCAGGGGCCTATGCTGCGGTGAACGACGTTTTTATGGAGGGGGTCAAATCGTCATCCACGGAAAATATATTGAACAAACAACGTAAGTTTGATTGAGGGTTGACCCCGAACATCATACACGCGCGCGCGCGCGACCAGCCGCCCACGTTACTACCACAGACGGAGGTACGTATGCGCGCACACACACAAACACAAACACGGCTGATAAAGAAAATAATGAAATTTTTTAGGCTACTCAAAGTTGTATTGGGAATACTAAAATTGGAGAAGTATGAAGAAACAAGGAATTGCAATTTTTATTTCTGGCGATTATTACAATTTTTGACAATAGGAATTACGTAAATGTAAATTTTAAAGTATTATTTTTAGGTTTGGTCATTATTTTGACACTATAGTTCAGTTTGAACACAATTTAATTCCTATTTGTGTGTGAAGGCCATTATAGATTGTTTCATAACATTAAGGTCAAACAATAATATATGTGGTTCCGATATATATAATTAAGGTAGGCCTATAAGTACTCTCAAATCGGTGTTATGGCTGGGGTTTGTTGGGGAGTGGGGGTGGGGTGGGGGTTTAAAGTTTAATTATATTTAATATATTATTTGACCATAACATTAATATAAATGTATTTATGTGATATAGCAAAATAATAAAACACCACGAAAAACGGTCTATATATATATAGGCCCAATGTCTAGTTTGACATCCATCAATAAATACAGTTTAAACAAATTAATATTACAATACACACATAGAAACAGATTGGCACACGAATAAGCTTGTTTCCATGTGTGCACCGACATGTTGTTCAGTGTTTTCAACTTTAGGTCCTACAAAGTATTCGGCTTGAATCTGAGACTTACATGGGTTTATTGTGTGGTAAAATTCGCAAAGAAATAGAGTATGCTTTAAGTTACGGTCCAAATAGTAATCAGAGGCGGATCTAGGGGCAGGGGCCCGCCCCCCCCCCTAAATTTTGTGACAGTTATATTTTTATTATTTATTAATTTTTATCTCCCCTCCAAACCTCCCCCCCCCCCCAATGGATTTTCTGGATCCGCCACTGGTAATATTTATAGGATATTAAACGAGGTTCCATTTCGTATCATGCTTATGTCCCGAGTGAAATAATCTTCAATTGTCACGAGTTTTAGCGTGTGAAATCATTTTCAATTGTCACGAACTTGCGAGTGACAGTGAAAATTATTTCACGAGGGACATAAACATGATACGAAATGGTAGCGAGTTCAATATCCTATTTATTACTCCTAATCCATCTTAATTTATATAACTCAACTCGTTTGGTTGACGTTCCTGTAAGGTTGTAGTGCGCCAATCGATGACGTCGAGGTGTTATGTATCGCCAAGTGGGACATATCACTTTGATATTACCAAGATACATGTATTTTTAACCATATGGGTAATATAAATTAAATATATTTATTTTACAGAGTACATAACGGTACTTGTCAACGAACATACGTATTATTCTTCGTAGAAATTTCTACTTCCTTTTCGGTCTTTTCTGGCATTTCAAAACACAATTTATTTCTCAATTGAATATTTTGCAAAAGTAAAAATATATGTTTAAAAATTCGCTTATTGGTGATATCAATTTAGACTTGGTCTTAACGTATTACTCTTTAAAACAACTGGTGTTGGATTACTTATATATACTGATGTTTTATTTACATAATGAAAAATGTTTTAATAATTTCACAAAATAAAACGATTTTGTTGTAATTTTCGAAAGCATTTTTTATTTTTATGTCAAGCCAACAAAATATTGTAACAAAAAGATTCATTTTAATAAAATGTTCAGTATCAACATTTCAATATTTTAGTATATTTCATTATTTTTGGAATGTTCCTCCAAATTTCCGAATATTTTTAGTGTTAATTTCTCCAGTAATTTAGCCTAACAAGCCTAAGTAGTATGTTGCAACTTTAAATATACGCGCGCACCTGACAGTGTTGGATTTACGAGTTGTCGTTCCTGGATTTTTATATGGATGTCGCAATATTATAAGTTATAAAAAGAAGAAAAGAAAGATGACAGTAAACTTTGTAATTAATAGTGGAAAGAATTCCTCTGTACTCGATATAAAATTTTCAGCATTTATGGACATTGTAAATTGCACTTTGCGACCTTCCATTTTTGGAATGTCAGCTAAACGTTTGCCAATATGGCGTTGGTAAATGTCTTATTTATCAACATTGGGAATGTATTTTGGATTATTTCGGGATGGAGGTAGACTTTGTGATGCGACACTTTGTTACAGAGTTGTCCGAACTTGGTATACACCTCTATAAGGTGGTTTGAATATGCAAAAACACTTTTTAAAGTGACCTCAATTTTCTTTGATCGCATTTGTTTAGAATCGATTTGCTAGCAAAAACATGGCTGCCCTGTGTTTGGATTGTGACAGTGCAACGTCAAACATTTGTCTTCTGATAGTATGTGGTAGATTTCGTTAAAACCAGAACTAGCTGTATGCATATTGTTATTTTTAGAGTGTTTTAAAACGTAGAATAATGGAAGAGAAGCACAAGGAGCTGCTAGAGTTGCACAGACAGAAGTTTCATGCAGTTGATGTTGAGCGACTGTACCCAATTTTACAAGGGGCAGATGTTTTGACATCTGACGAGGTCAAGGAAGTTAACAGCCAGAATTCCAAAATTGCTAAAGTGGAAAAGTTTTTAGATATTCTTCCCCAGAAGGGCAGTTTAGCCTTTGAAAGTCTCTGTTTAGCTCTTGAAACTTGTTATCCCCACCTTCTGACTGTCATGTTTCTTGGGAGCAGTCGAGCAACTTCAGGTGAGCTTGTTGAATTTTTATCTTTTAAGTTCAGATTTTACTTTATTAAAAAAAAAAAAAAAATCATATTTATTTTATGTCACATGGATAAAGAAAATCCCGAAAGGTCATGCAGGGAACATTTTATTTTCAAAATATTGATTACCAACATTTCTAGTCTGAAATTGAAAATTGATTAGCAACTACTGTTTAATAATGTTTTAAAATTGTGTAGGATCTCAGAAACTTGTACAGCGAATTGTGACGCGATACTGAATTTTTTTTTCCCTGTCATGGAAATTTTCTAATATTACTTTAGCAGTACCGGTCCATAATCACTGAAAAACAAATTGTTGACTGTGTTTATAAATCTAGAAACGGATTGTTTAATTAATGACAAAAAATCCGTCAAACATTTGAGCATTTAAAACTGTGAACTGGTTCCAGGATGTTATGTTGTAAATGAATCATAGTCACTTCGTACCCAAGTCATATCGTACCATCCATTTCGTACCATGCTGCCTGGTCATTTCGTACCCTAGTCATTTCGTACCTTGGTCATTTCATACCATTGCAAAAAGTCATTTCGTACCCTAGTCATTTCGTACCATTGTGAAAAGTAATTTCGTACCCCAGTCATTTCGTACCCTAGTCATTTAATTCCAGTATATAGAAAATGAATTGACTTTTCAGTTATGGTACAAAAACGAATTGACTATAGCATAAAAGCAGTGGGTTTTGTTTTAAAACTTTATTTTGACAGTTTGAAACCCAGAACACATTATTGTGCAGCATATCGTTATTGATACCCATATTACCTGTCAACCGTTATTTCCATTTTACCTGACAAGAGCCGTATATGATATTTACTACTAACTGCCAACTTCGATTTTGTGTGAAATGGCTCCAGATAATTAGTCAAAAACAACAAAACAATATAATGGACCAACAAAATATTATTTATTTATTAGGTCTTCTTTTCAAACTTGCTTATTTGCATCTTATTTGTTTAAGAAATAAACAATAACAGCCATTAAAACATTAACTACCTTACTGATTGCCAAATTAGCCAATTGCAAATCTTTATACAAAGTGGCAATACTTTTTAGTCTTTTGCTGATAAAATATCCCTTAAATTAACCACAAATTTGTAATTTAATGTTATTTTGTAAAAGACATTACCGGGGTGATTGTTATAAATTGTTATACCATGGTACGATATGACTTTCAGTTATGGTACGAAATAACCAAGGTACAAAATTACTTTTTGCAATGGTACGAAATTACCATGGTACAAAATGACCAGGGTACGAAACGACCAAATTAGGTACGAAATGACTATGGTACGAAATGACCATGGTACGAAATGACCATGGTACGAAATGACCATGGTATGAAGTGAATAGCAACCTTGTAAATAGAGCTGGGTGTTATTGAAATTTCAGGTTGGGTATTGGTATCAGTATTTTGGAGGTGATTTATAACTGTATTGTATTCAGTATTGACACAGTACCAATATTAAGCGGTCTTTTCAGTATACTTAGCTTTAAATGCATGCCTGAGTTATGGTTGTTCCAGCCAGTGTGCCACGACGGATCGTAGTCATAACGGCCCCAGTACTAAACGGCCTTAACAATAATTGGTCAAAACGGCCCTAAACAAAAGTCAAAACGGCCCTTGAAAAAAGTCAAGGCGGCCTTAGATATAATACTTTAAAAATGTATTTCATCTACACAAGTGTCGAGAAAGATAACTATGCAAAGACAGTTTTTATAGTACGATCTCACTACACGGATATTATCTGCGTCTTATTTATGTTTGAATAAACAAAGGTATAAAATCTACATATGTGGTTAGTGTACTAGTACATCTGTGTTAATATGTAGATTTTAAGTACAGGTAAGTTTTGGAGAAACATGAATAGTTATTATTATAACCATTTCAAACACATCGCCCGAGCCATTATACAAGAGATTGCACCAAGCAAAGGGCGTCCCACCCCAACCCTACCTCAAAGCCCAAACATGTGAGGGAACGCTAACAAATACATTTACGATGAAAACTATTTATTACAAACTATGATTGCATTAAACCAGTATTTTATTGATATTTAAGGAAGAGCTCTCTTTCAAGATTAACTCATAGCGATTTTTTTTTTTACCCAGGGCAGAGAAAAAGTTACTTCTGTTGATTTGACAATTAACAAAACCACCCGAGCCTTAAAACACTCCGAATACCTAACCGATTACCTAATAAAAACACGAATGATATCATGAAATGTTTGTAAAGCAGATTTTATACAAACTCGATACACTCACTGTAGAAGTTAAAAGGCTAATTGCTGTTACCTGCCGACGGTATCAAAGGTCGGTCTATCGGTCTTTTCAAATACAAGGTCAATTGGTGGTCTTAATTATATTAGTAAATTGGGGGACAAGCCCCCGGGTGAGCAGCGCCACTAGGAACTCGTTCAGACGATACGCACTCACCCGGAAAGCCTAGATGGTCCACTACCCCCCCCCCCTCCCTTCCCTTTCTGTGATTTAATCATTAAAATAATGAATTACAGGGCGGGCCGTTTTGACCATTTCTTTTGGCCGTTTTGACTTTTTTCTTTGGCCGTTTTGACTTACATGTTCAAGGCCGTTTCATCATGGGGCCGTTTTGACCGCATACCTACCACGACTGGTATATCAAAGGCTGTGGGATGGTGTATATATAAAAGATCCCTTGCTGCTAATAAAAAAGAGTAGCCCATGAAGTGGCAACAGCAGGTTTCCTCTCTCAATATCTGTGTGGTCCATAACCATATGTCTGATGCCATATAACTGTAAATAAAATGTGTTGAGTTTGTTGTTGAATAAAACATTTTTTTTTTTTTTTGCCCGAGTTATGGCTCACCCGCTAATTTCATACTTTCCTTTAAGTTTAACACAAAGTGCATACTTGTAAGTACCTGTTTTTTTGTTGTAGTACACATTATTTAGTCCGTGGAAGAAATGTACTGGGGAAATAAAAACCCAGTGGACAAATTGTCCGGAACTGATTTTTTGTAGTGGACGAATCGTCTCGAGTTTCTCAGTGGACGAATCGATTGCATCCATTACGCTTGCACTATATTACTATTAGTATTACATTAAGTAATCTTTGAGTTCCAGTGTACATAATGAAAATGGCAGCAAAACAATTAACTATTTTTTTTCAATGTTTACACTTTATAAAATTGAATAAGATTACATCGGTAGGTATATTAATGTCATGGATGGTTCAGAGATTCAGAGCTGGCTCTGGATGAGCAAAACATTTTTTTTTTGAGATTACTGGTGGCTAACTATTTGTTAGTGAAATGTTGCATGTTCGGCAAATCGAAAGAAGTGACTTGTAGATGTTTCTTTTATTTTTGTATGATTGTAGCATTGTAAATTAAAAAAAAAAAAATTGACCACTTGCCATCGGGATCACACAAAGTACTTTATATTTAGTGGCCCGAATCTAAAAACCACTGGCCTCGGGCATCGGGTCACCGTATTCTAGGACTTCTGATATCATCCATTTTGCATTCGTCAGATAATTTACTAAATGGTGGGAAGAGTTTTTCAGTACTGAAAATTTCTGTATTTTGAGATTCTCTAGGTACAGTAAATCAGTATTAACATGATACCGATACTGAACAGTATATATATACCTTCCAGCTCTAATTGTAAACCCAATAGCTACCGGTACATTGCAACACTAACAACCATAGTGCCAATGGCCTAACCACTATACAGCATTGAAGCTGACATGACCACCCAGCAATATACCTTTTAATCCATCAAAGTGCTAACAACATTCCTTTCAATATTATATTTGTGACAGATATGGGTGGGTTTTCTTTGTCCTTTTCTTTTCTTTTAATGAATGAATAAATGCTTAACGACACCCCAGCACAAAAATAGTCGTTGACAATTTGGAATAAACAGTTCTTTGCAGGTTTTATGAAGACTAAAAGTCTAGTTTTATTCAATACTACATGTGAATTTTTTTTTTTAACTATTCTTGATCCATAAATTAAAATTATAAACTAGTGGTCTTGACCCCCCCCCCCCCCCCCCCCCCCCCCCCCCCCCCCCAAAAACATGAATTTTGTTTACTTTTACATTCTGAATAACATGATTAAGTCAGATTTTTTTTTCGTAATCATGAAAAATTAACTTTTTGCAGGAGGACTAATTGCTGGCAAAGAGAAAATGTGTATGCTTGACATGCATTCAGTACATAGTTGATGTATATATTTTTTTCACTTAAGAAAAAATCTGGCCTGCATCGAAAAACATTTGCTTGTTTTCGTTACAAAATTTTGTGGAAAATAAAATTTCACATAAATATTATATACCTTATTAACCATGCTTTAAGCTATCCACTTTAAGACTAGTATAATATTGTCAAATACATAATAAATTAAAAATAACAAAATTAGTTGCTTTTGAAAAAGAAACTTAAATGATTTGCTCATCAAAATAGAACTTAAAGTTAAATGTAAAACAAACTTACAAAAGAGTACACTAAATAAAATTGGAGTTTAAAATTTCATTAAAGACAAGTTACAAATAAATAGAAATACATTATAAAACCTGTTTACGTACAAAATTCAGTGACAACTGGGAACCTTGGTTGAGAGTTCTAGAACACAATAGTTGAGACACTTAGTAGTACTCTTGTTACATATTTTTAAAATCATGATGCCAATTTGGGAAGTATGTCTGACTACATGTATCTTTTATCCTTACCTTCTCCCTTTCAGCCTATATTTTGTTTCCACTTTGTTGTTGCACCATTTCAGGTTGATATCAATATATTATTTTCAGGTTAAGTTTATATATATATATATATATAAGGTAATGAACTTGGGATAGGGGTGGGGTGGGGGCAAGTCTGACCTGATCTAAAAATGGGAGACAGGTGATACAAAAATATACGAAGTGAACATTTATCGATACATTTTGTGATGTTCAACATGTTCCACATTCGTTTAGAAAGGTGTCAAATTAGACGTACTTGATTTGAATAGCAATCTTTTGCTATCAAATACTACTACATATACTTCCGTTAATAAAATTTAATCAAAACAATTGAATATGTTCATTGAAATGCGATAGTAATAAATAAATGATGATTAATATGTCATTGTTACGTTAAAGTAATAATGATTATTTTTGGGCACTACTGAAATTAATTTGGCCAAGAACTGCACAACTCACTGGTCACTGCAAATTGCACATGTCTTGATTTACAAATTACAGTCTGGTGCCAGAGTAAATCCACAGACTGACACAGTCTTATGTGAGCTGTAACACTACACAAGTTGGTGTCTTAACATTTGTTGTGTGATTTTCTTTTTAAAATTGGATTAGGTCCAGAATATTATGGTTACTTCGACTTCTCCTAATAACATGGCGACTTGAGCCGACTTTTGCCAGCTAGAATAGGACATGCCTGACATTACCATCACATTTCTGGGGCAATACCACTATTTAAAAAAAAAAAAAATTAAAGAAAAAGACAAAAATATGGAGATGCCATTCAAATGCAGACTATGACATTTCATGTTAACTTGTCGATCACCCATATTGGATTTTGCAATAATATAAATTTTGCATGTAATTATTTGTAGGCTGTAAGTCAAGGTCATACATTTAATCTTTACATTTCACTTGATTAAGTAAATATTTTTGATCATTGGGTGACTGAGATTGCCCCTTTAACTTAATCTTTATATTTATATGCAATTAATATTTTACAGTATTCAAAACATACTAAAAGTTATTGTTATTTTCGCTTATTCTTGCCACATGTAACTTATTTTGTGTTTGACATGTTAAACATTACGTTTTACTTTCTACTACTAAATTCTACTGTTATCTTGATAAGACAAGAAAAGACTGGTTGCAGGGTAAAACAGTTTAAACTGTTAACATGCACAGTTTTATCTTTGTCACGAGTGAACCCTGAAGTATTTGATACAGGATAATGGATAGAAAGAAAACTACTGGCTTGATGTGTGCACATTTTTTGGCTGAATGTAACACCAGTTGGGACTTTCATTTATAGTTAGTTCCGATTAAGGTTCAAGCATGTTGTCCTGGGTTCACACCTCACTATCTGGACTATGTTAGTGGGTAGTGAGAGAGAGGTTGGTATAGAGGTTGCCTTACCTACCCATTGAGTCATTAAACTTACTGTCAGTAGGAGCTGATATTGGGAGGCGAACCCAGTACCTACCATCCTTAAGTGATGGCTTAACCACTATACCACCGAGGCCGGTATGACCTTGTGGAGAACAACTTACTTTGTTATAGGAGGCCATGGCTTTGGATCTGTGTTCTTGATAATGTTTTTGCTAATTGCCATGTAATAGGTGCAATAACAATTCTAACAGTAACATCAACACATTGCTGAGCAGTGCCAGTGTTTACATTGTTAGATCATATTTGATAACAAAGTAAGTAACACACTGTTATTGTTTTCTCTTGGTGTTATTGGTATGGTTACTATGAGTAATGTGTATATATATATCATTGTATATACATGTACAGATATGTACAATAATGCATACATGTAATTCTTTGCAACCATTAGTGAACAAGTGTCACTGCTTTGTAACAGAAACTTAGCACAGATAGGTTAAATTTTTCATAGACATTTTACATTGAAGAAAAAAATCAATACTGATACTATATTTGATGTGTTCGGTGATCAAAAACATTTTAGGTTTGGATAGTGATTTTGAACACATCATCCCCACACGGTTCTTGTTACATGAAACTGATGAAAGCCCATTGAAGCAAGTGATCATGACGGTTCATGTACCATAGGTTGGTGGGCCCATTGAGCTATTTCTCATTATGAACTGCACCACAACTGGTGTAGCAAAGGTCACATGGTATGTACTATTCTGCATATAAATGATTCCTTGCTGCTAAACAAAAATAATAGTGTATGAGGTGGTAGTAGCATGTTTCCTTTCTCGTTAAGTGTGTGTGTAGCCCTTAACCATATTTCTAACGCCATATAAAACTCTTTTTTTATTACACTGTGTTTACCCTTTTAGGATTGAGAGGGCAGTGGCAATAAAGAATACTTGTGTGTTTTGAAATGACAAAAACAATCGTACAACAGCTTGGACATGTACAGTCATTGTACTGTGGTGGCACTGCGAGTTGATTCGTAATGTCGATTCGTAAAGATATAGCTGATATACCTTATCATGTCATCAAGAACATGTCTGGCACATGCTAACAATGTGCACTGATAATTATTGAATGGTCTTTGTTCTTTTGTTCATAATATTAATGGATACTTTCTCTTATTGATTTTTGTATGTTTCACATACAAGTACCTATTGGTGTTACCATATGTTCCACTGACATTTTCTACCTTGATCATATTGATTAGACTGTATTCTCAAAACTGAATTTAAAATAGCATTGTAAAAACATTACATTAATAATTAAATACTGCAGTGAGAAACATAAACTGTATTGTTCAGTGTATTGTAGAACTGCTTGTATAATATTTTTTGTGTGTGCTGCTGTTTGACATTCTTTTATAATTTTGAGATATGTCGATAGGTATTAGTATCAGATTTGCTTTGGAATAAAATAAGGTAGGGTTTGTTTTTTGGAATTACGTTTGTTTTTGTTTTGTATGTAACCAGTAATCAGTACTTACAAAGTTACAGATACCAAGTTGTATCCAGATTTCTATAACTAACTGCTTACTGCACATATTTTTACATACATGGAGGACATTAATTGGAAAAAAAAATCAGTTTATATTAGCAATAGTTGCTAATCAGTTTCAAATTGATTGGTAATAATTATTTAATGTTTTAAAATCTCTGAAAGTTGCATGGTGAATTACAATGCAATACTGAACAGAATGTTTCCTAATGTATTGTTTGCCATGCTCACTTGCAATGTTTTAGCCTTACAATAAAAGTTTTAATAAAATTTTATTTGAAAGTTATGGATTCTGTCAGAAAGAATTTTTTGGGTATGGCACTATGGAATTAAATATTTTACAATTCTGTGTGCTGAATGCAACTACAGTCGACAGAACTAGTTTTAGGTTTAGGGTTAAGAACATAATACAGTAATGATAAGAGTAATTAATTTTGTCAGAAGGTTAACTTTAAAAGATAAAATCTGGAAAATGTTACCCTTTGGCAGAAACCCTGTAATTATAAGTTCCTGATATTGCTTGCATAATACCATTTCAAGAAAGTTGTTTTCATCTCACCCTGATTTTCCTGATGATGAAGACTATACTTTAAAGGCATATTTAAATGACCATATATTAAAAGGCATTTCTAAATTACCATTTGGGTTTTGTCTAGTGCTGTACATGTAGGTTATCTACTGTACCTTCACAATAACCTGCTTTTGGTTTTCAAAACAACACTTCTAGGACCGGTAAAGAGAAATTGTCCTCTAAAATTGATAACAAGTCTTTCATTTTGGAGGCATGTAAGTGTTACCCACGTCTTCTAGAATGTTTTATAAAATCCACTAGCCATTGGGTCAGTGATTAAAAAAATATACTAGCCACATTTAAAAATTCACTAGACCTACTTTACTTTAAGTTAATACAATTTTACTAAATAATAGTTATAATAAGATATGTCACCTAAAGAGGAAGATAGAGCTTAATAACACTAACAGTGGGGGCAGGATATTCATATTTACAAAATAGACTTAAAGGAATGCTAAAGCAAGGCTTTTGGACTGGTGTGCATATTCAATGATACATAATGCACATTATTGCTTAATATCAACAAGTATAATCGTATAGTTAATTAATAAAATGATTAAATGACGGCTATTATATATAATGGGCACAGCCATTTTGTACCATCCCAATGAATACGCCCTCTAGCAAGTTGGTGGTTATGTAATACCTAACGTGTCACTTCAGGAATTAGTCTTCGAACTGAAGAAACAAAACATACCTAATTTTTGCAGATGCATCGCAATGTTCTTTAATAATATCTATCCCAGTAACACAGCAACGTGTATATGTGGTTTATTTTTCAATACAAAATAAACCACCGTTGTCAAAGTGTTGAAATAACTGTATTATATTTTGTATATAAATTAACCCACATACTGAAATAATAGTTGGAGTGTTTTCTTGCTTAATTGGTCTTTTCTTTCCGTGGCCTGTACCTGTGGTTCTTGTTTGGCAGGTGTATATTTAGACAGTCCCTAGACACTGTCTAGACACACTAAAAAGACGTGCCTCTTTTATTAAGATCACAGGGTATTGTGTGATAACCTCAAATCGTAATGGACTTTACCAGCTTTATTACTGTAAGTAATTCTGTAAAACCCTTGATTAAGTAGACTTTCCCCATCTAAAATCACAAAACTGACCAATTACGTAGTCCCAGAGAAAAGAAAATTATCACTTGGGTATCGTGAGTAGTCGTTTTTGCTCGAACGTATCCTACCAATAGGCCTAATAATATGCATTTTTTCTTTGGATTTTTTAAAAGAAAAAAATGCTATAACTCCATTTCGTTATATTGATGCAAATTGAAATATATTTGGTTAAATAGTTTATTATACTATCAAGTCATTTATGTTGTTTTACAAGTCAGGTTGATGAAAGTAAAGCACCTTGTCATAAATTAGAGCATTTGTTTTACACTGTGCATAATAGAGAAGTTGGACCTGAGCTGACGTCACTTCGCCCCAAGCTATCCCACCGGACGAAACAAAATGGCTGCCCCCAGCTAGCAGGAATAATCACGGTTTTTTATTAATTCTAAAATTACACGTTTTTCATTTGTTAAAGTGTTAGTATGTGTTGGTGGTCCGGGTATGCATCTTTCCAACACATAAGCCTCTTGTTGGAGTTTAGTCTACCTTTAACTGCAACATTTGACAAATTGTTTGCAATAACCGTCGGGCATGGCAATAGTAGTTATTTACTAGCCCAACATTGAATATCACTAGCCATCGGAGTGGGGCTACCACAATCTAGAAGCCCTGTAGTACCATGTTCAGTTTGAGGGATGCAAAACACCATGCTGCTGATTTGAACAAACAGCACTTCCCTTCTAACAGTTATTTTGAGGAGTGAAAATTTCCCCCATTTTAGTATTTTGAAGGTTAAAATTTTTCACTCGTCCATTTTTCAAAAACGAAAGTAAAATAATACCTCAATAACAGTATATTAATTGATCTTACTTGTTGTAAAGCACTTGTTTTTGTTTTCTATTTTTAGACTCTCGGTCGACGTCTCTGACATCGGACTCTGAGGATGATATGCGTCTTCGACCTCTTGTTGCAGGTTAGTTAATAGTAATAGGTTGGTCTTAGAATAAGTGCAGTGTCTCAGAGTGTGAAATAGTCAACATCTTCACCAATATGTTTATCTTGGCTGTAAGGAAAATTCCTAATCTCAAGTCTTGAAAATTAAATTTTTATTTCACAACTCTTATTTAACCTTTAGACTACTGGATTAATTTTTAACAAAAACCACGTTGAGTGGGTACAAGTTTATAATTTTTACTCACATATATTCACTTAAATGGTTTATAAATACATGAAATAAAGTTCATATATAAATCGGTAAGTATTATTTTCGTGGGTTTTTTTGTAATTTTTATTATTGTTAGATCAGCTAATGGTGATTAAAATTAGGGAAAAAAAAGAAAAAGTTGCGTTTACTTACTGGCATTTGTGGCTAGCTGTCCAGTATTTATGTCCGTTATTCCCATTAACAGTGGTTTTCTGACCGGAATTTTTTTTTAAACCCGAACTACGATTCATATTGCAATATTTGGTAATTATCGTTGTTGGTAAAACGATCAAATTTATTATCAAATTAGCTGTCACAATCAGCTATTGATCCCTGAAAATGACCGCGACGTGCCGCCATTGTTGTCAAGCAAAAATACTTGCCGAAAACCAAAATTTCAAGGTATTTTCAATTGAAAAAATCAAAACAAAAGCCACCATTTTGAAAAAAAATCTTTTTTCTTTTATTATATTTCCGTTTCCGGTGAGTGTCGTGTGCAAAACGGCGGCAAATATGAATTGGGGAATGCACTGTATACAGTGTACAGTATGTCGACTGACGTGATGTCGGGCAAGATCTCTCGCCTGCAGTACTCCGAAGGTTAAAAGACCTTTAAAAAATGGTTTAACAAATTTCATGTTTTTATCAATGTAAATCGTGATTGTCTAATTATATGTGCATTATTTAAAGTGAATTTAATTATTTTGGAACTATGACTTAGCATATTTAAAGCTTCAATGCAAGGTTATATTCTTTTTAATCGATGGCTCAAATTAATATTGCCATACGTTTTATATAAAGTGTATATCAAGGTCCAATTTGTTATTGATGGATCAAAGACATTTCTTGGTTTAAATTAAGTTTGAAAGAGGATCATTTGAATATTATATTTAAAAAAAAAATTGTAATTCAGTTTGATCTCGGCTGTAAATTATGTTTGGGCTGAAGAGTTTGGTAAATGAAATTGTTTCTGACATGATCCATGATTCATTATAAACTGAGTTCATCTGAGCATAGTTCAGCGTTTAAGCATTTCAAACGCTGATGAGACATAGGGCCATGGTGGTATATTATTCTACTCTGCACATTGCAATGGATGTTATTTTCAAACCAAACCTATAGCATGCTATGCTGAAGTTTTATTGTCTGTAATATTTTATTAAGAAATACATGTGACCAAATTCACTCTAAAGACACTCTTCCAATTTGCAAGTTGCGAGTTCTAAAACAAATTGGCAAATTTCATTTTAATTTGGTGAAATAATTTCTTGTAGTTTTAACTGTGTACATACATATTGTATTAAAGTTAACAATTTAATCCTCTTTGCTTGTAGACACTAGATCACAAGAATTCCGAATGTCTTCACTGGGAACAGTTCGAAAAGTGATTCCCTCTCACCAGTATGACCCCAACAGTACAAGTAACAGCTACCCAACACTGAGCGATTCGCAGCAGAGCCCCGGACCCATGGATGTCCTCCAGCCCTCCGTGCGTTCATCGAGGGATTACGACGGGCTGAGGATGCAGTGTGAGTACGCCATTAATGAACTGCAATCGATGAAACAGCAGCATGCAGATGCTGTCAATCGGTACGGACAGGTCGCCATGGAGGCTGAATATCACCGCAAACGCTGCAAGTCATCGCAGACCAAACAGACACAGCTCACTAACGAACTGCAGTCTTTGAAATCAGAAAATCTGGAGATTGTGAACGAGCGGAAAAAACTGGAAGAGCAGGTGATTAATTTGCAAAAGTTACGAAAAGAAGACCGGCAAGAAATTTCTGATTTATGGAACCAGCACCGGAAGTTTGTGAACGAGCGTGTGTCCAACAACGAGATAGACGAAATCTGCAGTACGGTGATGACCAAGTTTGAGGAGATGAAGACGGAGTACGAAGCTCTGCGGGAAAGGTACGACGAGCTGGCCTTGACCCACACCAGTGTCGTCAGCCAGCTCGAGTTCCTAACTGAGGAGAAACGACGATCTCAGAAACAGATGGAAGAACTGTGTGTCGCGCGTGACTCCGCTATGATGGAAAGAAATGGACTGCAGCATCAGTGTACGTCTGTGATACAAAACTGGAACGAACGTTTGCTCGAGTGCAATCAGCTGAAGGACAAATTGACGCGAATAACACAGCAGCGAGACAAGTGGATTGTCGATTACAATCAGGCTGTACAGAAGCAGTTCTCGATTAAGAAAGAAAACGAGGCAATGCAGAAGGAAAAGGATGAAGCTGTGAAAAATTACGCTTTAGTTCTGTCAGAAAGGGACACTGTTCATAATGAAATTGAACAGCTGCAGGAGAAACTGAACAGTGCCTTGAAACGAATTGAGATGTTTGAGCAGGAAAAGAAAGATATCGAGAATGAGCGTGAGACGCTGCGACGTGAAATATCGTCGGCTCTCCAGGACCGAGACAAATACAAGCGTGAGAGGAACGAGGTCAGTGGAATGAAGCTTGAGGTTGAGCAGCAGCGAAATGAATTTCACAAGGAGTACTTGCTGATGTCGCAGGAGCGTGATATAGCACGGAAGGAACGGCATGAGGCCCTGGACCACATTGACAGGATCATTAAGGACACGTACGAAAAGACACAGAAAGAGAAAGCGGAAGAGATCGACCACGTCACCAAGGAAACTGATTCACTGAAGAACCAGATTGAAAAATTGCGTCAAGACCTTAGCGGTAAGTGTTTATTAGACTTAATTTACATGCAGATTGGTTTTATTAACCTTTAGACTACTGGATTAATTTTTGTCAAAAACCATGTTAGTTTATAATTTTTACTCGCATATATTCACTTGAATGTTTTATAAATACATAAAATAAAGTTCATATTTGAATCGGTGAGTATTATTTTCGTGGGTTTTTTCTAATTTTTATGGCATTTTATTTTTATATTAGTTAATGTTGATTAAAATTGGGCAAAAATAGAAAAAGTTGTGTTTACTTATGGGCATTTGTGGCCAGCTGTCCAGTATTTATGTCCATTATTCCCGATAACAGTGTTTTTCTGACCAATTTAACTTACCAATGATATCCATGTCATAAATCCATATGATAATTTAGTGTATTAACCCATGTAATAATGGTATGCAAACTAAAAGGTATATGCAAATACCGATTAACGTAGACTCAATTGATATTTTCCATATTAAAAAACACCCATGATGAATCCTCTATTTAACAGATGCCCTGCAAGAAGCGGAGATAGCAAAGAAGCGTCGAGACTGGGCGTTCGGTGAGCGTGACAAAATCGTCCAGGAGAGGGAGAGTATCCGCAGTCTGTGTGACAACCTACGCCGCGACCGTGACCGTGCCGTCAGTGACCTGGCTCAGGCCTTGAGGGACTCGGACGACACCAAGAAACAGAAGATCGAGGCCTGCAAGGAACTCAAGGAAATAAAGTTAGCACTTAGTGGAATTTCTCTGCTCTTTAATGATAATTGTTATTCATGAGCTATTCTGAGTGAATGAATGTTTAACGACACCCGAGCATAAAATACAGCTGTTGGGTATCTGAGCTATTCTGTATGTGGTTTTTGCCTTGAAATCAAAAATCATATCTGCAATATGTTTTAATGTGCAATATATTTTTGTATGTCTGTCTATCTATCTTATTCTATATGGCTTTCAATATTTTGATATATTGTATTATGGTATATGGCCTTGTCCATGCATATGTCATCCATTTGTTAACTTTTTATGTTTGGGTCATTTCTTCCTTATCAGTTAATATAGGATGATCAACCTATGTGTATATATATATATATAGGATGATTAAACCTTGCATGCAATTACAACTTGGTGTGTCGCTTACCACTGCAACCTACTTTTCATGGATTATTGCACATTAGTAGTTCCAAGATCCAAAGCAAGCTGTTAATACATTCCATTGCATCAGTATTCTTGTTTTTATCAAACATTTCAATAGTAGGTTGCCAACATGAAGTATTTCATGTATTTAAGTCTACTTGACATGTATAATTAACTTTTAGGGTTTTTAAAATGTTTTTGTTTTTTTAAACAAGTTGTGCGACAAAATTAGCCACAGACTTACGTTATCATATTTTGTTATTTCAGAGAAAAGTATGAAGCGTTGGCTGAGAGAGAATCGCGGAAAACCCAGCTCAATTCAATAGGTCACAACCATTCGCGAGACTCTGCCATTGATGCTGACCTCCAGGAATGGGAATCTGAGACTCTTGATATTGAACTGGTTAGATAATTTATAATTAATTACAAGAAATCTGCTTCTTACACAGCACTTGCTATACTATTGAGATATGATTAAAATACATTTTTGTGGGGAACAAAAGATAGAAAGAAGATTTCAAGCAGTAGAAATATAGTATTTGAATTGAATTTGAATCAGTTTTGAATGATATGCCATTTTTGAGAAATTTAAGACGTCACCACAGTAATGCGAGTGCCTTGTACAAAAATAGCTTATTACAATTTCATTCACTGCCTACTTGTATCGTGTGGCATCACCTTTAAGGATAGAGTTCCTCTGAAAGAGTAACAAAATATTTTTAGTGTCTTTGCAAAAACATTTAATAAGTTTGATCACTGATCTAAGCTTAGTTCATCAAATGTAGACCATGACAATTACTAAGAGTAGTTCTCTTGCACAATGTGTGGCACCATTTTTAGTTTGCTATAGACGAGATGCGTTGATTGTGAATTAATTATTGCTTTAGTACCTGGGTATTTTTTAAAAGAAGTATTTTGATTATTGCAGGAACCCTTTGAAGGTGCTGGCTATGGATTTGACATCATTGGAGGTCGCGATGACCCCCAGTTTCAGAATGATCCATCCATATACGTGTGTCATGTTGCCAAGGCAGGTCCAGCAGATGGCAAACTCAGGTGTGAAACTCTTTTAGTTATAATTACACCACATAGCGTACACTGCCAGTAATGTACTCGGTTAACTGTTTTTCACATTGTTTTGCAATTTGTATTGGCTTTTATACGGTGTATGGTACCATGAATGTTTTAGTGTCAAGTAATACATGAACGATGAGAAATTTAACTGATGTCGCTGGTCATTTACAGTCTTTTTGTGGGGGAGAGGGGTGGTGAAGATAATTATTCTTACATTGAATTAAGCTTGTTAACATTTTCAATTAAAAAAAGAAGAAAAAGTTCCTCATAATAAATTCCATTTATGGTACAACAAAATTTGCTTTTAATTCTTATTGCTGGCTTTTCCTCCCAAGTAATGAAAACATGATGAAATTACAGTCTTTGACTAAGAGAAATATATATTAATCTAAATTACGAAATCCATAAACATTTTAAATATGATGTCAAAACATTATAAAAATGGTTTTGGTCACAAAATTAGTTTTCATGATGCCAAATTATTTAACCTACCTTTACCAAATACTTTTTGACACACTGATGCCAAATACAGGTACTTGTATTTGTACCAAGTATAGTTTTTCAAATGTGTTTCCTGCAATAAGAATTAAAAGCAAATTTACAGAGCACTTCATGTGATCTTTTGGGTGAGATTTCTGTATTAACTGGATCTCACTGTAGTTTATATCTTGTTGCATTGTTTGATTATTTTGCAGAGTGAATGATTTGGTTCTCAAACTAAACAACTTGGATGTGACAAATGTCGACAGACGATCAGCCAAGCAGGCGATAAGGAAGCAAGGAACACTAATAATGGTTAGTCATCTCGATGTCCTTAAGTTTCATTTTGAGAGTTAACTTCTTTGTAGTTTTTTTTGTTTGGGGCGGGAGTGGGGTTTTTTTTTTTGGTTTTTTTTCTGAAATAAAGAATGTGGGAGATGAGTTGATCTCTTTTTTTTAATTGAAGCATTAACAGTATCGGAGCCGGTTTAAGAATCCACAGGGCCCCCTTCCTAGGATATATATTTTGCAACCCCTCAGGGAGAGGGGAAAAATGACCTGGGGAAAATAAATGTACACATCACTATATTGATAATTTATTTTAAATCCCTTACTGTTCTTAGGTTGTGAGAAGACGGAAATCAACAAGTGCCAGAATTTGGCATCCTCTCCAGATCACCTTGTCGTGTCAGAAAGGTAAAGTTATGCAGTTTGTTCGTTACAGTACACAAATCAGTGATAAAATACACTAGACATAGGTAGGTGGCTGGATAATTTTTAGTCACTTTCACTTTCTGCGTGGATGATCAGTCCATGGTTGAGTGTAGACATAGTTTCATTTTTAATGCAACCCAGTGATAAAATCCACTAGACATTGGGTGACAGCTGGGTGTTTTCCAGCCTGCTTTACTGTCTATGTGGAGGGTCAGTCCATGGTCGAGTGTAGACATAGTTTCACATTTAACGCAACCCAATGATAAAATTCACTAGACATTACTGGATGGCTGAGTGTTTTCCAGCCTTTTTCACTGTGTGTGTGGATGGTCTGTCCATAATCCTCGCTATGAAAAATAAATGAAGGGAGTGATTAATTGCTTCCTGAACTTAGATTATGGAAAGTCATTTATATTTAATCCTTTTGTAGTACTAGTCTCAGGAGTGCTGGGGAGTGAGTGATAGCTCCCAATAACTGGTGATGTCTGGTTTCACAAATCAACATCTGAGAATTGTAGGAGTTATTTTAGGAATTACAACTACAATCGGGGATTAAAGATTTCCAGATTTGATCAGAATTCTGGATTCTGAATTGTCTGTTTAGTGTTTGTGAATTTTCCACTATTCAAAAGTTTTCATAACTTGCAATATGGTTTCAGTTGTTGCTTTGCATACATTCTTAATATGGGCTGCCATTTTAAATCTTCTTTGTTGATTCATAACCCACCTTCATGATGTTTGACTTTAAGAAAACAATCATGACTTAATTATTATGCTGTGTACAGTAGCTGAATATTTTACATATTTTGTGTCCAGACACTTGTAAAACGAGAACTGAGAACTACTCTTTAAATATTCTAAAGACAGTAATGTCAATTAGTAAATAGTAAATATATTTTAGGTAATTATTATGATTTTAATAATATATGAGATTTGTGATTTATTTCCCTTTGAGATTTTATTTGAGATTTTTAAGTAATGATGTGTATATATATATGGTATCGCAAATTATAGTGCCAGCAATATCTCCTACAAAAGCCCCTTTAATGGATGATAAATATAAAAAATATACAATATTACTCCAGCTATACAAATAACGAATACTAAAATATAATAATATCTTCCTTTCAAACAATCACACCACTAAGTTCATTATAATAAAATTATATGGATTAAGTTTTATTTCTGACCTGTTAATAAAAAGTTCCACTCGACTTCACTGTTCGCTAGCTATTCTCCCAACTGTCAAATTCTGTCAGATCAGTTCGTTTAGTAGTGAGTTCAGAAAAGGTTATTAAAAGCCAATATAAAGAATAGAATAAGACAATAGGTGAACACACCACGCTGTTGTATGTTACACTGTGTTGAATGACAGCTGGGGGAAATTTGAACTTTAATCTCAGTTCATATTACCTGCACTGAAATACAATGGGTATAATGTTACATACAAGAACAGACTCTAGTTTATAGAACCTGAAAACAAATGATTCATTACTTAAAACATATTTGGTCATTTAGCTATTTAGTCAGCTTTTAGTACAAACAGCCGGAAATAAAACATTAATTACATAAAATAAATTATTTACATTTGAAACTTATTGATATGCTAAAATCCACATGTACTATATTTTATTCTAAAGAAACAGTACTATTTTTGCTTGTGGGAAAAACTATTCCATCTGAATCGTAATATACAAACAAGATGAGATTGGGACAGGAGATGTGGACATGTCAATGTTTAATATTTTGAGCGAATAATTGATGGTTTCTTTGACTAAACGGTGGTTGTACACACTGACACTGATAATTGTATAATTATTGCAGAATAAAACCTCTGTGTTTCTCCTGTGCTTCACTTCCTGTTGGTACGCTTTCATCTTGTGACATTGTGTATGTAACGTAGATTCAGCAGAAAATTGCACTTTGTGGGCATATTTATATAAGAACATTAATATAAGCACCTAAGAAGCTAAACATCGAAGATGAACTATTTTTCAGATCCTGGAATTAGTATTGAGCAAGGTTTGTTCATTGCTCGCATTAGTCCTGGAGGTATGATTGCCAAGGATGGAATTATGCTGAGTGTTGGAGACCGCATTGTCAAGGTGGGTGTTTTCATCAGTGCTAAATGTAACCTGAATAGTACGATTAAAAAACCAGTCGTGTATATTTTGAGAAAAGACAAACAAGGATTGTGTTTAATACTTTTGGGGGTAGTTCAGACTGACACTGAATATTCTTTGCATGAGGTACTTTTATTCCTTTCAGCAATATTTTATTTTCATAATCTTATAAAATTAATGATTTTGAGAGTGGCCAACAGGTGAAAACCGATGTCAAGGCTACCGACATCAATAAATGACACAGGGTCTTTTTGAATGAAAATTATGTTAATACTGGAATAACATCATTTTGCATATCCCAACATTATAACAAATAGTGCGTAACATTTCTGTTTAAGAATGTTGGGCAGCTTTCAACCAAAAATTACTATTGACATATTTTTGTTTGAAGACCAAATGCATCTATCATTTCAGAAGCATTGCCAATAGAATATTATACAGCCATGTTTATTTGTTTACTAGCACTTTGCATACATGTCAATAACTGTAGTAGTCCCGTGACCTGATTAACTTACATCTAATTGGCAAAGTTATCAGATTTTGAAACCATATACTTTGATACTTGAAAAAGATCACATAACATTGCTTTATTGGATACCCTACCTATTATATGATAAATTTCATTTAAAATATTTAACATGGTTATTAAAATCCAATAATTTACATTCATCGTACATTTAGATAAATGGAAAACCCACTGATGGTATGTCTGCCTATGAAGCAATGAAGACTCTAGAAAAGAGCAACAACCCGATACACCTCGACATATGGCGCCAAGCTTCACCCATGAACTCGGCCGGTTCATCGCCGACGCCGACCAACCAGTCGTCCATGTCACCTCTGTCGGATCAGCCTCGTGTCCTGTCGGGGATGAGTAAGTCGGACACCATTCCTCAGCGTGCCGCCATGTGGGACACTTCTATGGACAGCAGTAACGGCGGTGTTGCCGGGAGCAACAAGAATCTGAGAAGCCACGGTTCGCAGACGGACAGTTTGGACAGCCCGGGACCGAGTCCGAGAAAGGGAGGTGGCCGACATCCTGTGCATCACGACATGGAGAAAGCGCGGCACAGTGTCCATGTGTTAGACAGGGCCATAGAGAAAGTGGAGAAGATTTTCCGTCCCCGGCCCAAGAGTCAGGAGCGCAACCTGGAATACTGTCTCACACCAGTGTTAAAAAGTGGCAGCAAGACTAATAACTCGTGTGCATCTCGGACAGCGTTATCGAACGAAAAGACGGAAAATGTGATTGCCGAATTCGATGCTGTGTTAAAGCGAGACGATCATAGTAAAGAAAGCCGATCGTCCAAGGGACGTAAGCGCGAACTGGAACAGGAAAGCAACAGTGGGACGTGGCCCAAATCTCGGAACCAGCAACTAACGACGTTCTCGGGACCTGCTACTGTGATAATGCGGCCGTCGCAGCACCGGATTAAAGAAAGGCCTTCGATAAAGTCGTCGCCATTCTTCGACCCTCCCACGAATTTGTTCCTGCGTCATGACCATGATAAATCTCCGCAGGTGAAGCACATATCTCAGAACTCCGACTCCAGTGTTAAGTATAACAGCTCCTGTTCCCCACCTCAGAACTCCGTGTTTGTGGCCAACGCGAAGGAATCGCCGCTAAACATTCCAGTGGGAGTTGTGAAGGGCACGCAGCAACCCAGACACAGTGTGTCTCAGTTCTCCCACAGCCAGACTTCCCATGGCGATCAGTATCAGATGCATTCGCCGACGAGTTATGTGCCGCCTCCTTTGGTGACCAGCTCGTCTTCGAGAGCAATTGAGAAATCGGTGAAGCATCGGCGCCCAACCTCCGCTACCCATCACAAGTCGGACATTCACAATCGTCGATCCGCTTTCGTGCTGGCTTCGTCTCCGAGTTCTCACAGTTCGGAAAAACAGCAGATGTTAAACTTTCGTCCGTCTTCTCTTCAAGTCCCAGAGTCTATAAACTTTATGTCGCCAGATAATCGTTTTGCTTTCCCGTTGAACTTAAATGAAAATCGGATGTCGTCTCCTTCGAGTTCTATTGGGAGCAACATTGGGAGTCGGTTGTCACACCACAACCATTCAATCAGGTGTGTAATGTAATTTGTATAGTTATTAGCATTTTATTTTACCTCGTATCGTATATGTAATTCAGATGGCGACTTGCATTTTGTTTTACCTGATGCATATATGTTCCTCTTTGTTTCTCTGTCATTTTAAAGGGTGAAATGTAGTAGAGGCCTTGTCTGGGTTGTACGATTGATGGACTGATGCCATATCACTGATTTATTCAAAGACTGTATTACATACTATTTTTTTCTGTTAAACAAGTGTAAATAAAAGATCTCCTTCTCCTTTTGGAGTAGCCTTTGAAGTGGCAGCAGGTTTCCACTCTTTCCTGACCAAATGTCCCAATAACTACACCAAAAAGCCATAGTTTAAGATGTGCTGAGATGTCATGCAACTGATATTGTTTTCTTTTCCACTAATAATGTTTGATGCATTATTTTTCACACACTAAATGAAATTTAGTATTAATGATATTTTAAAAGACAGTCTTATGATTTCAGAACGAATGATGAAATATTGTCTTGTGATTTCGCTGCCTGAAAGAAGTAGTATTAATATTTTCAAATATTGTCTCTCCAATGTTCAATGAATGGATTGGCTTTGAATGTAATATGTGTACATTTGTTTGTGTTAGTAGCCCTTAACCCCAGAACATGTACAGAAAGAATGAACAGATTGGCTTTGAATGTAATATGTAACTGTACCTTTGTGTTTTCAGCCCTCAACCCCAGAACATGCACAGTCGTTCGGGTCACTACCTCCCCCCGGCTGGTCCGAACCCATACAGTCCAGGGTGTGTGTCTAGTCAACAAGTCATGAGCATGCCCTACAGCCTGCCCGCGTCTGTCATCTCCGACATCGACCTCGAGCGGCCGCCCTACTCGTGTGTGTCCGATCGGTATGGATCTCCTAGTCTGTCTCAACATGTAAGTACTCAAGTCATGAACATGCCCTACAGCTTGCCCATGAGTGTCCGATCGGTATGGATCTCCTAGTCTGTCTCAACATGTAAGTACTCAAGTCATGAACATGCCCTACAGCCTGCCCGTGTGTGTCAGATCGGTATGGATCTCCTAGTCTGTCTCAACATGTAAGTACTCAAGTCATGAACATGCCCTACAGCCTGTCCGTGTGTGTCCGATCGGTAAGGATCTCCTTGTCTGTCTCAACATGTAAGTACTCAAGTCATGAACATGCCCTACAGCCTGCCCGTGAGTGTCTGATCGGTATGGATCTCCTTGTCTGTCTCAACATGTAAGTACTCAAGTAATGAACATGCCCTACAGCCTGCCTGTGTGTGTCCGATCGGTAAGGATCTCCTTGTCTGTCTCAACATGTAAGTACTCAAGTCATGAACATGGCCTACAGCCTGCCCGTGTGTGTGTGATCGATACGGGTCTTCTAGTCTGTCTCAACATGTAAGTACTCAAGTCATGAACATGCCCTACAGCCTGCCCGTGAGTGTCCGATCGGTATGGATCTCCTTGTCTGTCTCAACATGTAAGTACTCAAGTCATGAACATGCACTACAGCCTTCCCGTATATGTCTGATCGATATGGGTCTTCTAGTCTGTCTGAACATGTGAGTACTGAAACAATGAGTGTGTGTCTGATTGGTACGGATCTCCTAGTCTGTCTCAACATGTGAGTACTCAAGTCATTAGCATGCCCTACAGCCTGCCCGTGTGTGTGTCTGATTGGTACGGGTCTCCTAGTGTCTCAACATGTGAGTACTCAAACAGTGAGTGTGTGTCCGATTGGTATGGATCTCCTAGTCTGTCTCAACATGTAAGTACTCAACTGAGTTTGTGTCCGATCAGTACGGTTATCCTAGTCTGTCTCAAAATGTGAGTACTTAAACATTGAGTGTGTGTCCGATCAGTACGGATCTCCTAGTCTGTCTCAACATGTAAGTACTCAAACATTGAGTGTTTGTCCGATCAGTACGGATCTCCTAGTCTGTCTCAACTTGTGAGTACTCAAACAGTGAGTGTGTCTCCGATCAGTATGGTTATCCTAGTCTTTCTCAACATGTAAGTACTCAAACAGTGAGTGTGTCTCCGATCAGTACGGGTCTCCGATCAGTACGGATCTCCTAGTCTGTCTCAACTTGTCAGTACTCAAACAGTGAGTGTGTCTCCAATCAGTACGGGTCTCCGATCAGTACGGATTTCCTAGTCTGTCTCAACTTGTCAGTACTCAAACAGTGAGTGTGTCTCCGATCAGTACGAATCTCCTAGTGTGTCTCAACATGTGAGTACTCAAACAGTGAGTGTGTCTCCGATCAGTACGGATCTTCTAGACTGTCTTAACTTGTGAGTACTCAAACAGTGAGTGTATCTCCGATCAGTATGGTTATCCTAGTCTGTCTCAACATGTAAGTACTCAAACAGTGAGTGTGTCTCCGATCAGTACGGGTCTCCGATCAGTACGGATCTCCTAGTCTGTCTCAACTTGTCAGTACTCAAACAGTGAGTGTGTCTCCGATCAGTACGGATCTCCTAGTCTGTCTCAACATGTGAGTACTCAAACAGTGAGTGTGTCTCCGATCAGTACGGGTCTCCTAGTGTGTCTCAACATGTGAGTACTCAAACAGTGAGTGTGTCTCCGATCAGTACGGATCTCCTAGTGTGTCTCAACATGTGAGTACTCAAACAGTGAGTGTGTCTCCGATCAGTACGGGTCTCCTAGTGTGTCTCAACATGTGAGTACTCAAACAGTGAGTGTGTCTCCGATCAGTACGGGTCTCCTAGTGTGTCTCAACATGTGAGTACTCAAACAGTGAGTATGTGTCTGATCAGTACCGTTATCCTAGTCTGTCTCAACTTGTGAGTATTCAAACAGTGAGTGTGTGTCCGATCAGTATGTTATCCTAGTCTGTCTCAACTTGTGAGTACTCAAACAGTGAATGAATGTCTAATGATACAACAACACAAAAATTAAATTGATTATTGAGTGTCAGACAAAGTGCATTGTAGTCGGGGTTATTACTGTAACTAACTCAAGTACTATAAGATAATCTTGCTAACAGGTAGGTAGCTCTTGCTATCCTGACTAGCCCTCATGCTAGATGATTTCTAATTACACCGGGTATTTGCTACTGACACCATAACTCATGCTTTATGATGACTGACATCATAAAGTTCTTACGTTTTTCAGAATTTTGTTAGATTATTTCTTGCTCACTGGACTGAATTCTAAATATGCCTGACGTTGGAATTCAAGTTTTAGAACAACTGAGTCATACCATGTGTTTTTCGGAATTTTGTTGAATTAGTTATTTGCCAGGTTGTCATTTTACGTTGAATCGTTGTTTAACAAATTTATTTAAGAAATTGATATTTTTAACTTTAAATTTATGTTCAAATTGTTAAATTTTTGTCATTGTGTAATGTGTGACTATGATTTAATGAATTTGTAAATGGTCAAGAATAAACAAACCTTAGTTCATGTTTTGTTGTAATTAAGTTGGCGGAAAAAAAAATCGATCATCATTGTGAGGTATAGATAAGGCACTTCCAACCCATGGGACAAAATGATGTTTGTAAGGGCCTCGATACACAGTGGCCCTCACAAATAACATTATCTCCCTTGTGTTAAAATAGCCCCAACACATAATAGATTATATGATTAATTTCCAGGTAGCCACTTCACCATTTAATTTTTTTTATATTAACTAACAAACTAGATTTTACTGGGGTGCTGCTATATTACCTTCCTTTCCTTTGTGTTCACAGAGCAGTACGACGCTGAGTGACGAGTACATAATGTACGACAGAGCATCTCCCATCGGTCCGTGTCTGTTCAACACACACATCCACTCAACGCTGCCCAAACGAGGCAGGGACACCGAGAGAATCCGCATTCCTTCCAGCACCAGTGTCAGCAACAAATCTGGCTCTGTAGAAATTGGTGAGTACCTCTACTGTGTTAAAGAAAGTAAATCATCTCACAAGTGTCGGCAACAAATCTGGCTCTGTAGTAATTGGTGAGTACCTCTACTGGGTTAAAGAAAGAAAATGTCACAAGTGTCAGCAACAAATCTGGCTCTGTAGAAATTGGTGAGTACCTCTAATGTGTTAAAGAATGACAAATTACAAATACAGCACCATACCTAGTCTAAAATAATGGAGTATGCAGTGAAATAAAATCAGGGCACAATACTATACAGTGATCTCCTGGTAGGATATTTTTAAACTGAATGCCCCGTTGTGTATTTTGGAAGAGTTGGGGGGGGAGGGGGGGGACTGCAGCCCTGTCCCTGCAAGGCATGAGCATGAAATATGACATTCTGATTGCATGATGTCTTACCCAGGTAGCCAACTGACTGATTATATGATTGACAATTAGTATTAGTGATAGTGTGAAATATTGTTGTGTGATTTCAGTGTCTGAAAGAAGCAGCCCTATCTCGCCAGTGTTTAGTGAACGGATCGGCTACTTGAGATCACCACTCACAGAAGATGGAACCTCGCAGTATAAGTGGAGGAAGTAAGTTCTTAGAAGTCATCTTGTTTTCAGTCTTCTCTCAGTCCGACTAGAGGACGCTATAGGTTTCATCTCCATTCTTCGGTCGGTCGGTCGGTCTGTTCATCTGTACATCATATGGTTTTCCATACTTTTTGTTTTCAGAATGCCTCGAGATATTAATTTGAAATGTTGTGTATAGCTTTATCATGTATTGTTACAGATCATGTTTGAATTTCATAAGGATTTACCCATTTTTCTCAAAATTGTGAGCCTTGGAAGTTAGGATATACAAAAATGTGTTGGGCCCTGTAGGGGACACACTATTCTACAGAATACTGATCTTTAATTGCTTGTTGTAAAAATAAATTACTTAAGCCTTATAAACAGAACCAGCTGATTAGTCTAAAAATTGTATGCACTGTATTGAAACAGACATAATCAATTGCATTAGTGTGTATTTTTTTTACCTTTAACTTGTTTTAAGAATAGTGTGTGATGTTAGTGAAAACAGGCTTGCAAAATATAATGTTATATATATGTTTTTATTTGATAACTGGATAAATACAGGTTACCAGGCCTGTAATTTATGGCACCCTATACAAGGGTTATCTGGCAATGTGCTAATTTTGATGCCTGCCTCTATGTACAGCAGTTTTGACAGAATGACAGAATTGCAGACAGGCTGCAGTGGCTGTCGTACTTCAACGTGCTCATTTGTTGTTGTTCCATATAATATGTAGATAGATTACCGTTTGATTAGTAGTGAATCGGGGTAAGACTATTTGGTATGGCAGTGTATTACTGTAAAACAAGAGCGGGATGTAGCCCATTGTTAATTGATGCGCAGTCAGTTTAGGATCGATCCCCTTCAGTGGACTCATTGGGCTATTTCTCACTCATTGCACCACAATTGGTTTATCAAAAGCTGTGATATGTGCTATTCTGTCTGTGGGATGGTGCATATAAAAGATCCCTTGCTACTAATGGGGGAAAATGTAGTGGGTTTTCTCTCTAAGACTGTCAGAATTACCAAATGATGATTTATAAATCAGTATGCTTCAGTGGTGTCCTTAAACAAAACAAACTTTATCTTTACTGTAAAACATGCTAGAGAAAACATTAATTAAGACTGGTATGTATTTGGGTTGTTTATATTTTATATGTGGGGAGATTGGTGCCTTTCTCTGGTGTAATACAATTTTTGAAAAACTACTTTCAATAATAGTTCTTTCTGTGATGACCAACACACAGCCTCAGTTTGAAATGGTAATTTTGTGGGTTTTTTGAAGACCACTTCCTGGTGATACTCGGACCATCAACATCGAGAAGAATGCTGAACCGGTGGGATTCAAGGTGGAAAATGGACCGTCAGGAGGAATCTTTGTGTCGTCTGTCAATCAAAACAGTCTGGCTGCGGAAGCAGGGTTATTTCCTGGGGACCAGTTGTTAGAGGTAGACATCATAGTTGAATAATTACCACTTATATTTAGCACAAATGAGGGGCGGGATCTGGCTCAGTCAGTTGAGTGCTCACTTCAGATGCTTGCATTGTAGGATTGAACCACCTCAGTGGTGTTTTCATCATTCCAATCTGTTTACCACGGGTGAGTGGTATATTAAAGGCGGTGGTATGTGCTGTCCTGTCTGTGGGAAAGTACATATAAAAGATAAACGTCTAATGGAAAAATGTGGCATTCAGTAGCCAATGATTAATAAATCACTGTGCTCTAGTAATGTTGTTAAACAAAAACAAACCTTAAACTTTTAATAGAAATTAGTGCTCACCTGATATTCTCTCTCTCTCTGTCTCTCTCTGTCTCTCTCTCTCTCTCTCTCTCTCTCTCCTCTCTCTCTCTCTCTCTCTCTCTCTCTCTCTCTCTCTCTCTCTCTCTCTCTCTCTCTCTCTCTCTCTCTCTCTCTCTCTCTCTCTCTCTCTCTCTCTCTCTCTAACTCTTGCTCACTATCACTCTCGCTCGCTTTCTATCACCAAATAGTTGTAGACACCTAATAGCCTTAGTTTAAAATATGCTATGATTTCGTTAAACAAATATTCAGATTCGACTACACATTTGGATGTTATATTTTTCACTTTTAATATAATTATCATGTATGATTTTAAGAAAAAAACCCATGTCTTTAATGAAAATCTTTGTTTCAGGTTTGTGGGATCAACATGAGAAATGCCACATTTGATAATGCTCTGACTGTGCTGCGACAGTGTGGAGATAACCTGTCAATGAAAGTACAGTTTAACCCGGAAAGTAAGCATATAGTACTTCTCTTCTTTCTTAACCAATTGCCTTCATTGTCATAATTAGTATCTCTCGCTGTCATTGACCACCTGAATTATGACATCACTTCTGTGCAGCTTCTTTAGACCTCATGTTCTAAAAGTCCTCTTTAAAACGACGAGTCAGTTTTTTCAGTGATGATTCAAGTATTTAATTCCATTTACTTATGATTCAACCATTCAAAACACCATTTCTATTGAAATATATATATACAGTCGAATCCACTTTATTGCATATCGGTTTATAGCATAAATTGGTTATTTGCATATAATTCGGCTGCACAGAACCATTTAGCATTAAATCAATACAAATTATGTCGCATATTTGAATAGCTTTATAAAGACGAACATCGGTTAATTGCATATGAAAACCAAAAAAATCTAGAAAATTCCATCATATAATGTTCCACAAACCTTTAATATTTACCAGAAACAATTGTAATTACACAGAGAATAAAGCAGAATGTTCTATGTTGATTAAAAACTAATATTAAAAGAAGAAAAAAGTAAAAGTGGTTACTAAAACAGGCGATGTACAATGTTGACATCTCGTGCAACAAGACTCATTGTAGTGTTTATTGCAGTAATTCTGGGACCATTATTGCATCATTTCAGGATTTCAGATGTAATTGGTCCTTTGTTACAAAATTATTAAAAACAATACTGACAATGGAACTCTGATGACAGAAAACAGAAACTTCCCTGCAGTAGTGGAATAGTCCATTGTTATTTTTA
Source organism: Gigantopelta aegis (assembly GCF_016097555.1). Classification (NCBI taxonomy): domain Eukaryota; kingdom Metazoa; phylum Mollusca; class Gastropoda; order Neomphalida; family Peltospiridae; genus Gigantopelta; species Gigantopelta aegis. The sequence continues at coordinate 74,119,359 of NC_054706.1, read as the reverse complement.
TGTGGCATGCGTTAGCTTAAAGCCTTTGATAACACTGAAAGATAGACTTGGCCAAGGCAACTGTGTCCTAGAATAAATTTAATAAAGATAATTAAATAGGATTAGTTTTTACTGTATTTTGTATGTCACATTTGAACCACCGTATTTTAAGTTAACATTAATTATCACTGCTATTTATTTCTGTTAAAACAATAATTAAAAAAACTTATAAAAACTGCAACTAACCGCATCACTGGCATTGTTTTCAACAGAGAGACACTTACCATGTCTGAGGTAAAACCTTCACAACTATGAATTAATCCAATACATCGTGTTAATAATTTTATTCATTATTAAATATTTTTAATTTTCTAATTAATTAATGAAATAAGCAAAATAAACACTACACTTCTTATATTTTGTTCAATGCACAATAGCATCTCTAACAAAATATACTGTAACATTAGTACACTATAGCTGAAATCGGTTGACAATTAACAGTTGCCAATTTAAGCTGTTTATTTCGCCTGCACGTGGAAATTGCGCTCTGTCAAGTAACACGGTTTCACTACTCAACACCCCTCAGAACAATAGGTGTGAACTGTGGAAAAGCTGTGTGCAACAAACTGCAACGTGAATGCTAGTAGCTAGACATAGCATCAATAAACACAACCGCAGATTTGTAACAATGCAAAATTAAAGATATTTGATCTTACAACATTTATACTGTTATTTTATTTATTATTATTTTAAAATACATGTATAAACAAATGAAACGGATACATGTATCGGCATCCAGACAATGTTCTGTAGTTAAGAGTAAGATAGACTGTCCACAAGGCATTTGTAAAGTTTACAGTTGGTTATAATTTGGAAGTGGGGCTCTGTCAGATAATCAGGTATACCGATTATTGGCATAAACTTGACATGCAACGGGGCTATGCAATTAAGCGGATTTGACTGTATATATTACTTTATCCTTTGAATAATATGTTATATACATTTTTAGACTATTTGCCAGAAAATAATTTGAGGGTATGTAATAAAACCAAAACAGACCATAAGTGCTCCTCCTTTGAAAGATTTTGCTATTGGATACCGCATTTCATGTGCTTTGTGAAACTGCATTTTTCTAAAAATTATAATACTATATACATTAATTCCCAAGATTTTAGGGTACGTAATTTTACCCTCTGGCAGAAACCCTGATTTTATTATTATAATGTCTATTAATAAGAAAAACGAAAGATTACATCAACTGTTTTTAAGATTAAGATGAGGTTGAGATTTTTGCACATAACAGAATGGACATTATGTTGTTTTGTTTAACAGAATACCGTGAGCAGCACGACACCTCAAGCGCGAGTTCCGTTTCATCGATGACGGTCGGCAGCATGAGTCCGATGAGTCCAATTAGTCCAATGAGTCCAGACCATTCCCAGCCCCACTACCCCATGTCATCCCCCCGTGGCAGCGATGCCTACTCCTCCCAGCGCAGCACCGACTACCGGCGCTGCGAGATGCATCGCCACGTGGACAGCAGGGACCACCACGACACCGCCAGCAGCACGTCGCTGGCCTCGTCCAAGGGTCACGTGACCAAGTCACCCTCTCACAGCCATTCGTCTTCTCGGGGAAAGTCTAGCAGGTAGGTGACACATTCAGTAGCACGGTTTCAGTGTAGGCAGAAATCTTGTAAATAAATTTTAGTATAGGAAAAATCCAGAAAGTAGGTTCCACATAGGTGAAATTAAATGGGGTTTTATTTTAGTGTATATAAAAAAAATATAGCATAAAGTTTAGTATAGTAACAATAGGTAGGTATTGGAATCTTTTTTTTTTGCAATACTTAAAGATATTGCGCTGAAATTTTGTATATAGCTCAAAAAGGGTTATATTTTGTAGTACATCTATGCACAGTGTGAGGGAAATATCCTGTTTGGATTGATAGAAAAAGACATTAAAATATAACTTTAGAGAACACCCCATATATTTAATTGTGAACCTCAAACATGTTATATATCTGTTAAAATAAAATTGTGTACAAAAGGTCACCACCTCCTTAGAGGGAAAGGGGAGATAGTAGAAGTCACATTTTATAAAAATGTTAGATTCTTTGAAATACATGTAGTTGTAAAGTAAGTTATGTTGATAATCTGAGCAGGAATCTGTGTTTGATCTTTGATGAACCTAATGACGTATGTTTACTTTTCCTTTCTCGTTTAGCAATGACAGTACGTATGAGCGTCCACGCTATGTGACCCTAAAGAAAAGAAACCCAAATAGCAGTATTGGTTTCAGTATTGTTGGTGGAAATGCAGTGGGCATATTTGTCCACGAAGCCCCACAGGAAAGTCTGGTGGAAGGAGCAAACACAATTCAACGAGGGGACCAGATTCTAGAGGTATGACCACATTTATCTCGCTCACTGCAGTTTGTGTAGGAGGGTGGTTTTTGTTGGTTTTTCAAAGGCTATATTAACTGCATACACTGGCAAATGCCATGGGTATCAATACAGTATGTTAAAATGCAGTCAGTATGCACTTTGTGTTTTGATAATATTTGTTTTTATTATCCATATTGGCTCAAATATACGATGTAATATTTTTTCGATATCTGCACAGTGTGCATATTGCTTCTACAGCAACTGATTGGTTGGCTTACAAATAAAGGCGTTTGGTTGGTTGTTTGCCCCGCCTGGAACTTCCATTCATATAATGTTTTCATTCATGAGTCCAATTACACATACATTATACGATCAAAAAAGATTTACACATTTCGTTTTTACTTATTTCTTTCATAAATATGATATGGTATAGTTTCATAAAACAGCTTTTGGATCATTGAATTTTTTTTTCTTCTAATTCAACCAGTCGTATTATTTTGTATTGTAAACATTTGACTAAAAAGAATGCTGTTATGCCATGACATCACTTACATTGTCAAATAATGGCTTTGTTGTAAACAGCAGAGGAATTTTTATAATAAAAACTAGTTAAGTGACAATGGGTAATAAAGAGAATAACCAACTCGCTATGAGAAGTTACAAATTATCTGTCCCTCGTAAATGATCATTCGTAATTCCTTGTAAATCGTCAGTTATTCTCTAAGTAAATCTCTTGGGTTTCTGATTCTAATCCGGTGACTCCTGGCTAGTCCTGACCATTGAGTGTATTTAATAACATCAGAGAGCATATGTCCATAAAGATGAACTTCACTGGCATTACTGCTACTTTAATCTTTTATATGTTTTTGCTCCATCTAGGTAAACAGCTAAACTAATTTAGTTGAAATATGTGTCATTATAGTTTCACTGTAATTGTTTTGTATCGTTCCAGTATAACAGCCGAGATTTTCGATCATTTACTGCGGAGCAGGCAGCCATTGAGTTATCAAAACCATGTTCAGTGATGCAGATCCTAGCACAGTTCAATCTAGCAAGTAAGTAATTTTAGTTGTACACGGAATTAAAGAGTCAAATCCTCCAAGTTCAGGAAGTGTCTTCAGTACTTGTCAACAGTTGTACTCTAAACTAGAGAATAAAACCGTCAACAATTTCCTAGAATATAACTCATTTTAGAGGTACCCAGAAAACTGTTCCTGCCAGTGTTCTTTGATTAAAAACCACATCTCACATCAAATAACTCGCTACTTTTCAAGACCCTGGATACCTATGCAGACTATTTTTTTAAATAAAAAATTATATTTTAAATATTGTTTATTATTGCCAGAAACAGCCTGTCATCAGTGTTGTAGAGCCATGATTCATCACCTTACAGTTTTCATCTTTTGCTTCTTTTCCAATATGGGGAAATCCAATGGCAAAATTGAAAAAATTTATTTTAGTTTTTTTATACTGACACTTTACAAGACAAACATATATTCACACATACACATTCCAGGCCTAATTGCGAGCATGTATGGTGACTGAAGCATAGAACAGCTAATAATTAAACTAAATAATGGTGGGCGAGATTTAGCTCAGCCAGTTGAGTGCTCGTTTCAGGTTCTTACATCACAGGATCAAACCACCTCGGTGGATCCATTCAACTGATTGTTGTTTTTTCTCGTTCCAACCAGTGCACCACAACAGGTCAAAGGCTTTTCTGTCTGGGAAAGTGCATATAAAAGATCCCTTGCTGAATTAGGAAAAATGTAGTGGATTTACTCTGATGACTATGTCAGAATTATCAAATATTTGACATCCAATTAATTAATCAATGTGCTCTAGTGGTGTCGTTAAACAAAACAAACTTTAACTTTAAGCTAAATAATGAAAATTTACGAAATGCTGCAGCGTGTGGTAACAAAAAAGATTTTAGTGGAAGGAAAATTTTTCATAAACAGTCCTTGTACTCAATGTCAAATCTTGGGTTCCCCCTCCCACCATGTAGGTCACTCTCTACCATTCTCACAACTTTCTGTCAGATCTCCACCAACCCAAAACCATTAAATATCTACATATTTGACTGATAATACTTGAGTGTTTGCATTGAAAAACAGTAACAGCATTTAATACTAAAGTTTTGTTCCACTCTTAGCTGTTGTTTATTTCGGGGTTCTATGCAATGTTTATCATGATTTAATATGAATATGTATTTAAAACCACAAATTATTAATTTGCAGATTAACAAAAAATAAACAGAAATAAACAAAATCACTTATATATGTAAATTTACAGAAATAAATATTAAATATTCAAATGATAAAAAAATAAATGGGACATTTAAAATATTAAATAATTATACAGTTTTTTTGTTGTTAATTTTCTTTTTCTATTTTTTTGTTTCTTTTTCACATGTAAGTAGAAATATAACAATGCTTTTTCATGCACATGAAATTAAAAATGATACTATTTTTGCAATATTTATAATTTTTTAATGTAAATAATTAAATTTTAGTGTACAAAATGACATAATCAGATAGAAATTTTGATTTCACTGAGTGTGTATTAACATTAATGTATTTGACATATTCTACTTTTCAGTACTTATATTTAAAAAGTCAACTGCTAATAAAATTAACAGCCAATTAAAAACTACTACATTTTGTTTTTTCCAAAGGCTGCAAATGTCATTTAAACAAAGAGTATTTTGAAGATGTGGATTGCTAAAAACACTCAGCGAGAAATAATTATAACTCACTTAACACAGGATTTTCTTCTTCACATACCTGTACAAGTGTACTCTATGTATAAAAGTAAATTTTTGGTTTCTAATAGTTTAAAGTGTATATATGTACAACTAGCAATTGAACTTAAAACTAATTACATCCATTTCAAGAGATGCATTACATGCAGTATTCACACCTGGCAAGTACATAAACAGTACATAAACAATAACTATCTGGTATTTACATTTTTAGTCCAAAAGTGTGGGTGTTTTCAATGCCATGCTAGAAATTATCATATTGTAGTCAACAGATTCTCCCAAAAAGGTAAAATGCTCCCCCAAGTAAAAGTATTATGACTGTCATCAGGCTTAGCAATCATTGCAGAATACAATGTTGTGTTTTTGCTACATTTTTTCAAAATAGTCTAGGTAGGCAAAAAAAGAAAGAAAACCATTTATTTTAAAAATTAATAATAAATAAATAAACTGAACATATACTCTTCAAAAGAAGAAACGCAAAACCACATTGTCGTAACATTTGGAGAATTGATTTAATTATTGAATGGTGAGTCCGATAATTACCAAATGTTGCAGGATTGTTCACAATTCACTCTAGTCCATTGTGAGTAAGTGATAGGACACACCACCAAGGTCAAGGTCATCTGGAGTCAATACCGGGTGTGGCCTCCGCGTGTGTTGACAACTGCCTGGCACCGCCTGCCCATTGAAGTAACCAGAGTACGGATGACGTCCCGGGGGATGGTGGCCCACTCGGCTTGCAAGGCTGCTGCCAGCTCAGGCAGGGTCTGGGGCTGTGGTTGTCGCTGTCGGAGGCGTCGGTCCAACTCGTCCCATAGATGCTCAATTGGGTTCAAATCCGGTGATATCGATGGCCAAGGAAGGACATTAATGTTGTTGTTCTGTAGGAAAGCCGTTGTGAGACGTGCTGTGTGAGGCCTGGCGTTGTCATGTTTATTATTATTAAATATTTGCATAATGTCAAAACAGTAATTTGAAAAAGAATTATAAAAGTATTAGACTAAGCACAAACAGATAATATATATTACTGAATTACTGATTGTAATATGTATTATCTGTTATCGATCTATTTATCTAAAAGTAAAACCCAGGTCTTCTAGAATTTAAAAAAAATCCACTAACCATGGGATTGGTTATTTTAAAAATTAATTATCCATGACTGAATATTCATTAGCCCTACTTCTGTATGTATATCAGGGGTTCTAGAATTAATAAAAAATAAAAGACTTCCCATACTGACCAGTGGATAAAACATTTACTGATCATGATAAAAAATTCACCTGCTAAATTGTAATCACTCCGTGACTGATAAAACAAATAAAAGAAAGTAAATATTTTTATATATATATATGTAGGTACATTTTTTAAATTTGTGTTAATTCATCATATCATGCACTTAAAAATTTTTCTTTCAAGTCTTGCAATTTTAATTATGTAATGTTTAAATATAATTTAAAAAACAACAACACAAAAACAAAAACAGACCAAACAAAAAACAAACATTTGGAAGTTTGTAAAACAATATGGTTATGTGCAACCTTTAAAAAAAAAACCTCTGATCTGACGAGACTGGTCACCGTTTATTTTGTTATGCCTGCACTGTGTTAGAGTAACAACTGTTTGGGTACCAGTCACTTGACTGCGACTGCAACATTTTGTTAACTTGGACTTTAATAAAATTACATCTGTAAGTATATTCATTTCAGGGATGGGGCATAGATTACTGGTGACCATATTCATTAGTGAACTGTTGCATGTGAAAGGAAATCGAAAGTATTGACTTGTAGATCCGTTTTACTTTTTACATATGATCGATGTTGGTTGCTTTTTTTTATTGATTTTTTTTTCATTCGACCATCATCATGATGGTTTATTTGTTTTCCCCTCACTGGCCACAGGGCTCTAACAATGTACATATTTGTGGAATACTAGTATATTTATGACTACTAGCATTTGCATTTTATTTATTTTTTATAATATCGGCAAATTAATCACAGAAGTGAACTCATCCCTTTTTTTAATGGTTACAATTTTTACGGTCCCGGTAAAGAAATTCACGGGGTCGGTGGTCCTTCCAGCCCCTAGGGGAAACACTGAGTATATAAAGCTAATTTTAAGGGTTAACTTCCTAATAACAATTATGCACTAATGTTAATTAGCCTTTCGTAGCCTAAAGTATTGCTTAAATAGGAAAACACTAGAGATTCTTTATAAATCATATAATTTACCATTGTTCGATTATTACATATGGGATAACTGTACTGAAGTCAAAGCAGAAATATTGGAACAATTTAATTTGGATGCTCTTCAAACAATTTATGGTGCTGTTAGGGCACTAACCACAAAATCTATAACGAAACAGGATTATCCAATGCTGTAATTTCCATAAAACATGTACTTTTAATAAAATTATTAAAGGTGTGACTCCTAATTATTTGTCATCATTAGTGGCCCCAACAGTAATGGCAGTGACAAAGTATCCACTTTGGAATGCTGATGAACTGAAAAACGTTCATACTAAACAGAACTGTATACAAAATAACTTTTGGCCTTCAGCAGTTGGGTACTGGAATGCCCTTGATATTAATATTATAAAGTTAAACTCTCTCAATACATTTAAAAGCAATATGTCCACTTAAAAAATTACAACATGAATACTTTCTAGAATCTGGATCACACTCACACCAAATAATCCATTGTAGACTCCGTTTAGATTGCAGTGGTCTAAATCAGACCTGTCAACCTTTAGTCAAGAGAAAGCAGGAGATGTGTGTTGAAAAAGCAGGAGATTTTGTCAAAAAGCAGGAGATTTTTTAAATTCACACAATTTAACCAAAAATCGCAAGATTTAAGAAAAACATTATTACAATAAGTTATATGAATATTTTATAATGTCATATATACTTCTTAACCTTAGATCTGGCATTAAAAAAAAAAAAAAAAAAAAAAAAAAAAAATTATTATTTTTTTTTTAAAGTTTAAATATTATTATGATTTAATACATATTTAAAAAAAAAAATTATATTTTATCCAAAAATGTTAAGAACATGAACAAGAAAAAAATAATTTAATTAGTACATTTACAGTATTACACTTACAGCCTTACAGGTTGCGTTACATTATCATTTGTGGTTAGTGTACCTAAGTACCAAAGACAAATTTATATAAATCTTATAAATTAATATTCAGTTTTTACTATAATGAGGAACGGTGGCGTGGTACTTATTTAAAATCATTATAATGATGCAATAAACATTGTATTTTCATTAATCATAAGTAAAACCTCATTACGGACATCGTGTGAAATATATCGGAATTATACCCATTTCCGTGAGTAACTTTATGTCAATGTCAAACACAACATTTTTTAATTGTACAAAAATAATTTCTTGAAGTGTACCCTTATAACCAACATTTTACCGCACAAACATACAAAATTAACTGACACAAGTATGTTTATACAGCTAATTGGTCTTTTCGTTGTCTTGCTGTGACATGTGATTTTAACATGCATCGTGTGTATCGCTGTCAACTCGGGAGTCTGGCAGTTCAAATTTGTCATAGTTGCATTATGTAATCCAGTGGGAAGACATTTTACTATTCAGAGGTGTTATTAGAACTAAATTGGATAGTTTTTTTTTTTTATATGGCAACACTGAATGTCAACACACAGCCTGTTGAATTAGCGGCAACACGCTTCGTAGCCATTACGATGACAACAAACATTATAATAACACGTCATTTTATAAACTCCATGTGCTTTTTTAACAATATAAATAGGCTATCCCACAATTCTCACTTCGGCAAAGGTTAAACAGTCAGGACAATTCGGCCTGTTACATTCTCGGAAACCGAAAGTAGTCGACATTTTCCGAATGAGAAAAAAAGGCAGAGTTACTTCCCTTCTGTTATTTTGACAAAAGAGGATCGATTTTTTTTTATGCTTACAAAAATGTCATTTAAAAGGAGAAACTGTCTCCCGCACAGGTGAAAGGAGATTTGATCAAATACCGGGAGACTCCCGCGGAATCCGGGAGGGTTGACAGGTCTGGTCTAAATGCCTATACATTCACAAGACACATTTATGATAATCCTTATTGTAGTTGTGGCCATCCTTCTGAAAATACAGTCCACTTTCTGTTCTGTTGTCCTTTGTATGATCATATTCGTCCAACCATGTTCTTATACTGTAGCAGTTTTGATATTAAAGCATTGCTATTTGGAAATGAGGATTATCCATCTGAATTGAACCTCAAGATAGTACAATCTGTACACAATTTCTTCGACTTATCAAAGCTAGTTTCTTTATAAATTATGCATGTTCTACTATGCTATTACAATATTAATCTGGCGCACCATTGGCATGTTTCACTTCAAAATTGTAATTATGTATAGTTTATATATATATATATATAACAAAAAAAGAAACTTCCGATTTGTACATATAGTATTTGTTGTGTTAAACAATTCATTGTGTAATGAAATTATATAGGTAGTATTAGCCTTGAGCTGTATTATTTGGATTCATGAATTTTATCGATTATTTTTCCACTGTTAATCGTCGACAACGTGAAATTCAATTTGCACGTGCATGCATGGTTCGACATGTCCCATGTAGTATTCGGTCAATTTGTTTTACTTATCTTACTGACATTGTTGTCAAGTGAACGAAAACACTTCAAAATTTGTAAAAAAAATTAACGTTTTTTACATTGTAGCATTTTTAGTATGCCAAGAATACCCAATAATTTATGCGAACGGGCGATTGGCATGCTTGATGCTGGCATGTCGACAGAAGACGTTGCAAGGCATGTTGGGAGTTCTAGTCGAGCGATACGAAATGTTCGCGTAAGATTTCGAACGACAGGAAGCACCAACGACTTGCCACGTCGTGGACGTCCGCGTGTTACAACGCGTGGTCAAGACCGCTATATCATGAACACGCATTTGCGCAATCGATTCCAAACTGCCACTGCTACTGCTGTTAACACACCTGGGTTAACCGAATCAGTGGGCAAACTGTTCGTAATCGTCTGCGGGTGAACGGTTTACATGCACGACGTCCTTATGTCGGATGCGTTTTAACGCAACGTCATCGTCTGAATTGGGCACGTTGGATACGGCGACGCTGGAATACCGTTCTTTTTTCGGATGAATCCAGATTTTCTTTACAACGTGGTGATGGCAGAGTGCGCGTCTACCGTAGGAGAAATGAACACTATGCTGACTGTTGTGTTCTTGAACGAGATCGTTTCGGGGGTGGGGGTTCTGTCATGGTCTGGGCAGCCATTGCCCATGGTTATCGTTCACCACTAGTCGTCATTGATGGCAATTTAAATGCTCAACGTTACCGCGATGACATTCTCGCTCATCACGTCATTCCTCTGTTCCATAACAACGCCAACATCTCGATTTTTCAGCATGATAATGCCACCTCTCATACAGCTAGAGACACTGTAAATTTTCTTAGGACAAATAACATTGATTTCATTGATGACTGGCCCGCTAAAAGTCCTGATCTCAACCCTATCGAGCTTGTCTGGGATAGTCTGGACAGATGATTGAGGCGTCGTCCCAACCCACCCGCTAACGTCAACGAACTTCGTCAAGCGCTCATTCAGGAATGGAACAATATTCCACAGGCAGAAATCAACACTTTAGTCAATTCTATGCGCCTGTGATGCACTGCAGTGGTCAATTCAAGAGGTGGTCATACCCGTTATTAAGTGGGTGATTTTGTTTTTAACCCCTACCACACTTGGTCAAAATTTCACCCAGTTTCTGTTAACCTATGGCCATGATTTTTGCATCATGGAACACTCTTTAAATGCATAACAATTATTCCACCGGTTTGTTTTCATCAAGTTATGTTCAAGCAAAGTTAGTGGAAGTTTCTTATTTTTTTCAGTATATGTATATATATATATATATATATATATATATATATATATAGTTCATGTATATGTGCACAAGTTCTTGGCTTTGTCCAAATATGTGTACTCTATGTTTTAAACCCAATTGAGTATTTGTAGTTTGTATCAGGGGTGGGGAAAATCCCTTTTTTTCACGGTCTGAGACTGATTCTTGATCTCTGAGACTGAAATTATATTTTAAAACCATGTTTTTTTGCTATAGCGGTTTTGATATTAAAACAGTGTTATTTGGAAACAGATTATCCATCTGAATTTAACCTAAAGACTTTATACTTTATAAATTATGCATGTTCTACTATTACAGTATTAGTCTGACGCACCATTGGCATGTTTCGCTTCACAATTCTAGCTCATGTGCGCCAGTTCTTGCCTTGGTCCAGTATGTGTACTGTATGTTATAAACCCAACCCAGTATTTGTAGTTTGTATCGGGGGTGGGTGAAATCCCCTTTTTTCTGGGTTTGGGACCAATTCTTGATCTGTGATCCCAAAATTATTTTTGTTAAACGTGTGTTTGCCAATTCCACTTCTGTCATTCTTGTCGGTCTGAAGCACCTGTCCATTTCTATTATTGGAACAACTTCCTGTCCCTTTAATGGTGGTCTTTCTGCACGTGTTTTTTTGCCTACATAAAATTCTCAAATGACTTGAACCGTTCCCAAATTTAATAAAAATTGGTCAGTTGCAGGCCACACGGTTTTGTTTCTCTATCAGTAGCCAGTAATTTGTGCCGCTTTTAAATTGGTATCTTGTTCGTACGTCTGATTTTAAAGTCTGCCATGAGATATCTCTTTGGTTACGGTAGTATTAATCCATTGCCTCTAGGCTAGACATTTTGTTAAACCCACTGAGCCGGTCACAAGATGAGTCATTAACAATAATAACACCCTTCTTGGTGAGAAAACTATCAAGGTATTACACTACAATTAAAACAAAGGACTAACTGGTTACAATCATTGTCCTGTCATCTCTATGGAAGTGTCGTTGCATTCAACACCTGTGTACGGAGCCAAGTTGGGTCGAGTGGCCGATTCCGACGGTGTTGACAAAAGGCATTTGTGAAATAAAAACGGCTTTTGAAGTAGCATAAAATGTACTGAAATAATATATAAATGTATTTATTTTTGACTGTTCAGTGTAGTGTATCTAATAATTATAATGGACTTTAAAAAAATTGTGGTGGTGAACACGGGTTATTTCTAGAGACAGTAGAAGTCAAATTCATCCAATCAGCGACAATGTTTTTAATCATTTAGTCTAAACATGTGCTAGCTCAAGCTGTCAAAGGCTGCAACGGTATCATCTATTATTAATTTTCTGTACACAGTATTGAATCATCGTACTTTATATACATATATGGGAGTTCAAACTTTTATTCTTTTTTCAATATATTCCATAATGTTAAAAGTAAACAATTTGGGGGGTTTCGCTGTGATAAAACTTTTTTTTCCTTAATGTAATAATGTTTGTTGCTCTGCTTCCATGATTTAAGATAAAAACCACAAATGCCTCTATGATGATTTTTTTAACACTGTTTGGCAAATATCGTTTTTTAAATATTAAATTTACAATGTATATTATTACGTTTTGTTTATTTTAATTCTTCTTTCTTTTTTCTTTTTCTCCCCCAACCCCCCCCCCCCCCCCCCCCCCACACTGGGGTAACGATAACATCACGTTACATAATGGCTACAATGATATTTTTGTAATGTTATGTTTATGTTTATCATCGATTCAAATTTATACAGCATGTAGTATCTCATGGAGAGGCATTTATATAAGCTTACCGCCTGTTTGCCAATCCTTTATTTATTTGAAAAAATTTAAAATTAAAAAAAAAATCTTAACGTTTTCAGAGCAAATGGAGTCAATCATGCAAATATACATCACTATTCAAGAGTTAACACTTTGTCTTTTTTTCCTTTTAGCCAAAATGCAATGTTAATGCAGGATTTTAAATAACTTTTATCAAATTGAAATAGCTTTTACTGGAAACAAAAACATACGTAATATCATCTCCTGATATTTGACTACAACATGGCAAAATTAAAAAAAAAAAATTCATTTCATCATTGGCAATCTTAAATGGCCAATCAGTAATTAAATTATTTTTATTATATTTAATTTTTCAGATTCCATAAATGGATATTGTACTGTTGAACATATAGAAAGTAAGTAGATAGTGTTATAAAATTTTGTCTGGTTTTAATTTTACTTTTATTATAAAGTTAGTTGTAAACCTTTAACTAACCATTTATTTGAATTGTGTGTTCACAGAGTACAACAAAATACAGACCCAGCCTGGGGACTCCTTCTACATCAAGTGCAACTTCGACCGGACCGCTGAAAATGAAGGAGAGCTCACATTTCGCCGTGACGATGTATTGCTGGTGGAGAACACTTTGCACCAAGGATCCATGGGATCGTGGTATGCCTGGCTGGTCGATGACGAAGGCAAAAAGAGCAGAGGGGGAACAATTCCAAACAAAATTGGGTGGGTTAACAAAACAGAGCTTATAGTGTTAGTATTTATTGTACCAGGTAATATACAGAACCGCATGGCAGTTGTTTTTTTATAAACCTTAGTTACATGATACTAGGGTCTTTTTTCTTCCTTTTTTAAGAAAAATTCATGACATATTCCTTTACATACCAGTCGTGATGAAAATATTTACCATTTCTGATAAGACGTTTGTTGTTTATTTCTTTTACGTTCTTCGGGGTATGTTTATTTATGAATTTTATGGTAACCGCTGTGCATATAAACCAGAACATTTTTTTTTTTTTTCATTCTCATAATAATAATATAGCATACCAAATGACTGGGACTGAAGTATTGCAATGGAATGGCTCTTTATTAATAGTCTAGTCAGGCTAGAAACAATACATCACTTGTGTATCGTTATACTTACAGTTTCAAAAATGGACTCGTCCGCGAACTTTCTTAGTTTGATTTCTGTAACATTTATTGTTAGTAGTGTATCAGATGTTTTTGTCAGATGTTCTAAAATGAAGTATCTTTCCTCATATTATACAAAGTAGTGTTATTATACTTTGTAGTAAACACACTCAACTTGCATGTTCGATACTGCAGATAAAAAGCCAGTGGCAGCCTAAACAATGTCACGTGATACAATTACAATGTCATGGCCATTTATGGCCAATTGCAAAAGCTGGACCTTAACAAGGACATCAAAAGTTTCTTAATATTTTTAACGCTACTGTTTCTAACCTGTTTGTAATGTTTTTAATTAATATATCAAAATTTAAGTTTAGTACGAAGCTTTCGAATTAAAATCACATAATCGGAGTACCTGAAATGTTTGTATTAAATGTCGACATTTCCAATCTAATTAGCTCGCTAATTTATACAGAGCATAACATTGTTGTAATGTATTTCGTTATATTACATGTAATTATACATATATAATTTTCGGCAAATATATATATATATATATATATATATATATTTTTTTTTTTTAAAGGCCGTCGTTTAAAAGTTATAAAACTATGTCGAAACTGTAAACAATCGATAGGAGTGTGCTTAGTTTCGGTTCACTACCACTCCAGCTTGACCCGACCTCGTTTGAATATGTAATTTTTGCACACAGCACGCTAGGTAGGTTACAGAGAAATGCGTGTTTTGCAATCGAGTGAGTAGATCTAGTAGTAATTTTCATTTGTGGTTCACGCTTTGTAATCATACTGGGACAAATAAAATATTATCATGTATATTTGTTTTCTTTGCAACTAATGCAAGGTTACGAAATTAGCATTATCAAGTTCTTGTTCATATTTTCGTAAAAGTAGCGGGGTTTGTCAACACCAGCGGTGTTTTGTTTACGAAACTTTCCCATTAGGTGAAATGAAACTGAAAGTAACACCATCAACAATTATTTATTGTTTGAATTTAAGGGAGAATGGATCTCTTTATTATTATTAAATACAAACAATAATTATCTGTAATTAAAATTGTGGCTTTATTTTAACTGCGGCTTATTTAAAGGTGTGGTTTATTTACGAACAAAGGTCGGAACTTGGTCTAAAAACAAGGGGTGCGGTTTATACACCAGTGCGTGTAATAAGCCGGAAAATACGGTAATAATAACACTAAAATTTCATTTTTTATTTTTATTTTTTATTTTATTTTTAGCAGTAAAGCTCAATAAGACGAAGTACCAATATAAAGTGACGTCATCAGATATGACGTTCCCTGACAACATTATTTTTATGTTCATCGAGAAATTGACAAACTCGCTTGCTACAGTTGGACCAATGAATGACGTTAAATTGCAATATTGGCTGGAATGTAGCCCAGTGGTAAAGCGCTCACTTGATGCATGGTCGGTTTGAGGTTGATCCGTGTTGGTGGGTCCATTGGGCTATTTCTTGTTCCAGCCAGTGCACCACAACTGATATATCAAAGGCTGTAATATGTGCTATCCTGTCTGTGGGATGGTGCATATAAAAAGATCCCTTGCTACTAATGGAAAAATGTAGCGGGTTTCCTCTCTAACACTGTATGTCAAAATTACCAAATGACATCCAATAGCCGATTATTAATAAATCAATGTGCTCTATTGGTGTCGTTAAACAAAACAAACTTCTTTTCTTTTCTTTTTAATCGCAATGAATGTGACAGAAGTTTAATGATTGCAGGTTGGATGATGAGGTACTGAGGAGGAGTTTGTTATGAATGTAATAGAAGTTTAATGATTGCAGGTTGGATGACGAGGTACTCGGGAGGACTTTGTTATGAATGTAACGTCAGTTTAATGGTTGCAGGTTGTATGACGAGGTACTGAGGAGGAGTTTGTTATGAATGTAACGTCAGTTTAATGATTGCAGGTTGGATGATGAGATACTGAGGCGGAGTTTGTTATGAATGTAATAGAAGTTTAATGATTGCAGGTTGTATGACGAGGTACTGAGGAGAAGTTTGTTATGAATGTAACGTCAGTTTAATGATTGCAGGTTGGACGACGAGGTACTGAGGAGGAGTTTGTCCGAAAGTATGAGTCTGCATGACTCTGACGAGATCAAGCCGTCCTCTAGACGAGGCTCGGGCTCCACGCGGAGAAGTTTCTTCAGGAGGAAACGCCACCAAAGAAACAACTCCAAGGATAGCCACGATCTTGGATCCTTTTCAGATGCATCCATCAACAGTGATTCATTTCCATTGCCTGATGGTGGGTGTCGGCATTATGTGTTAACAACACACATTTATAGCACTAATGTTCTTTTAGTAAGGGCAAGACGTAGCTCAGTGGTAAAGTACTTGCCTGATGCATGGTCGGTTTAGGATTTCGTTCCAATACTTGATGGTGGGTGTCGGCATTATCTGTCGACAACACACATTTATAGCACTAACATTCTCTTATCCATTCAGCTTTACAACCAGAAAATGTTTTCATTACTGTGGCAAAATATGCTTAAAAACATTATAAATAAATAATTGTAGGTATCACATAAAGCATATTATGTTCCAAAACCTCAAATTCGGGTAAAATGTGTGAACCATGGGACCTTTTTACCATGTATTTCCATCATTCTAGCCTCAAAATTAGTTGTAATCCATGTAAAATGCGTGGGGATTCAATGATTAAATTATTTTTACCATGTTTTAATTTTTCAGATTCCATATTTGGATATAGTACTGTTGAACGTATAGAAAGTAAGTAGATAGTGTTATACAATTTTAAATTCAAGTGTTACATTTATATATTATTTTAAACATTTATTTCATTTTAATTTGGTATTTCAGTAGGTGGTATATAATGTCTATAGAGTATTTAACTTTGATGTGAGTCTTCATTGTTTTGTGATATATTATTCTGGATAAATAAATATGTTTTTAATGTTAAACAGGCTATCAAAATGTTTTTGGTTTCTATCACAGTTTGGTTTTAAATGGATTGGGTAGAAATTATTTTAAAAACAAGAGGCATCTCTAAGAATATTGTTGAGTGTGCATATTGATGAAAAAATTCCACAAATTGTGATTTTAATCATTAAACACATAATGAATAAATTAATCAGTATAGTCTATGTATCATGGAACTTTTGGGTTTTAAAGTCTTGAAGTAGCAATATTTTTTGTCATTTGAAAATTGATTAGCAACTACTATTTAATGTTTTAAAATTGCGTAGCAAATCGCGACACAAAACTGAACAAAATGTTCCCTGTATATTATTGAGTTTTGTAATAGTGGATACTTTTTACAGAGCTCTGATACATATCTGTGTTGTTTTTAGGTTCGATGGTTCGCCCCGTTCTACTGCTCGCTCCTCTGTCAGATTCCATCATCAACAAGCTCATTTCGGAATCACCAGACAAGTACTGTTCCTGTCCAATCAGTAAGATTTGTAGTTAATCATTCCATCTAATCTGGGGCCCCAGGACATAGCTCTGTGGTAAAGTGCTCACCTTATGTGTGGTCTGTCTAGAATCAATCCTTGTTGATTGGCCCTTTGGACTGATAAATAAAAGGCTATGGTATGTGCTATCCTGCCTGTGTGATGGTGCATATAAAAGATCCCTTGCAACTAATGGGAAAAAATGTAGTGGGTTTCCTCTCTAAGACTATATGTCAAAATTACCATACTGTGTCCGAATGACCAAATGTTTGACATCCAATAGCCGATGATTAATTAATGAATGTGCTCTACTGGTGTTGTGAAAGAAAACAAAACTTTTTTAAGTGTACATTTGCCTGTTTGTTTCAGCTGTGCTGAACTCGTCTGCCCACCAGATGGAGCAGAGTGTGACGGAAGGCTGTATCATAGACTACTGGAAGAGAGACGACCAGCACGAGTGTATCTATGTCAGTTCTATTAGAGAAGTCTGTGATCGAGTGAGTATTGTCATTTCTATTCGAGAAAAATTAACTTGCTGTTAGTGAAAACAGTCTGTTCGATATTGATTTGAGCAATTTAAGATAAAATATTTTGTACTGGGTGTATTATATCCATAGAATTTTTGTGTAATTAAAATAACAATTGCAGCATTTGGATCTTCTTAATACATCTAAACAAACCTGTGCAGCATTCTCGTCTTTACATAATACAGTCAAATCCGCTTATTTGGATGTGCCTCGTGCAACAAAAATATATTCAAATAAGCGGCATATTCAATAAACCGAAGGTACAGTTTCGACATACGATATACCCAATTAAGACCTCGTTGATTTATGCAAACCCTAATTACGATTCTCCCAATTTGGGCCTCATGACATGTGGAATTTTCGTCAAAAACCGGTAAGTATTTTGTGTTAATAAAATACCGATTCCAAGTTCCATATTGTGACTCTGTTGCCATTATCAAGTTTGTCTATAAACTTGATAAATACAAGAGACAACAGTTAATGCCGTTTGTACGCCTAGAAGCAGAAGTGACTAAACATCTAATGACCCAGATAAAACCACCGGAAGCTCAATTAGACTGGCCACAGTCAAATAATTAAAAGGCCGTTATTAACTTCTTGATAATTAAATGGCCATTATTAACTTCTTTGTACATTTGTAAATCAAGTGCAACAAGACCCCACCCCAACCACCCAATATAATCTTGAATAAGTAGTCATTTTACCAGGACGTCTATCTGACTATTATCTGTGTGCATTTGTAACTGATTTGACAGGTAAACTAGACTGGCCAAAGTCAAATAAGTGAAAGGCCGTTATTCAATGTAACAGAAGGAAAAACACAAACACAAACGCTAATATTGGGCCCGATATTGGAATGTCTTTTTGTCTGGCGACGGAAAACCATTCTGATAAGGCCTTCTCCACATTGGCTGCTTTTCCTGTTCTCTGTCTTTTTCGTTCTGGGTTAGCATTGGCTAGATACTGGGCACATATCTCGTCGTATTTCTGAGCCAAAGATAAATCGTTTCCTTTCCGTTTATTTGCCATGTTGACATTGTGAAAAAAAAAGAGTTCTTGTCAATATTTATAGCCAAAAGATGATTAATCCAACTTGCTAAGAAAATCTCCTACAACTTACCTTTTGTCGGCATTTAACAATTTAAACAATAATCACCATAATCGGTCACCCCAAATGGGGCCTCACATTGTGAGCTGCAGAGGAAAAATCACGTGATCAAAAGATCCCGCTAAAAATAACACTAGTAGCAAACGGCTTTTGTTTGTTACTGTCACCGACAATTCATAGAGAAAAATATCTGACAAGTGTTTATTTATGGATTAAACATACACTGCTTCAAAAGTGGCCGACATGAGATTAAGGGATGCCTGCTTACGAAACGCACATGGCCGCCAACAAGGTGGGAATGACCGACTTTGATCCTTGATTGTCCTGCATTGTCTCGGCCATTGGGTCACATTTGAGATGAATCTCAGAGTTCATGGATTAATTACGATGTAATTAGGAAATGTATTGATTAATAACGAGTCATCCGAAATAATTTAAGAAACAAGAAAACAAGTTTGTTGTAAGTCTTTTTCCTTTTTTTAAACAATGAAATTAAATAAAATTAAAAGTATTCATTTTTGCATGTACGATAGTATGGTATTACGTACGATCATAAATTAAAAAAAAACACATCAAGTAACACAAACTTTCCTATGTTTTACGTGCAATTGCCATTCGGCAAGGATAATTTTATATTCAAATATCCAAAAACACGTTAAAAAACACATCCAATTAACCGTTGGATTTTGTATTGTCATAATGGCAAATGGTTCCGTGCAGGACAAACATATTCAAATATCCGAAATATTCAATAATCCGACATCCAATTAAGTGGATTTGACTGTATATAGATTTTAGAGAAATGGGTGTTAGTTTATTTTTTATTAAATGATTCTGGTGTTGGAGATTGATTTGTCCTGACGATGTTTTGTTTGTGTCCTTTTCAGAAAGTACACTGTTTGATGAATGTTGGCCCCTCTGTGATTGAAAGACTACACCGACTAAAAATATATCCTATTGTGATCTTTGTAAGACACAAAAGTCCTAAACAAATCAGGTTTGTGTGTTTTGTATTTGATCTGTATAGTAAGAAACTACTGACATTTGTATTTCATTACTCAATCAAAACTCATAACGGTGCATATCTTGTGCTGATTACATCTTGAACCCTAAAGAAAACAAATTGTCCGTTTCTGAGAACCTGGCCCTACGTAGAAAACAAAAGCCGACAGTAGTGTTTGGAATGGGTTGGAATTTTATTATTATTCATCAGTGACAATTGGTTTGCACCAACAGATCAGTGTTCGATGACACATTTGGTTTGAATTAAATGAACATAAGAAGGATTTGAATTGCAAGCACTGTGTACCTATTGTCATGTAATTAAATGAACATAAGGATTTGAATTGCAAGCACTGTGTACCTATTGTCGTGTAATTAAATGAACATAAGGATTTGAATTGCAAGCACTGTGTACCTATTGTCATGAACATAAGGATTTGAATTGCAAGCACTGTATACCTGTTGAAATGAACATAAGGATTTGAATTGCAAGTACTGTGTACCTATTGTCACATAAGGATTTGAATTGCAAGCACTGTGTACCTATTGTCGTGTAATTAAATGAACATAAGAAGGATTTGAATTGCAAGCCCTGTGTACCTATTGTGGTGTAATTAAATGAACATAAGAAGGATTTGAATTGCAAGCACTGTGTACCTATTGTGGTGTAATTAAATGAACATAAGAAGGATTTGAATTGCAAGCACTGTGTACCTATTGTGGTGTAATTAAATGAACATAAGAAGGATTTGAATTGCAAGCCCTGTGTACCTATTGTGGTGTAATTAAATGAACATAAGAAGGATTTGAATTGCAAGCCCTGTGTACCTATTGTGGTGTAATTAAATGAACATAAGAAGGATTTGAATTGCAAGCCCTGTGTACCTATTGTGGTGTAATTAAATGAACATAAGAAGTATTTGAATTGCAAGCCCTATGTACATATTGTGGTGTAATTAAATGAACATAAGAAGGATTTGAATTGCAAGCACTGTGTACATATTGTCGTGTAATTAAATGATTTGAATTGCAAGCCCTGTGTACCTATTGTGGTGTAATTAAATGAACATAAGAAGGATTTGAATTGCAAGCCCTGTGTACCTATTGTCGTGTAATTAAATGAACATAAGAAGGATTTTAATTGCAAGCCCTGTGTACCTATTGTCATGTAATTAAATGAACATAAGAAGGATTTGAATTGCAAGCCCTGTGTACCTATTGTGGTGTAATTAAATGAACATAAGAAGGATTTGAATTGCAAGCACTGTGTACCTATTGTCGTGTAATTAAATGAACATAAGAAGGATTTGAATTGCAAGCCCTGTGTACCTATTGTCGTATTCACTAGGTTAGACTCTACAAATGGCTACGTTTACCTTTAATAACTGTTTAATATAATGTTTCTTTATGTACACATGAAAACAGACACATCCCCAACTTATTTAAATCGATTCCATCATCTAAATTGAAGGAACAATTACAGTTAACATTTTCCCACAAAATCAGTTATGGACTTTTATAATCAATCATCACATCAGTAGAGCCCAACTAGTGTGTTTTCGATTTTAATCAGCACATCGCAGGTGACACATCTCGGGGACAAGTCGGATTTCTGTCGGATGTGAATGAGATTTACTCGTTTGAAGAATTAATTATAATAATAATGATGATCCGATATTCTGTAAATACTATTTTCATTGTTTATTGATAGTACTAATCTAATCTGTATTGTCATCAACAGAGATGTTCGTGACGTGCAGTTTCTTCCCGAGAAGTTGACGAACAAATCGGCGAAAGAATCTTTCGAACAGCACAATAAGATTGAGTCTGATTACTATCACTTGTTTTCTGGTAAGTTATAAAAGATTTGTTTAAAATATAGTCACAACTTTAAAAGGAAGATATATAATATATTGCAAATATTCAAATAGTTTTTGCATTGCCTGACATTTTCTAGGCACTATTGATTATCTTCCCTTTTTTTCCTTTTTTTTTAAAACTCTAGATTACTAATATGAGTGTTTGATCTCTGGACCAAGTGACAAAATAATCATAGCCACATAGTTTAAAATATGCTGATGTGTTTTTAGGCAAACATTCATTTCCTTTACTAAACTGGCTCTTTTATCCTTTCCAAGCAATAATGGGACTCTATTATCACATAATTACAAACTTCTTGTAGTTATACAATTTACTCTATTCTGATTGGACGACATCACTTAAAAACTAAATATTATCTTTCGATAAACCTCAAAAGATGATGTCATTACATCCACAGGAACATCATTACATAAAACAGGTCATGAAAAGGATGTTAGAAACTGATTTTGGTGTATTTTTAACTAAACAGAAGTGTTGTTTGTAATTATATAAATTGTGTGTCATTTTATGTGAATTTATGTATAACGGTCACAAATTTATTATAAAATTGTTTTGCTTCACTGCAATTTTATACAATTTGTGATAAATTCACAAAAAATTACAAGCAATTCTTATGTTTTTGTATATTATTATTATTGTTTCCAGTGATGATTTTGACTTCTAATGTGATGTAATGTTTTTTTTTCAGTGGTTATCCATGGAGACAACCTTGCTAAAATGTGCATGCATATCAAAACAAAAATTGCAGCTGAGCAGAAAAAGCCCATTTGGATTCCAGTGTCGCGGTCATGATATTGACATTTCAACTGACAGACAGTTTCATTGCGTTCACAGTTTGTTTTTGGACCAAGCAACCCTAGCCATTGGACTTGGTCAAGTTATGTACACCTTAGTGCTTTGGTGTCAGTGGTGGTATAGGTTTAGATGATATGTGCCGGGACTGCGGATCTGCATTGCTTAGAATCAGCTGTGCCATACCTATAGATTATTGCATGAGCAGGAGTGCCATACAAAATTTATGGAACGAAATTGGGAATTATTTGATTCCCTGAGTAAGAGCAAGGGTATAAAACAATCCCCAGGCGAATTCCATTAATTTCAGGTGGTACTTAAGCAAATGTGATAATTCTACTATTAACTACAGACCGTAATTTATAGCAAACATTAAGTATGATTGCATTTGTTACACAATCCATGCTAATAACATTCAACAAGGTCAGTTACAGAGATGAAGAATTACTGAATCATACATGTAGTAAATAAAACAACATAAATCCAGCTACCATATATTAATTAAATCCATAAAGAAAAAAAGTTAGTCGATGCAAGTTAAAAATTTCAGAGATACGTCAATGTCCATTTCACAAGCAGCAACTGCCACAAGCTTGCAGCTGCTATACAGACTAGTGATGACAGGTGTATAATAACAATATTGTTATGGCCCATGCCATAAAGATGGTATGAAGTAATATGATAATTATATGTAAAGTATGTGTGTAGTAATGAAACGTAATGTGTTTGAACGTAGCTCAGTTTTCTTTCGTTGCATCGATGTGGACCACTTGCCTGTGCTTTATGTTTTCGTCCATGTTCTGAGGTTGATTTCTACTTGCACCGACTCTTGCAATCACCATTACAAATATTTTGCCAGACAGTCGCAAATACCACTGAGTGTAGAACATAGATGTTGTTGCCCTTCAAATAGTGTGTATACCTTAAAGGACTTTCCAGTGTTACCAAGTGTCTTAAGCTTAGATTACACTGTACGATGTAACACAACTATTGTTGAGTTGAGTCACGTCATGTAGTGTATATGAAAAAACAGTCATCTGTGATTCATTTTTAGTAGGCCCGACGCCATTTGACACGACCAAACATGTCCTATTGCAGATGATATCTGTCATATAGAGTGACTCACGACGATATGCTACCATCCAGTTGAATCATATAATGTGATGTATGTTTTAGTGGCTGTATGTTAAACATAATACAGCTGCCGATAACAATAAACTGTAGAGTCATCACGCAGACAAATCTTTCCTTCAACTTTCAAACAGAAGTCTTCATATAAAGACTTTAAATAAATGTTATAAAATATTTGTTATACAACCAACTTTATTGTGATATAATGCAGTATAATAAATGCAATCTTAAAATGTAAAATGACCATTTGATATGAAGGTAAATGTAAATTTATTGTACATAAATATTTGAAAGCGTTATATCTCGAATTAAATTAGGCTCAATTCAGATGTAGATATGAGAGTTGGTTATTTGGAGATATGCTTTGTTTTTGTACCATGAATTGACAAGTTAACTTAATAAAGAGAGATTGGAAAATTATTTTTTGGTTAACCACCATTTTCATTTAGTAGCAGTAATAGAGCAGGCACTAATCTAACTGGTGAAATGTGTGTGTGTGTGGGGGGGGGGGTTGGGTGGTGGGGGGGGTCACCAAAAGTTAGCTTAAGTAACCAAGTTGTCAGCAGTAGTAAGAAGTCAAATTTTGTAAAAATCACACAATAGACGTCAAGATACTGACTTGTTTATTATGGCGTTTATGATGATCTAATACTGAGCATGTCCACTAGTTATTTCAGTAAAACTAGGATTGAAAACTGATTGTGGTCTGAATTAAAGTAATCTTTTACACAACTGCTGGTTCACTTTGCCATCTTTTATCAAACTTTCTTTTTTTCTGGAAAGGGAGAAGTCACTTGCCTCCTATTTCAATCCTAGATTAGTGCTTGGTAGAGAAAACTAACACTTCATAGCTATTAGCTTTATTTCTGAATAAAATACAACGAAAAGATATATGGTTGTGAAAATCGAACTACTGGTGAACATTTAATGTATGTGTCATAGTGTACAGTTTTTGTAGACTACTGTCTGTCTAATTTAATCGAATCATTACTTTCAGAATCTTTCTCTCTAAGTTGTTATATGATAGTCTAATAGCAGGTAAATATTACCTATGTATATTCTGGTCTGTACCACACATCAGAAGAAAGGAATTCTTTAATGGATATTGTAATGTGATATTTGAACATTTGCCACTTAAAACAATCATGCTTGTGTGTAAATGTTATCATTATGTGATTCTTTTGTAGATTTTCTTAGTAGAACAAATTAGAACTGTTGTTATTGACAGAAAGTCAACTTATTTTGAAGGATGTTTTTATGTAGGTGTTATTTACTCTGAAATTCGTCTTCACTGAGACTAATAGTTCATTATTGCCTTAGATCATGACTTCGTCTTCAGTTTTTATTGTATTTTGTGTTATAAAACACATGAATTTTCAGAAACAGTTGGATTAAAAGTGTTCTAAATTGTAAACATTTATTTCTACTCCACTGTAAAATCCACTGGTGTTACTTGAATGGTGCAAAAATGCTTGCTAAATTTTTTTAGTTTTTACTTAATAAAGTAAAATGACGGTGACCATAGGTGTAAGTTGTTTGCCATTCACAAATATGTAAAATAAAAAATGTGTGGTAGTGCCAACAATCCTGTTGCATTGAGACCGAAATGGTGGAATAATTGATCAGTTGTTGTGTTCGTTCTGTTTGTATTATGGCACAGTTTGGTGCTAGTTTTGTGTTGTGAGGTCACCAGACACAAACCTGCTACAAGTATTTCCTACCAGCTCTAGAATAAACATGAATTTCTGGCAGGATGGTAGACATATATTATATCATTGTTTACGGCAACATAAAGTCTGGTTTTCATCACATTTATTTATTGCTACAAAAGATATGCATCTCTATAATTTGTTCATGTTCTGTGATGTTTGTAATTTAGTCATTGTTAGTGGCTGGTACATGAAATCATGCTTGTGCCTTTTCTTGCTCACCTTTTCTGTAATTTTGTATTTGTTATTATTCATAAAATACTATTGGTTGCCTGCTACTATGTTGTTACACTGTTTGTACAAAGTGCCTTGTGTTTGCAGTTGTTTCATTGTCCGAGACAATTCTGCCAGAGTTGCCTTCCCATATGCATCTGGCTAGAGTCATCAGTCCATGTGCATTTGTTGAATTTGCTGGAATATAATTACGCATCTGGCCAGAGTTCTTGACTCTCATAGGTGGTTACTGGACTCTGCATATGATGAGAGTTGCATTATTATGCATTTGGTCCGAGTCCTCTGCTAATATGCTTTTGGCAAAGGTTGTCCGTCATTGTGAATTTGATTGAATGCTAACTGTTAGTATGCCCATACAATTTACAGATAGGTGCATCAGTCCTGGACACAAGCCGAGATGTAGCCAGATATTGTACCCATGATGGAGTTGTGTGTGTGGACCTTGTTACATAAATGTGTCTTTGACTACAGGTGTCTGCCCATCTGTGCTTAGTTGATTTGGGCGACAGCTGCCCATCATTGTGTTTTCTGTTATTATTTTTTGCAGCATTCTTTTTACATGCTTCATTCATTGTTTTAAAAAAAACCCTCTTCATTTTAATTTGTGGTAAGGTGTGTTTTCTCATTTTGCTAATAACAGATTTGTGGCACATTGTTTTTTGGGGTGTTTGTTTTTACAAAGTATGAACTTGTGAATCAGGATGTATTATAATTATTAACAATGTACTGCATTGTTTGGGTCAAATTTTATGAGTCACAAATGTTTTTTGTTTGTGTAAATTCAGTTAAATCCTTTAAAGTCACAGACCCTAGTTTGAACCCGTGAGGAGAGACACTAAGTTTGGTTAATCCCCCAATGGTAACACATCTCGATAAAGTCACAGACCCTAGTTTGAACCCGTGAGGAGAGACACTAAGTTTGGTTAATCCCCCAATGGTAACACATCTCGATAAAGTCACAGACCCTAGTTTGAACCCGTGAGGAGAGACACTAAGTTTGGTTAATCCCCCAATGGTAACACATCTCGATAAAGTCACAGACCCTAGTTTGAACCCGTGAGGAGAGACACTAAGTTTGGTTAATCCCCCAATGATAACACATCTCGATAAAGTCACAGACCCTAGTTTGAACCCGTGAGGAGAGACACTAAGTTTGGTTAATCCCCCAATGGTAACACATCTCGATAAAGTCACAGACCCTAGTTTGAACCCGTGAGGAGAGACACTAAGTTTGGTTAATCCCCCAATGGTAACACATCTCGATAAAGTCACAGACCCTAGTTTGAACCCGTGAGGAGAGACACTAAGTTTGGTTAATCCCCCAATGGTAACACATCTCGATAAAGTCACAGACCCTAGTTTGAACCCGTGAGGAGAGACACTAAGTTTGGTTAATCCCCCAATGGTAACGCATCTCGATAAAGTCACAGACCCTAGTTTGAACCCGTGAGGAGAGACACTAAGTTTGGTTAATCCCCCAATGGTAACACATCTCGATAAAGTCACAGACCCTAGTTTGAACCCGTGAGGAGAGACACTAAGTTTGGTTAATCCCCCAATGATAACACATCTCGATAAAGTTACAATAGAGTGAAACTAGAGTCTTTGAGTTTGAAATGGGAATATACAGTCTTAAAAATAGACTATGGCACCTCTCCATAACTTTATTTCTCAGATTTTGTGCATTTTTAGAATTAAGAAGAATTCATTTCATGTCATTATACGAACATCGGGATGACCAGAATCAGTTGAGATGTACAGAAATACCAGTCGAAACAATAAAATCAAAGTACGGTCTGATTTCTATTGTCAAGAACGGTTCCACTAACATGTCGTTATGTTTAAAAACTAGGGTCTGTCACTTTGTTAAGAAAAATATCAGTACTTTTGGACATACTGTGATTAATAAATTAGAGGGACATTGTGGCAGTAGTTGTTGCAAAATTGTATCAAAGTTTTGAAAAACCCGCAGTTATTTGTATGTTTTATTATAATGATGGTAATCTTCTGAAGAGTAGAATCAAGGGTTGAAATTTGTCAGGGTTTGACTCTGTATTTGTAATTTGGCGGTGGTGACCGACCTGAAACTGTAGGTGTATTTATGTGTACAGGTGTCGAGCGTTTTCTGACGCGAGTCTTCACCACCTGCCAAATGACACATTCCACAAGTACGACTGACTGGCCTTACTTTCGTGTTTCTGGTTGTGATTTCAGTCTTTGTTCAATTCAGGTATTTCAAAATAAGCAAATCAGGGAACCGACCAATGAACAGAATGTTTTAATGGTTCAGCAGACATTCTTTTACTGTCACTTGCATTCATTTTTTTTTTCCAATGAATTTTTTTTTGTTTTTAAATTTCATTGCTATAGAATCAGCTATGTGATATTAAGCATATGACATTACCCAAACATCAACTTTTATATGTTGTGTCCAATTGTCTTAACATTTCATATTTACAAAGTAGAAAAAATTTCAAGTATGATGACACTTTTTGCAGAAAAAGATTTCAACAGACCTTTTTAAGATGCTTAATGTTCATTAAAAAACCGGCCTCGGTGGCGTCGTGGTTAGGCCATCGGTCAACAGGCTGGTAGGTACTGGGTTCGGATCCCAGTCAAGACATGGGATTTTTAATCCAGATACCGACTCCAAACCCTGAGTGAGTGCTCTGCAAGGCTCAATGGGTAGGTGTAAACCACATGCACCGACCAGTGATCCATAACTGGTTCAACAAAGGCCATGTTTTGTGCTATCCTGCCTGTGGGGAGCGCAAATAAAAGATCCCTTGCTGCTAATCGGAAAGAGTAGCCCATGAAGTGGTGACAGCGGGTTTCCTCTCAAAATCTGTGTGGTCCTTGACCATATGTCTGACGCCATATAACCGTAAATAAAATGTGTCGAGTTAAATAAAACATTTCTTTTTTTTCATTAAAAATACTTAAGATTTAAATTTTGAAGAACAGTTCTGTTATTATTGTTAATAAGGTCTGTAAATAGCTCATATTTTGTGCATTATATACTTCCCATTGTGGTCAGATGATACAGCTTATTTTTGTGTTTATATCCAATTATGGTTCAAGAACGCTATCCTGGGTATGCAACTCATTTTTCTGGACTGCCTCCCTATACCATAAATAAAATGTTTTGGAGAGAGAGAGAGAGAGAGAGCGGAGGGAGCGAGAGGTCGATAAGGAGGAAGAAAAGAAGCATGTTGATGTGCATTTATATTTTACAGTTAACAGTAAAAGACTGACGAAATTCCTCATTCACTCTTTGTTTTTAACAGGATAAAGCCGATATCAATACTTGTCAGGCCACCCAGAATTAAACATTTACGTGAACCCATTTATGGGTTATGCAACAACAAATTCAGGCAATCCATTTCATTTTTGTGTAACATCTAAATGTCCTAAATTTAATGTGTGAACATAAAAAATGGGTTACGTAAAACTAGATTTGTGCAAGCAGTGCATAAAGGAAAGTTTTCAGTAGAGCTGGGCAGTATACCATATATACCATTTGGTATCGGTATTATGTCAATACCGATTTACCATACAGAACAAATTTCAAACTTCTGAAATTTCGGTATTGAAAAAAGATTTCCCGGAAAGCACTAATAATATATCTGACGAACGCAATATGGGTTGGTATAAATCAGACAATAGCCTTGTGTATGGAATTTATTTGTATTTAGATGAAATTAGTGGGTGAGCCATAACACAGGCATGCATTTAAAGCTGAGTATACCGAAAACAGTGCTTGATATCAGTATCATGTCAATACCGATACCGAGGTAAATCGCCCCAAAAATACCGACCTCGATACCGAACCTCCAATTTCAATACCGCCCAGCTCTCGTTTTCAGATGTCTGCATGTGACATCAGATTTTCCATTGATGCCAGTGGTGGTAAAAATGGGAGGCAATCCAATAGTCTAGTGGGGCTTTATTTTAAATGGATTAAGTATTAGCAGTCTTTTCCTATTGAGTTAAACAAAATCATGGCTTTTAATCACTTTCAGTCTAAAAGTAAATGCGGGTAAACAAGATTTTGCTCATATTTACAAGTAAATTAGTTAAATTTTAATCACACTAACAATTATTATTATTTCTCGAGATCAGATTTGTAATTTTCGGAAGTAAGGAATCATTCATCTTTTATTTTGTCCATCCCTGATAAATTGCTTGAATCTGTGTCTGATATTGCTATTTATCTTGTCTTGCATTTACTAACTGAATGTATTCATACATTCTTTTGTACAACTGGACACCCATTATATATTCTTTTCTTAATTGGCATTGAGAGGGGTGGATTAAATTAACACGGTTTCCCACATGTGCGCACACCACATTCATTGTACCAGTAGTATATTTATGTAGACTGAGTAGCAATATATGTCTGGAACAAATTAAATATGGCATATCTTTGACTGTTACCTTTTTTTTCATCTTGTTGAAGAAGGGCGTGGAGGGTCTTCGCTGCTGTCAGTTTGGATGGGAGTGTTAATAATTGAATTAAATGGAATTGATTCAACATATTTATGGAAAGTCAAATTTAAAAAAGAAAGGAACAAAATCTGTACAAAAACTGTTATAGTTGTATTACGAGTTCATTTCTGGAACTGCTTTTGTTCCCAAACTCCAGGCTTGGTCGTCTTTTTTTTTTTTTTTTAAATACATATATATTTTCAAATTACCATTATTCTATGACTATGATTATGTGTAAATGGTGATTTTTGTTTGCATCAAATTGCCATTAGAGAAAACTTTAATGCGAGACTTTGTTTTCTTGTTTATCCTGCTGTATTGTGATTATTTAAAACTCTGTTAATGATGGTTTAAAAAATGCAGATATTAGTATTTTTGGCTTCACTTTTGAATCATAAAATTATTTCAGTTTTTTCAGTTTTTTTCCCTTCTATTAAATTATGTTGGCAATGAATGCTGGCAAATGTCTCAAATTTGTAAATCATTATTGAAAACGATACAAACCATTTTGTGAGGTTCAGCTTCCTGTAATTGTTTATGCTTGTAACTGCCAGTTGAACACTTACATATATTATGTGCCACCATACAGATGAATTGCAAATAAATTGCTTTCAAAACAATTTTTGTTGATTATTAATTTATATATTTGAATCTGACTCTGTTGTAGCAATATTCCGGATTTCCTTTATCTATTTATTTCAAGGTGATTGTAAGGTTGTATCCAATTAAGATTGACCCATGTAGGATCATAAAACCTTGCATGCAAGTACAACTTGGAATGACAGTGTGTCCTGTACTATAACTAGGTCACAGCAACCTACTTTTGATGGGAGTATCATGTATTTCACTTGTTCATTATTACATTATAGAATGATGCCATAATTCAATTATTTATACAAAATATCAATATGTGGTTATGTACTTATAGGAACAAATCAAATGAATATATTTTCAGGTTGTTGGGCCAATAATTAGGTCCGTGGTCTGACAATATGCCTGTAAATGATTAGTTGTTTGTGAGAAAGAAAGAAGTCCGTGAGCCATTAAAACTCACTCTAGGTGGACCATCATGAGTAGGTCGGCACCACTCCACCCTTCCCCTCTCCACCCCCAAATCTGAAGATTATGAATTGGCCCTTCCAAAGTTTGATTTGTGTAATGACACCATTGGTTTATAATCATCATCTACTAGTATCAAACATTTCATCATTGTGACAACAGAGGAAAATAAACCCTACATTTTCCCCCCATTAGCAGCAGGGGATCTTTGATATACAAACGAATGTGTACCATTTACAAGTTGCTCAACGTCTGCTGAATTATCTATTGGCTACAATCTTGTACCACAGCCCATAGGGTTTTTCAGTTATCCACCCTCAATCATTTGAACATTTTTATATTATGTTCTTTTAACGTGAACTTGTTTGTATAGCCACTGTTGATGGTTGTAGAGAGAAAGAGGGAGTCCCATATTGAATATTCCAAAGCGTTGCAGTCATGAGACTTTAAAAAAGGAAATCTCAAAATGTTGGGGAAAAGATAACCCTTGATGAAGTAAAGGAGTGCATTTTATCCTCCAGGCTACAGGTTTGATAGAAAAAGAAGAAAAGATAACCCTTGATGAAGTAAAGGAGTGCATTTTATCCTCCAGGCTACAGGTTTGATAACCCTTGATGAAGTAAAGGAGTGCATTTTATCCTCCAGGCTACAGGTTCGATAGAAAAAGAAGAAAAGATAACCCTTGATGAAGTAAAGGAGTGCATTTTATCCTTCAGGCTACGGGTTCGATAGAAAAAGAAGAAAAGATAACCCTTGATGAAGTAAAGGAGTGCACCTTGATGAAGTAAAGGAGTGCATTTTATCCTCCAGGCTACAGGTTCGATAGAAAAAGAAGAAAAGATAACCCTTGATGAAGTAAAGGAGTGCATTTTATCCTCCAGGCTACAGGTTCGATAGAAAAAGAAGAAAAGATAACCCTTGATGAAGTAAAGGAGTGCATTTTATCCTCCAGGCTACAGGTTCGATAGAAAAAGAAGAAAAGATAACCCTTGATGAAGTAAAGGAGTGCATTTTATCCTTCAGGCTACGGGTTCGATAGAAAAAGAAGAAAAGATAACCCTTGATGAAGTAAAGGAGTGCATTTTATCCTCCAGGCTACAGGTACGATAGAAAGAGAAGAAAAGATAACCCTTGATGAAATAAAGGAGTGCATTTTATCCTTCAGGCTACGGGTTCGATAGAAAAAGAAGTCTAGCCAATTGACCACTGATTTTAATACACAGCTCAGATATCGAGTAGCTTCTCAATGGTACAGCATGTTTTGACATTACCTTTTGTACCACGCACAAGCCATATACAAAAGTGAAACCAATAGACGCCACAATATACTGGTTTTGTGTAAAATAATGTTTATTATTGTATACTTTTCTACTATTCAACTTTAAAAAGTTTTTATGAATCACCAGGTCTTTATTCATGAAATGTAAATGAATAACAATAAATGGTGTATACATTATGCAATAAATTGTACATTTTCAAACACGCATTAAAATTATGAATTGTAAAAAAATAAAATAATAATAATAAAAACACCATTTACACAAAAAAAGGTTGTACAATTATGTCTGGCATTTACTTTTAAAACAGAATAAATATTCAACTAAACATAATATAAATTGTACGCTAAATATGAAAACACATGGATCATTCTAATATAAATGTCAATATGTTAAAGCTAGACGTACTAGTATATGTAGTATTTTTATTCCCTTATTCTACAAACAGTAAAAATGTACAATGTGTATTCTTCTATTATTATTATCATATATACAGTGGTGTAGCGTGGGCAGGGCCACCGGGGCGGTTGCCCTGGGTGCAAAATTCTGGACTGGTGGGAAGGACTCGGGGAGTTCTAACGGTCCAATGGTTAGGGGGTGCAATACTTGCCTTGCCCCGAGCGCTGGCATATATGTATACAGTGAAACCTCTCAAAACCGGACCCTCTGTAAACCAGAATCCCCTCAAAACCAGACCCTCTGTTCAACTGGAATTTCTTTCTGTTCAACTGAAGTTTCTTTCTGTTGAGCTGCAGTTTCTTTGTGTTCAACTAAACTTTCTTTGAGTTCAAATTCAGTTTCTTTCTGTTGAACTGGATCTTTCTTTCTGTTAAACTGGAGTTAATTTGTGGTCAACTGAACTAAATTCTTTGTCCTCTCATTTGGATAAGCCAAGTCCAGAAGTCCATCAGCAACACACTGAAGCCTGTCTCTGTATTCAACTTTCTAAATAAAGAAATCATTTAATTTATTAAAACAG
Source organism: Gigantopelta aegis (assembly GCF_016097555.1). Classification (NCBI taxonomy): domain Eukaryota; kingdom Metazoa; phylum Mollusca; class Gastropoda; order Neomphalida; family Peltospiridae; genus Gigantopelta; species Gigantopelta aegis. Next base: position 74,085,754 of record NC_054706.1, on the reverse strand, counting down.
TTTTAATACATTTATGTTATCAGCAACACACTGCAGTCTTAGCCCATATTCCATCTTCTTAAGACATTGAAAGTAAAGATATTTTAATATATTTTGTTGTAGTTAATACATTTAATAACATTTTTAGTTTATAATAGTCCTTGAATTCATTATATTTCAGGACTGAGTTTAGGTACACCATATTACTACTTTCAATTCTTTCATATAAAATCAATCATTTATTTCCATATATGAATTTCCATATATGAATTATATAGACATGAATAATAATATCAACAGCAAGAAAAGAAAACAAGACATGTTACATGTGTCAAACTATTGGACAGGCCCATATATATATATAAAGACAAAAATGTGGCTTGTACCCCCTCCACTATAGACTTTTGCCCCCACCACGATGACCACCACCACCACCACCACTACTACAGGTTGTTCCCCAACTACACTGAAGATGATCATTCCTATGGGCCTGGTGGAAGAACAGTTATGTTTTGTACAGACCTCATAATTGCATTTATGGACACCATGGAAACCATACATAGCTCCATAACAACAGGCTGCTATCACACCAGTACTGTCACTGTCTCCACAATGAAACATGGCCCTGGAAAATAATGTACATAAATACATTGGAAACAAAACTTGTATCAGAATACAGGTACACATGCTCAAACAGCTAGTTACATTAACAGTCTTTTGTAGAATACACGTACTACCAACAGTAGCAGAAACCCCAAGGATAAAATTACGACAACTGATCACATAGTGTTTAACATGTACTTGGTACAGAGAGCGAGAGAAGAAACCCACAGTTACCACAGCACTGATCAGCAACAAGCATTCTGAGAGTACTGCTAAAGCAATACATGTCCCCTGTACAGGACCAACAAACCTGCATGTGTCCTAAGTTCAAGGCCCATAACTCTAGTCTAAAATGGACAAAACCCCATGAATATCAAACTTGATACAAAACTCTACATGATAAATGTATGTATACAATTCTAACTCCATATACTCTAAACATTGAGAAAAAAAAGTCCAAAACCAGATGGTGAAGCAGAGAAATGGACAGACTAACATACAGTAAAGTAAAGTTTGTTTTATTTAAAGGAAAGGACAATTAAGGCATTTCGCCTGGTATGCATATTCAACGATATATAACGCATATTATTGTTTAATATCAATAAGTATAATCGTATAGTTAATTAATAAAACGCTTAAATGTGATGGCTATTATATATAATGGGCGAAGCCATTTTGTACCATCCCAGTGCATACGCCCTCTGGCGAGCTGGTGGTTACGTAATACCTAACGTGTCACGTCAGGAATTAGTCTTCGAACTGTAGAAACAAAACATACCTGATTTTTGCGGATGCATCGCAATGTTCTGTAATAATATCCATCCCAGTAAGCCGGCAACAAGTACATATATTATTTTTCAATACAAAATAAGCCACCATTGTCAAAGTGTTGAAATAACTATTATGTTTTGTACATAAATTAACCCACGTACTGAAATAATAATCGAAGTGTGTTCTTGGTTAATTGGTCTTTTCCTACCGTGGCAGGTGTATATTTAGACAGTCCCCAGACACTGTGTCTAGACACACTAAAAAGACGTACCTCTTTTATTAAGATCACAAGGTATCGTTTGATAGCCGTGCGGACGCCCCTCAAAATCGTAATGGACATTATCACTTTAGTACTGTAAGTAATTCTGTAAAACCCTTGATTAAGTAGACTTTCCCATCTAAAATCACAAAACTGACCAATTACGTAGTCCCAAAGAAAAGAAAATTATCACTTGGGTATTGTGAGTGGTAGTTTTTGCTCGAACGTATCCTACCAATAGGTCTAATAATAAGCATTTTTTCTTTGGATTTTTTAAAAAGAAAAATACTATAACTCCATTTCGTTGTTGATGGAAATTGAAATATATTTAGTTAAATAGTTTATTATACTATCAAGTCATTTATGTTGTTTTACAAGTCAGGTTGGTGAAAGCGAAGGTGCCTTGTCGTAAATTAGAGTGTTTACACTGTGCTTAAGAGGAGTTCGACGGAGCTGACGTCATTTCGCCCCAAGCTATACCACCGGATGTCACAAAAACGAAACAAAATGGCTGCCCCCAGTTAGCAGGAATAATCATGGTTTTTTATTAATTCTAAAATTACACGTTTTTCATTTGTTAAAGTGTCAGTATGTGTTGGTGGTCCGGGTATGCATCTTTCCAACACATAAGGCTCTTATTTAACAATGCCACTAGAGCACATTGATTTTTATTTTATCATTGGCTATTGGTCATATGGTCATTCTGACACTGTTTTATTAGAGGTAACCCGCTGTCACCACATAGGCTACTCTTTTATGACAGGCAGCAATGGATCTTTTATTTACGCTTCCCACAGGCAGGATAGCACAAACCATGGCCTTTGTTGAACCAGTTATGGAACACTGGTCAGTGCAAGTGGTTTACACCTACCCATTGAGCCTTGCGGAGCACTCACTCAGGGTTTGGAGTCGGTATCTGATTAAAAATCCCATGCCTCGACTGGGATCCAAACGCAGTACCTACCAGGCTATAGACCGATGGCCTAACCATGACACCACCGAGGCCGGTCAGACTAACACACAGATGCAGATACCACCAATGAAATTAAATCTATATTATTGTAAACTATTGCCATCACAGAGGTCACAACCACCAATGAAATTAAGTCTATATTATTGTAAACTGGCCACAACCACCAATGAAATGAAGTCTATATTATTGTAAACTAGTTATCACAGAGGTCACAACCACAATTAAAATGAAGTTTGTATTATCATAACCTGTTGCCATCACAGAGGTCACAACCAGCAATGAAATGAAGTCTATATTATTATAAACTGTAGTCATCATGGAGGTCACAACCACCAATGAAATGAAGTCTATATTATTGTAAACTGTAGTCATCATGGAGGTGACAACCACCAATGAAATGAAGTCTATATTATTGTAAACTGTAGTCATCATGGAGGTGACAACCAGCAATGAAATGAAGTCTATATTATTGTAAACTGTAGTCATCATGGAGGTGACAACCAGCAATGAAATGAAGTCTATATTATTGTAAACTGTAGTCATCATGGAAGTGACAACCAGCAATGAAATGAAGTCTATATTATTGTAAACTGTAGTCATCATGGAGGTCACAACCACCAATGAAATGAAATCTGTATTATTACAAACTATAGTTATTATGGAGGTGATAGCTGCCAATGAAATGAAATCTGTAAACCACTAATGAAATGAATTCTGTATTGTACCTGCTACACAACTCATCCCAATCTTTTCCAGCTGACAAGATGGTGTCATACCTGAAGGAAAAAACATCACATGAGTCTGGATATATTCATAAACACATAACAAATATCACTATGAGCAACAATTGAGCAAACTGAGTCAACATTACTCAAATAGCTCCATTTCTTTTCAATGAACCGTTTCAAATTATGCGTCAAATTACCTCACGAGAACTGTGCAATCTTTTACATTTTGGACTTAATCCTACAGGACATTCAAAATTCAATAACACCACAAGTGTCCCCGCCTGCTATCGACCCTGGTCAGGTTGCTGGTGCTGTTTTGCACTTCCCAGTATGGGTGGTCTCTCCACCCGTCCCAAACCCTTTCCTGTCCTGTGTACTACAATAGATTGTGATGAATGTGCGCATTAAACCCTCAGACCAGACCAGACAAATATCACATACAGTCAAACTTTGTTATTTCGATGTTGAAGGGACCGGACCTAATATAATAGTTTGATGATGAAAATAATCTCAACTATAAATTTATGTTTGCAAATATAACGAAACTAAACAGTGTAGCAGTTTTTGTATTTTAAAATGACCCGTTTTGTGTCTGAATTTCTTCATGCTGACATAGTTACCAAGTATACCAAAATGTGCCAACCAATCACTTCTCGATGTGGCCTTTGATTGCTTTGCGACTGTGGCTTTAAAGTAAAAAAGGAGTAGTTTTACATGTAATTGTTTTATATACTTTGAGAAAAAACGAGAAAGTGCACCTAGGGACACCAAAATATGATCGAGATGAGCCTCGTACTCGAGATTAGCATGCTCGAGATAACAGTGTTTAACTTCATAACATTACATAGGAAAATTGCCAGGCCCGGCATAGGACCTCAAGATATGTTGGGTACTCGAGTTTACAGACAGAGGTCGAGATTACGAAATTTGACTGTAGTTAGAAAATAATGTTTAAAATTTTAATATATACAAGTAAAAGACTGTCACAGTAACATATACAGTGATGCCCATTTAACAACACTGTAATTTGTTTCGCCAATGATATGTTGAACACTGTGATACATGCTCTAGAGTTTGAAAGAAGAAACAACACATAGGCTACTCTTTTCCAAACATACCGATAACGTATAAGACTTAAAAGTAGTAATGTGAATTTTGGGGTGTGTTTTTTTCTAAAAATAGAAACATATTTTTTGGTATATTAGACACCCTATGGTAACTTTGTCAGGTGACATGTCCATTCAGCACTTTCTATCATGGCTAATTAAATTTTAGCTTGAAGACAACAAACAAATGTATTTTTGTTTTCTAGCACTGATAGTGATAAATAAAGGCAGTTAAATTTTGAAATTAAAATACCCCTATGTATCTGATGCCATGAGATGTCAAAATATGTCATTTATTAAAAAATGAAGAATTTCCTAACTGCATGTTGTCTATTACATATTATCTTCAGTCCTTTGTGGATTAATTTTTATTCTAATACAACTTTCATATAAGAATTTTTTTTCCCAATGGTTAATTTTCGTGATAAATCGGACGATAGATGTACGCTGTCATGGGCAACTAGTATTTATCACAATAACAAAATTCTGAGAACTTGTTCATATGCCGTCAATTAGCTTCATGTGTGGTGTTTTCCTTAGTATATTAATTCTGCGTCTTCCATTAAATTTAAATGTCGATATAAATAATTTTCAAAACAATTACTAAATTCAAATGAAAATGATGTTATTGTTATTATTGTTTTATTATTTCTTGCCATTGTAACTTTTAACACTTCGTTAGCAGCAATGAATGTGCACCCACCCACTCCAAGTAAGGTCCGGTCACTGATCGATCGCAGCAGTCACCAGCATGTGTCTCGTGGTTTGTTCTTCGAGTTTGTGTTCTCAAAAGGATGCAAGCAGGTTCATCAGAAATAATTATATCACAATCTGAAGTACCTTATTTTTGTTTAGAACATACTTTTTGTGACAATAAAATGGATAAAGAAAAGATGGAAATGACTTGATTTTGTTTAAACATTAGGCTAACTGCTTTAAAATATGACACAATTTTGAAAAACGTTTCAAAATAATACTTGCCCTTTAGTACATGCTTATTATTTTATGTATTTATAAAAACTTTAAGTGAAAATATGTTAGCAACAGGTATAAACTGGCAGACCTACCCCATCAATGTGGTTTTTGTACAAAATTAAACCAGACGAATTCCTCGAAATAATTCAATATGAGGTTGAAATACCACTCACAAATGTAAAGTCCAATCATATCCATATGTCTTGCAACAGAAATTAAAAGCAAACAAAAATATTTCTTATAGTGTATCCTGTATTACAATAAATCATGCTCAAAAGACAGACTACAATACTGATAAATTTGCCATTTGGTTCGCTCCTAAGTCAGTGACGTCATTTGAAGAGAATTAAAAAAAATATTACGTCATACTTTTACTTACTACACGCATTGAATATAGTAAGGAGAATAGATAATTAGGTTTTTAATATTTGTGGGATTTCTTTAATAAAAACACCATAAAATGTCTTACAAATACTTGTAATAGGTATAGTATTAGAATAGAGATAATATCACATTTTGTGATAAATCCTTATAGTTAACAACGAAACACAGTGATATTATCCCCTAAATAGTTATCATAAAACAAATGAATAAATAAACAAACGCTATCATTGGTGCATCGTGGCCATTAGCTCCGCCCCATCCTCCATAACTGACAGATCTGTAGAACTCATCACGAGCATCGACATCATAATTCTTTGGAAACTTTGGTTCAGTTTTACCTGATGTTATTTCTCGTTTAGCAAGGTACTTCTCCCATTGTGTTGTGAAATAAGACCTGTTTATAAAAGTAAAGGGTTACAGAGTCAAACATAATCCACATACAACTTCCTGTCACTGATAAGAACCACCTTTACAAATACTTTTTACAAATATAAAAATATCCCAACATTGTTTTTTTTAAAGGTGCACCCTCCCTTTTGCCTTTTTCAGTACTATAGGTTGGACTATACCAATTAAAATCACATAGGTGGCCATGTTAACGTTTGTGTTTAAAAACACTACATGCAATATATCAACCAAACTACGACCCATTAATATCAGTACAACAAACCCTACCTCAAAGTATTAACTGCAGAAAATAGTACCTTTCATGGCTCATTTTCGGTGTAACCAGGTGTTTTTACAACACCCCTAGTTTCGCACAAAATTTGAGTACTTTTTCTTACAGGTACCCCAAACATGTTCCAAGCACAAGGCTACCTGACACATTGGTACTAGATGAAATAAAATTGCATACATTTTTAGCCCAGATAAAACTAATATTTTTTACAACCAATTAACACACTAACATTTATAACCAATCACAGGACTTGTGGTGTTCACCTCTCTATCAAAAGTTCAATGCACCTCGAACTTTGACCCAGGCAGAAGTTATTTGGTTTAGTACTACCTATACAGGCTCATAGGAATGATATTTGAAGTGAGGGGGGGGGGCATAATTTCTAATGGGGGGGGGGGGGGGGCGGGCAGACAAGCCAGATTTTAACCTGTATTTATATAGAGGACAAAAAACCATATACTTGTATCCTCAAGATCCTACAGGTGTGTTATACCAGAAATAATATCCCAAGTAACTTTACTACTGCTGTGACATGCTGTGTACTTCATATAAAATAATGTAGACAAACTAACCAGTCACATTCATTTTCCCTGACACAATGACCAGTACTTTTCACATACTTCAGTGCTTTAGGTAATATGGACATCAAACCATACCCCCACTCTCTGGGTGGCTTTCCTGAAAACAAACAACAACCACAGGGTTCTAATTTAATTGCATATTTTGGTTAATTGCATATTTTGGTTAATTGCAGATTTTGGCTAACTGCATACTGGTATACTTTCAAACTAAAGAACCCTTTCCACATGTATTGCAGTAAAAAAAGACCATATTTGTTAAATGAAGGCTCAGCAGATTCTGTGTACTTACCATTTATTGCTGTGTATTAGCCGACTCCTTGAATAAGCCGACCTCTTAGTTTGACCCTAAATATCAAGTACAAAATCATCGGCATCGTATATAAATTAAAGTCAGCTTTTGTCTAGTTGTACATTGTATTGATTTCAATAATACTGTCAACAAATAGACTTGTGCTGGATTAGTCAAAGGTTAGAGACTAGACTAATATGGAACACTGTGGGTCACCCAAGCTGGATTGTCAAGGTTAGAGGCTAGACTAATATGGATCACTGTGGGTCACCCAAGCTGGATTGTCAAAGGGTAGAGGCTAGACTAATATGGATCACTGTGGGTCACCCAAGCTGGATTATCAAAGGGTAGAGGCTAGACTAATATGGATCACTGTGGGTCACCCATGCTGGATTGTCAAAGGTTCGAGGCTAGACTAATATGGATAACTATGGGTCACCCAAGCTGGATTATCAAAGGGTAGAGGCTAGACTATGGATCACTGCTGAAGACAGATGAGCTGGACCAAACTACTTGTAGGGAGGCGCCTAACTGCAGCTGAACACACAGTCGCTCATATGACAGGTGAATACAGTTTCTTGTTTGTGTCTATATATATACAAAGGAGAAGTGATGTCCAGACTTGCCTTGTATGGCGTACGCTGTGAAAAGAGCAGACGCCAGAGATCCCAGGTATCCTGTTGGGTGATGGTGAGTCATCCGTCCACTCTCCACAGACACAGCAATCAAATCATCCACATCTTCAGGCCTGAAAGTTAATAAAGGTGACATATAATTTAAAATATTGTTTTTATCAAAGTGATATGTCTCACTGGAATGTAACATGTTAGGACATCATTAACTGTCATTTAACATCAGTGAATTTGCTCATTTTTGAGTAATAAATAGAATATATATTCACTACCATTTCATATGACCCTAATATGTAATGGTAGTGAATATATTCTGTTTATATAGGTTGCATTAGTTGCTTGCTAAAGCTCATGCCGTATAAAGGAATATAAGCTTGTTTAGTAACCTGTGAAGGTATCAGATATAATAATATTGACTGGCAAACAAAAACAATTTCTATTTAGTAATAAATAAAAATCTACCAGTGACATAAATGTTAAAATTATATCATGGAGTAAAAATAGATGCTTGAAATAGGCTAATTATTATCAATGAATAATGTCAGCAATTTTATTTGTAACCAGAACACAAATATTTTCAATACAATGTGACCCTAACCTGGCATAGCGCAGACCAATACACATGGACCTCATGGCAGCACCACATCCACCACCGCTGTAAGAAAGATGAATAAACACACAAACAATTAATGTCAGCAATACATCCACCACCTTTGTAAGAAAGATCAATAAACATGCAAACAGTTAATGACAGCACCACATCCACCACCTTTGTAAGAAAGATCAATAAACATGCAAACAGTTAATGGCAGCACCACATCCACCACATCTGTAAGAAAGATGAATAAACACACAAACAGTTAATGGCAGCACCACATCCACCACCTCTGTAAGAAAGATGAATAAACACACAAACAGTTAATGGCAGCACCACATCCACCACCTCTGTAAAAAAGATGAATAAACACACAAACAGTTAATGGCAGCACCACATCCACCACATCTGTAAGAAACAAGATGAATAAACACGCAAAGAGTTAATGACAGCACCACATCCACCACCTCTGTAAAGAAGATGAATAAACACACAAACAGTTAATGGCAGCACCACATCCACCACCTCTGTAAGAAAGATGAATAAACACACAAACAGTTAATGACAGCACCACATCCACCACCTCTGTAAAAAACAAGATGAATAAACACGCAAAGAGTTAATGACAGTACCACATCCACCACCTCTGTAAGAAAGATGAATAAACACACAAACAGTTAATGGGAGCACCACATCCACCACCTCTGTAACAAACAAGATGAATAAACACACAAACAGTTAATGACAGCACCACATCCACCACCTCTGTAAGAAAGATGAATAAACACACAAACAGTTAATGGCAGCACCACATCCACCACCTCTGTAAGAAAGATGAATAAACACATAAAGTTAATGGCAGCACCACATCCACCACATCTGTAAGAAGATGAATCAACACACAAACAATTAATGACAGCACCACATCCACCACCTCTGTAAGAAAGAAGATGAATAAACACACAAACAGTTAATGACAGCACCACATCCACCACACCTATAAGAAAGAAAAATAAACACACAAACAGTTAATGACAGCACCACATCCACCACATCTGTAAGAAAGATGAATAAACACACAAACAGTTAATGACAGCACCACATCCACCACATCTGTAAGAAAGATGAATAAACACACAAACAGTTAATGACAGCACCACATCCACCACATCTGTAAGAAAGATGAATAAACACGCAAACAGTTAATGGCAGTACCACATCCACCACATCTGTAAGAAAGATGAATAAACACGCAAACAGTTAATGACAGCACCACATCCACCACATCTGTAAGAAAGAAGATGAATAAACACACAAACAGTTAATGACAGCACCACATCCACCACATCTGTAACAAAGATGAATAAACACGCAAACAGTTAATGGCAGTACCACATCCACCACCTCTGTAAGAAAGATGAATAAACACACAAACAGTTAATGGCAGCACCACATCCACCATGTCTGTAAAAAAGATGAATAAACACACAAACAGTTAATTGCAGCACCACATCCACCACATCTGTGAGAAAGAAGATGAATAAACACACAAACAGTTAATGGCAGCACCACATCCACCACATCTGTAAGAAACAATGAATAAACACATAAACAGTTAAAGGCAGCACCACATCCACCACCTCTGAAAGAAGATGAATAAACACACAGTTAATGGCAGCACCACATCCACCACATCTGTAAAAAGATGAATAAACACAAAAACAGTTAATGGCAGCACCACATCCACCACATCTGTAAGAAACAAGATGAATAAACACACAAACAGTTAATGACAGTATCACATCCACCATATCTGTAAGAAGATGAATAAACACACAAACAGTTAATGACAGCACCACATCCACCACCTCTGTAAGAAAGATGAATAAACACACAAACAGTTAATGACAGCACCACATCCACCACCTCTGTAAGAAAGATGAATAAACACACAAACAGTTAATGACAGCACCACATCCACCATATCTGTAAGAAGATGAATAAACACACAAACAGTTAATGGCAGCACCACATCCACCATGTCTGGAAGAAAGATGAAAAACACACAAACAGTTAATGACAGCACCACATCCACCATATTTGTAAGAAAGATGAATAAACACACAAACAGTTAATGACAGCACCACATCCACCACATCTGTAAGAAGATGAATAAACACACAAACAGTTAATGACAGCACCACATCCACCACCTCTGTAAGAAAGATGAATAAACACACAAACAGTTAATGACAGCACCACATCCACCACCTCTGTAAAAAGATGAATAAACACACAAACAGTTAATGACAGCACCACATCCACCACATCTGTAAGAAAGATGAATAAACACACAAACAGTTAATGACAGCACCACATCCACCACATCTGTAAGAAGATGAATAAACACACAAACAGTTAATGGCAGCACCACATCCACCATATCTGTAAGAAAGATGAATAAACACACAAACAGTTAATGGCAGCACCACATCCACCACATCTGTAAGAAGATGAATAAACACACAAACAGTTAATGACAGCACCACATCCACCACATCTGTAAGAAGATGAATAAACACACAAACAGTTAATGACAGCACCACATCCACCACATCTGTAAGAAAGATGAATAAACACACAAACAGTTAATGACAGCACCACATCCACCACATCTGTAAGAAAGATGAATAAACACACAAACAGTTAATGACAGCACCACATCCACCACATCTGTAAGAAAGGTGAATAAACACACAAACAGTTAATGACAGCACCATATCCACCACATCTGTAAGAAACAAGATGAATAAACACACAAACAATTAATGGCAGTACCACATCCACCACATCTGTAAGAAACAAGATGAATAAACACACAAACAGTTAATGACAGCATCACATCCACCATATCTGTAAGAAGATGAATAAACACACAAACAGTTAATGGCAGCACCACATCCACCACCTCTGTAAGAAAGATGAATAAACACACAAACAGTTAATGACAGCACCACATCCACCACCTCTGTAAGAAAGATGAATAAACACACAAACAGTTAATGGCAGCACCACATCCACCATGTCTGGAAGAAAGATGAAAAACACACAAACAGTTAATGACAGCACCACATCCACCATATCTGTAAGAAAGATGAATAAACACACAAACAGTTAATGACAGCATCACATCCACCACCTCTGTAAGAAAGGTGAATAAACACACAAACAGTTAATGGCAGCACCACATCCACCACATCTGTAAGAAGATGAATAAACACACAAACAGTTAATGACAGCACCACATCCACCACATCTGTAAGAAAGGTGAATAAACACACAAACAGTTAATGACAGCACCATATCCACCACATCTGTAAGAAAGATGAATAAACACACAAACAGTTAATGACAGCACCACATCCACATCTGTAAGAAAGATGAATAAACACACAAACAGTTAATGGCAGTACCACATCCCCCACCTCTGTAAAAAGATGAATAAACACACACACAGTTAATGGCAGCACCACATCCACCACCTGTGTAAGAAAGATGAATAAACACACAAACAGTTAATGACAGCACCACATCACCATGTCTGTAAGAAAGATGAATAAACACACAAACAGTTAATGGAAGCACCACATCCACCACCTCTTTAAGAAAGATGAATAAACACACAAACAGTTAATGACAACACCACATCCACCACCTCTGTAAGAAAGATGAATAAACACACAAACAGTTAATGGCAGCACCACATCCACCACCTCTGTAAGAAAGATGAATAAACACACAAACAGTTAATGGCAGCAACACATCCACCACGTCTGTAAGACAAAGATAAAACATACACAAACGAGTAAATAAGCTAATGATTAAAACAACCAGTGGGTACTGGGTAATATAAACATATTTTTAACAACAGATTAAAAACAAAACATTTATAGTTTGGGAACTTCTTTTAAAAAAGAAAAGAACCGCAATATACTAGTAAATACATTTATTAAGTATCTCAGAAGAAAGTCCCTCTTTAAGAAAAAAACCTAAAGTTCAGTTATATGGCATCAGACGTATGTATGGTATGAACCATACAGATAATGTGATTGCGTTTTGCAACATTTTTCTTTTAATAAAAATGAATATCGTATTGTTCCTATTTGTAGCGCCCGGGCACAATGCAAAACACAAAGGGGGCGCGCTAATTAGAGTACTAGAACATGTTTCGTAATACGTGTGAAAAATCCTCGTATCAAACTGCCAATGCGTCTGGCTCGCTGAGACATCAAAAGCTTTGCCGCCGAGTCACTCCACCAGTGACGTTTTCTTGTTGAAATGACGTAGCGTACCGTACATCGTCAGCTGATTTATCGAAATACATGGTACTGTGCACGTTGTCACTGTGTACACAAATTATTGTCATTTGTCTCCAGTTTTAAGTTTAGTTAAAGTTAAATTGTTGACATTTGACTCCAGTTTGCAGTTTGCAGTTTAGTTAAAGTTATCATTTACCCATTTTTTAAACGGTGTTACGGTGTCGGTGTAAATACCTACCGGTATGTTTGTACTTCCGGTTTTGAACAGCGTTAACGGAGCAATCTAATTAAAATTAGCTCCAGTTGGAGCTCATGTCCACCAATCAAAACCTTACTTGCAGAATCCTGCCAGTGATTTAAAACTAACAACACTGCGTAGTCCCCAATGTCCAGGTAACATTTCGTCTGTAAATAATAATTTAAATATTGACCAATCACACTTCGCCTTTTATAACGTTATTTGGGAGCATACAAATTCTAAAAATATCGGGCGAGTCTATTTTAGTGGCCGCAGTACAGCGAACCATACCAATACGTACGGGGTGGTTTATCAGTCTTCAATTTTACATTAAAAATTATTTATTCCTTTATTTATAAAAAAAATAAAATAAATCAGTCTTCAGTTTTACATTACAAATTATTTATTTTATAAAATAAAACATGTTTTAAGGCATTCGTAATTCACACGAAACATGTCGTATACCCTCAGGATAATTCGGAATGTTTTCAAATTATATTTAAATCACTGGCAGGATTCTGCAAGTAAGGTTTTGATTGGTGAACATGAGCTCCAACTGGCTGGTGTTAGATCCACATGTAATAGGGGAGCTAATTTTAATTAGATTGTTAACGGAGTGTCGTGCGTTCATTCTGCGTGGAGATAACAGCGACATACATTTGATAAACGACATGTGTGACATACTGTTCGCCCATACTTGTGTCGTAGTGCTTCACCTGTTTGGATTTTATTTGTTTACCGATTATAATCATTGCAAGTCGGCAGTCAGGTAAGCCAGTTTTACTATTTTACGGGTACCGTTTCATGATACATTTCTCGTGATCATAGGAGGCGCTTATATTAGAGGGGGCGCTACAAATAGGAACAATACGGTATTCATATCAATGAGTATTCATCATATCCTTAAACAAAAAATTTTTAAGCAATTCTAGAATCAATAATAAAAAAGAAATTTTAATCGTGTACCTTTTATTATAAGGGATCTGATAACCTTTCTCTGCTAATGGCTGAAGCATTCGAGCACCAGACATACATGTAGCACCTACAAAGAAAAGCAATGATGGTGTGCACATAACAAAGAACTTGATATTTCTATGTGAGGGACAAGTCTACACCTCACACAATGCAGGTTGGTGTGCACATAAAGAACTTGATATTTCTATATGAGGGACAAGTCTACACTTCACACAATGCAGGCTGGTGTGCACATAACAAAGAACTTGATATTTCTATTTGAGGGACAAGTCTACACCTCACACAATGCAGGTTGGTGTGCACATAAAGAACTTGATATTTCTATATGAGGGACAAGTCTACACCTCACACAATGCAGGTTGGTGTGCACATAACAAAGAACTTGATATTTCTATTTGAGGGACAAGTCTACACCTCACACAATGCAGGATGGTGTGCACATAAAGAACTTGATATTTCTATATGAGGGACAAGTCTACACCTGACACAATGCAGGTTGGTGTGCACATAACAAAGAACTTGATATTTCTATATGAGGGACAAGTCTACACCTCACACAATGCAGGTTGGTGTGCACATAACAAAGAACTTAAAATTGCTATATGAGGGACAAGTCTACACCTCACACAATGCAGGTTGGTGTGCACATAACAAAGAACTTGATATTTCTATATCAGGGACAGGTCTACACCTTACACAATGCAGGTTGGTGTACACATAACAAAGAACTTGATATTTCTATATGAGGGACAAGTCTACACTTCAAACAACGCCGGTTATCGAAGATAACACATTAATTATTAGAAATCAAGCTTCATTTTTATCAATCATTTTAAAGCAATGTATCTTATCATCGTTTTTATTTTTTCACTTATTGTTGTCATTAAGGTGAGAAAAGTTATCAAATATCTTCTCAAAGATACGACTCTCGAGCAAATCAAATCAATGAAAATACAATTGATATACAAGAGAGTATCTTTATGTGATGTGGTGGAAAAGTGGGGTTTTTAAATGTAGAAGAATCACTGAAGATGTCCAACAGTCAGGATGTCTAAAAACAGTAGTAAATGTTGAAAACGTCAAAAATGTTGAATGCATGATATTTTCTAAAATTATTCTGAAGTCAAATCATTTAGCAAAATGAAAACTTGGGTTTAATCACATGGATTCAAATGATCTCTTCCAAAGAAATCTTGTGGAAAAAACTTCAGTGCTTAAATTGTCTGTGATTCAGGAGAAATGTTAATAAAGGCACCACATTACTGTGCAGTAAAGTTGAAACGGTTGCATCATGATATAAGAAGAAATTGATCTGGTAAGTTGCAGATAGATCATGACTAATTGCCAGTTCACAAAGCTCAGTTCTCATTCTTCAGCAACTGAATGTGGATTCAAGCTGCTTCCTTATTCATTTTCCCCAAACCGTAAGCAAGTTAGGGGAGTAAAATTTGGTTCCATCAATGATGTCATAACTGCAGTTGAAGTCCTTTTAGGTTCTCAAGATAAAACATTCTATCAAGTCAAGATAGCAAAATTAGAACAATGTTGACCATATTAAAAATACCCTTGAAAATGTTTAGTCAAAAGTAAGTCAGACTGTAACTTATTGAAAGCCCTTTATATTTCTAGACAAAAGGTTTCAGCAAACACTATTTCAATACCTACTGTCATTTTAAAAACTGAATTTCATAATTTTCATGGAGGTCTGAAAGCCTTTTTTCATGCTATGGAATTTACTACAAGTTATTTATTTCTGAGCTGATTGTTTTCAAAATTGGACACAAATTTTTTTTTTTTTTTATTATTTCCAAAACACTTTTACTTTTCTTCTTACATCAAACCAAACTGAAATTATTTACCAAAACCTTTTTTGTACAAGGATGGGACGGACTGTAAGTCAGTTATGCTTCTCCTTTAAGCATCGTCACATGAATTTTAAGTAATTCTCTTGACTCACCTGGTGCTCGTCCACCCATATCCTTCAGGCACGCTATATAGTTTTGGGCAATAGCAGCAAACAGAGTCTCCATGTTTTCTTCACCACTAGATGTAACCAAGGCTGTAATGCAAAGAGTGTAAACAAAACAAAATACAAGTTTATTTTGTTTAACGACACCACTTGAGCACATTGATTAATTAATCATTGGCTACAGGATGTCAAACATTTGGTAATTCTGACTTGTAGTCAACAGAGAAAACCCGCTACATTTTTCTTAATGCTGCAAGGGATCTTTTATATGCACTTTCCCACAGACAGGAAAGCACATACCACAGCCTTTGACCAGTTATTGTGCACTGGTTGGAAAGAGAAAAAACCCAATCAGTTGAATGGATCCACTGTGGTGGTTCAATCCTGCGACACAAGCACCTCAAGTGAGCACTCAACCGACTGAGCAGCTAAATTCCGCCCCCAAAACAAAACAGAGACATGATATAGACCAAACAGCAAAATACTACCTGTTTTAATTGGTATTTATGATAGCCTATATCAGATTATAAGACTCCATCAGATGTGGGATAGTAAAAGTACACCTGAAGTGTTAGATAGTTCGACTCGGGACGAATAAAAAAGAAAAGAAATGTTTTATTTAACGACACACTCAACACATTTTGTTTACGGTCAGACATGTTTAAGGACCACACAAATATTGAGAGTGGAAACCGGCTCTCACCACTTCATGGGCTACTCTTTTTGATTAGCAGCAAGGGATCTTTTATATGCACCATCCCAAAGACAGGATAGCACAACCCATGGCCTTTGTTACACCAGTTGTGGAGCACTGACTGGAATGAGAAATAGCCCAATGGGACCACCAACGGGGATCGATCCTAGATCGACCACGCATCAAGCTACTGGGCTACGTCCCGCCCCTAACCCGGGACGAAGCTTGCCGAGGGTGTACTTTTTCTATCCCACATGACCGCATATATGATGGAGTCTTGTTTTTCTCATTCATTCAATAAACTATTATTTTAGATGAACAGATAAATATGGCTAAAGAACTAACATCTTCATTTGACCATTTTGTCATAAATAAAAAACACTATCATATTTGCCACGTTTGTTTCATGTGTTAAATATGATTTAACAGTACAAATTAACAAGATAGCTTTTATAATGAAGGTTTTATTAACAAAATACGATCTGAAACTGTTGCTTGATTACCTCAGCTCACCAACACATATACTAACAATGACGTAATACTCCCCATGTTAAATGCAACAATGTCATAGCCTATACAAGATAGATTTATTTTGTATGGGCTGACGTCATGTATGGGTTTGTTTTGCATAGCTAGGGATGGGAGAAAAAAGATATGCACATGCTAGCTATTACTGTCTAAATGATTTACAGTCCACACAAAATAATTTCCTGAACATGTACAATAACTGTTAAACATTTAATTTTTAAATTCTTTCAAATATCTACATGTACCGAGACTGAACTTCCACTGATGAATCACGATCCAGGAACCCACAAGCCTCTGGGTGGGATTGCTAATTAATGTGGGAATTCCCACAAGCTAGGCACTGCCAATAGGAGGCCATGGGTTCTTGGTTCAACTATACTGAAAGGAAACCTGACTGAATGTTTTACCGTCTCCTGTAGCGAGATGCATCACTGTGTCATCACTGATCCTCCAGTCTGGCACTGCAGAAATACACACACATTGAGATTATTATACAGTGTGTCATACTGATTTTATGAAACGAAATACAAACACAGACATTTATTACACACTACAGAAATACACACACATATATTAATTACACACTAGAGAAATACAAACACAGACATTTATCACACACTAGAGAAATACACACATAGACATTTATCATACACTACAGAAATACACACACAGATATTAATTATACACTAGAGAAATACAAACACAGACATTTATCACACTAGAGAAATACACACATAGACATTTATCACACACTAGAGAAATGTAAAAACAAATACAGAGACTTGCGAAATATCAACACAAATATTTATTAGACATTATAGAAATCTCAATACAGATTTTTATTGGACATGACACAAATATCAACACAGATATTTATTACACATAATAGAAATATCAACACAGATATTTAAGACATTCTCAGACACTAAAACTTATTCTACAAAGTGTTTGTAAAGTCAAATTTTCACACATACAACTTGGTGAAGACCTGCTGATTTTGACATTGATTGGATTTACCACAAACCGTAGAACATAACTTCAAAATGGATACTTACAACAAACCTTGAGCTTTTGGAGGCCACCAAGCTGTCTTAATTCGTCATGGATTGTTTTTCCTGAACCACAAAACTCCCATGAACCGTTCTTGTATCCTAATGCATCACCAACACCACTGAGCACCATAGCCGCCCTGTAGCGTTCTGACAGCCGATCACTTGCCATTGAAATGTGCTTTAAAAAGGAAAGGAATGTTTGTTTAAAGACATCCTATGATATTACATATACATATTTATTACCCATATGGTCTACAATAAATGGTTACATAAATATAGTATTTTCACACATTATCTTTATGGCATGGTCCTGATAATACATTGAAAACTTCTACAGCACACTTTTGACATCACTGTAGTTGTTATCGCAGTTGCAAGCTTGCAACAGTTGTGGCTATGATATTGACATCATTAAGTGTCACTGTAATTGACATCAGTGAATGATATTTGCATATATAGTGAAGCGATTATAATCATATTTAATGTTTGTTATAAAACACTGTTTGTGGACAATAAATAAATTATACCATTCGTGAGAATACCATACAAAATTTATGAAACTTGTTTGGAAATTGTTTTATACCCCTCGTACTCGCTTTCTCTCCTTGAGCGTGCTTGGGAAAAATTAATACATATATGGGAAACTCCTTGTTCTGGGAAAATGCTAAGGCATTCTAGCAATAGTTTTATTAGCATGTGCATAGTCAAAAAAACTATTTTAAATATGCATTTTAAAATGTAATGCATTGAAATGCTTCAACACAGAAATACTTAATTTTGTGTCAGACAAAATAACATTAAGTTTTGTGACTGTCATAGCTTGACAAACGACTAACTTGTACCAGACGATGCCTGTGATTGGACACTTCTTTTCAGACTCTCTCCAACTATTTGTCATTTAACCTCTCCCCTAATATAATGTCACGTTATAAAAGACGAGTTTGGCAGTTGTTTATTCATTTTATTATTTTTATATTTTGTTTTCGAAAGGAATATTTTGTCTGCTATTAAAATAAATAAAAATATATTACTGTACACACAAATAACAAATTTAATACCAAAGAAATTTAATTAAAATGGTCTTGAAATTCAGTAATAATAATAATATAATTATAATAATTATAATAAATCCTTTATTTAGTGATGGGAAATACAGTTAGCAAAAGCTAATCTTCCCCGAGGCCCTCAGGTACAAACAATACAGAATTACAATACATGCATTTATGAACAAATAGAAAATACATACATGGCATAAAACATAATGTACAAATGATATTATTTTTAAAAATATTTCTTGAATCTATATTTAAAAAACAGCACTATTTGGCGATGATCGGATAGCTTTAGGTAACTGGTTCCAAAGTACTGGTCCAGAGTAACTGAAAGCATTTTTAAATAAAGACATTTTAGGTTTTGGAATAGATTTCCATCCTCTACATTTCTCCAACATATATTAATAAGTTTGAAAGATAGTTTGGGGTCTCATTGCATAGAATTTTATAACTTTGTAAACATTTGTGATAGTGGATTCATGTTTCCATTGTCATCCATTTCAACTGTTTAAATAGTGGGGCAGATGGAGTTTTAGGATCTGCATCTAATATCATTCTTGCAGCTATCTTTTGCAGTTTTAGTAAATGTTCTAATCCATCCTGAATGATAATGGAACTAAAATAAATTAGATTCATGCTTTGATGATAATAGTAATATGAGTGCTTTGACCCACAGAGATAATGTGACCATATATGCCGATGACCAAGATAATATCCCCGCTTATAAAAACCTAATAGATTGATTATTTTGGAATTCAGAGTTGGAGTGTACACCTCTGGCACCTTCTCCCTTGAATCTTTTCAGTTGCTAGCCTTAATACTCCGACAGTAAGAGAGCTAGACGGACACTTGAACAGTTATCAATGCTCTCTAACCATCAGAGATCAAAACATATAAATTCTGCACAATTGCTGCCTACCGAACGATAGTCAAAGTTTCCTACTCTAATACAACAACAATCGTATGTTTTATATTAAAAACCTTTACAATGGTGATTTTCAGGTTCCATGACAACAAGTTTTACATAGCAATCACCAATACACACACTACAGGAAGAATAACATATTTCATTTTAACATTATTGAAAGGTAGTGTTGTCGTGTTTCTCCGTGTAGTGTGTGTATTAGTCATGTGTGATTTTTTTTTTAATCAAGGAACTTGAAAATTATCAGTGCAAAGGTATTTGATGTCAAACATAGTATTGTTGTTGTACATATTAGAGCATGAATATTTTATTAATGTTTGGTAGGCAGCGATTACGCAGAATTTATATAGATTGGTCTCCGACGGTTAGAGAGCATTGATAACTGTCCAATGTCCACCTAGCTCTCTTACCGTCAGAGTACTTGGGCTAGTTTGTTACTAGTTCATGAACATTAATGTCGACTGCCTGTGCAAGCACAGGCAGTCGGTGTTAATCTTGATGAACTAGTCTGTTGCATGGTGCTATGCAATGCAACAATGTCTTTAAAAACTTGGGTACATAGACCTATATACCAGGTACATAAGTCAAAGGTCATATCATCTACTGTCCTGTCTATGGAAAGTTCATAACAAAGTTTTTACTGTCCTGTCTATGGAAAGTTCATAACAAAGTTTTTTCTGAGTTGACTCTCTCTCTGCCTGTTGACTCTCTCTCTGCCTTGCCTGTTTACTCTCTCTTTGCCTGTTGACTGTTTCTCTCTCTTCAATGTGCTCTAGCGGCGTCATTAAATAAAACAAACTATACTCTCGCTCTCCTTTCTCTCTCTCTCTCTCTCTCTCTCTCTCTCTCTCTCTCTCTCTCTCTCTCTCTCAAACTAGTGTCAAATAATAATAATTTAGACACTAAATAGCCGTAGTTTAAACACATTTTGCTAAACTTTTGACCAGTTCAACGGATGTCAGGCAGTAGCATGGACAACATATCTAGACGGGTTTTTCCGATTGTCGCCCAGCAATTTATGACATTGTTGATAGATGGCATAACCATACGGCTGCCATTAAGGGAGTGAAATTCACGTAACAATAACAGGTGACGGCATTGCAGCTGAGTGCAATTTCAGATTAAAGATTGTATATTCATATCAATATCGGCAGAAATCTGTGAATGATTAAAAGCATAAATAATAATCAATCAACTCGAAAATGATTGATGTAAATGTATTTCACGTCAAACATAGGATTGTTGTGGTATTAGAGCGGAAATCTTTGCCAACGTTTTGGTTATTGGGAATTGCCAAAAAAATACATAGCTTGGTCTCGGACTGTAATGAGAGCGTATTTATGTCCAAATGTCCGTCTAGCTCTCTTACAGTCAGAGTACTCGGGCTACTACGCATTGATCCTTGCGGAGCACTCATTCAGAGTTTGGAGTTGGTATCTGGAATAAAAATCACATGCCTCGACTGGGATCCGAACCCAGTACCTACCAGCCTGTAGACCGATGGCCTAATCACGACGCCACCGAGGCCGGTCAATTACCGATCAGCAGCGTTAGCTATAATCAATGATGTTCTTATTCGATAGTGTTCTCTTTTCTTTGGCGTGGGTTGAATACTGGATCCCAAAATTAAATTTACAATGTAACTCAACTGTTTGCTCAAGTTAATCAGGATGAAACAAAACTCCCCTTCTCAAACACACTTTCACTTTCACTGATCAAAGTTATGAGGGAGATATTATTGCAATTAATATATTTTGTAAACCAAATATACTAATTCCAAAAACATTTGATAAAACAATGAACGTTCACTGTATTTCAAGAAAACGTTATTTTGTATATGATTAATATTTTGCGGTATCAGCATTTAGGACCAAAACAATAAAATATTTTTTGGACGCAAATTAGACCTCCCTGTACTTTTCGGCGTTCCAAACCACGAAATGGGTAGTTTGGAAGAGTTGAAAGAAGGTTCTATTTTGTATTTGTCTTTTTATTTATAAATATATGAAATATGTACTAACATCTTTATAAATACATGCACCATTATAGAAAGATTAATCGGCAATAATGCACAAGACTTTGCGTAGCCTAATGTCTAAAACCTACGCCCTAAATGACCAGTTGTCGCTAGTTTCGTTACTACAGGTTACTAGTTACTACAGGTGATGCGCCAGGTCCGGATGACTTCCGGATCACCTGTAGTTACCGATCAGTTAGCCCGAGTACTCTGACTGTAAGAGAGCTAGACGGACATTTGGACATAAACACGCTCTCATTACAGTCAGAGACCAGCCTATGTCTTTTTTTGGCAATTCCTGACTACCAAACGGTAGGCAACGAGTCCCGCTCTAATACCACAACAATCCTATGTTTGACGTCAAATACCTTTACATCAATCATTTTCGAGTTAAGTGATACAAAAAAATCCACATATTAATCACTAATATACTTACTACAGAAAGAAACCCGACAGCACCCACATTCAGCTACGCTTCGTGACACTCCGTCACAACAATTACAAAGCTCGGCGATCTATTTCGAGACTGGGCTATTCCGCCTTGTGCAGCAGTTACAGGGGTCATCTCATAAGAGGAGGCAGTACGTAGCACATACTTTTGCCGTATCCTGTCGATAACACCCCAAATTTATCCTTCAAATTCAAAATGGAATCAATAATGTGTAATTGTTTTGGTTTAATGACGTAATGAAATCCAAATTCATCCAAAACGGCATTAGCCAACTCTTCCATTTGTAACTTCGCTTGATATGAGACGGCCCCTGTAACTGCTGCACAAGGCGGAATCGCCCAGTGCGCGATCACGTGGTCTACGTCTCGAAATAGATCGCCGAGCTTTGCAATTGTTGTGACGGAGTGTCACGAAGCATAGCTGAATGTGGGTGCTGTCAGGTTTCTTTCTGTAGTAAGTGTATTAGTGATTAATATGTGGATTTTTTTGTATCACTTAACTCGAAAATGATTGATGTAAAGGTATTTGACGTCAAACATAGGATTGTTGTGGTATTAGAGCGGGACTCGTTGCCTACCGTTTGGTAGTCAGGAATTGCCAAAAAAAGACATAGGTTGGTCTCTGACTGTAATGAGAGCGTGTTTATGTCCAAATGTCCGTCTAGCTCTCTTACAGTCAGAGTACTCGGGCTATAGTAGCAGCAGCAGTAATACTAATAGTCGTTGTTGTTGCTGCTACTGCAACTCATTTATTTGTAAAATATTTTTTTATAATTACGATAATACCGAATTTTCACTTGTTTTTGACAATATTGCAAGGTCTCAGACAGATCTTACCAGAATCTGCGCGCGTGAACTTTGACAACACAATAATTTTGAACCAGGAAGTACTTGCTACCGATAAAGAAAAGAAAAAAAGAGGGAAAAACATGTGAAAAGTTATTTTTATACGTAGCATCGATTAAAATCATATGCTATATTAATACATACCGTCATTTGAAACTGATAAATTCGCTAAAGATTGAAAAGCGTCTTAAGTCAAGACTCGTCCTATTTCACGTACGGCTTGTTTATTACGAATCTGCGCACGCGTGAACTTTGACAGCACAATAATTCTGAACCAGGAAGTACGTACTTCCCACCAATAAGCAAATGAGGAAAAAACCAGGTAAAACGTTATTTTTATACAAAATGAACTATACACGATTGTTATTTTAAATAGTAGCATCGATTAAAAATCATATGCTATATTAATACCTACCTGCATCTAAATAATCAGCATTTGTGAACAGCAAAACAATCCTGTCGCTGTCACGTCTGCTTTCATCTTTGGGTCAGGTCACGTGACGTACGTATTCTTCCAACAAAAATGAATTATGGAAGCCCATCTTGCTCAACATAATCGAAGATTAAATTTGTGTTTTTTAATTTTCAGGTTTTTATTTTCAACATGGTTTGAAAAAAATTTAAACTTTAAAACAATTTGATTTTTAAAAATATATTTTTAAAATTTCAATATAAACTTTTCATTGTTTCAGAAGCCTAAAAGGATTGTTAAAATGAAGGTTGCAAAAAAAAAACATGCATGTTACAAATCTGAGACATTGTTAGCTGCATGGAAAGCAGTTCAAGAGGGCATGACTGTGTACAAGGCTTCGAAACTTTTTGACATACCGAAACAAACTCTGGATGACCGAAAATCAGGAAAAATACGTAACCCACAAAACACTGGTAGTGGACAACTTCCAATATTTAATACGTCACAGGTTTTCCCAACCTGTCAATTTCGGCGTGACAAATGGCCCGGTCTTGCGGATTTGTTGTGATTTTATCGAAATTAGGTAACAAAGAAATCAAAGTTGTTATATTTCGTTATTACTTCATTATGCTCCATATATAAATATATCAGAGGAAAAGCAGCTCTATACAGTTTAGAGTTTATATATTGTTGAAATACTTTTTGAAGTGTTGTTTACATTACGTTTCTATTCACTTCAGGAAGTTACTGCTCGAAAGAAACTGTGACTGTGAGCTTTACTGATTGGCTTGCAATGTTGTCTTAATTATATTTTTCTAAGTTGTTAAACAACAAAATATTGTTGTTATAACATGAAGCTTAGCTACTCGGGCTCCAATCCAAGCCAAGATGATTTGAGAGGACAAATTCAGGGAGAAACTCAAACTGCTCGAAAGAAACTGAGCTTTATTGATTGGCTTTGCATTCCATTCCAATATATATTAACATGCTCCTATACCACTAGGGTTTCAAGCATGTCTGTCACGGGCCCATCCTCTGGATAGCCAGCAGGAGTGGTCCGGGACAGAAATATAGGGGCAATTTTGAACTTTACTCCAAAAATATTTTAGGGAACATTAACAATTTGTTTGTGCATTTTTCTAACATAAAATACCTATTCCTAACAATTTAGCCACATTTTTTGCCGGGCAGTCTAAACTTAAACTCCTCTAATCTATGTCTTATTATTTAGCCCTAAGGGAATTAGGTGTATGGTTCTTCCATAAATTAACCGCCACGCGGAAAATTGTAACATTTGAGAGAGGTGTCATGCCGGTATTGGTAATCCAAGTGTGGCAGGCAGGAGGGGGCCGAGGCCCAGGGGAGGGGGGGGCCGGAGCCCCCCGAACAAACCTTAACTCTCCTACAGCCAAACCGCCTACGCCTACGCCTACCTCCTACCCTCCGGTGGTCTCCCGCCCCCCACCCCCCACCCCCCCCCCACCGTCCCAACCACGATGCCCTCCACCAGCACGGCCCTCGTGTAGCTAGTTTAAATTTATTTATTAAGTTTATATACTCTTATCTTTAGTTTTTATATAGTATCCACTAGTAGAGTGGATATAAGTTTCAGAGTGAAGAAAATCATGTCCGGACGACGGAAAAGGAGTCTTCGTCTGTCCCCACCGCCGGAGCGAAACGCACCCCCGGTGATCACTTAGTTCCGGGCGCCTCTCTGTAGTCCTCGAGAATCTAAAAGTTATGTCATTCACAGACGCCATCACCCTTTAATCTATAAAAACCGAAGAGCGGTCCAGGGCAATAATACCAGGGACCGCCAGACGGCATGGGTACTGCAAAGTCCCATTAAATTAGAGAGGGAGCACATCTGTCTCTCTCTCATACTTTATTCAATAATAATTAAAAATATAAAATAAAATAATATATCAAAATATTAAAATACAGAACACGCTTGTAAACATTTATACAAATAAATTAAAATCCAAAGAAAAGCAATACCAATACTTTTTAAAAAATTTCATATAAATATAATGTAGCCGGTGAACAATATAGAGATGTCCAACTGCCAGGTTGGACACCTCACCACTACACCCAAGCTGACCTACCATACTCCCATTCACACCCCACATTCTTACTTAAAATCAAAAGGAAGGGAAAAGAACCACTTACCTTCATAGTTAAAATTTAAAATTAACATAAAAGTTAAATTTAACATTAATATAATTCATATTATGTGATTAAAAGCCGGTAGTTTATCCAATTACTATTATTATATAAAATAACTATGTCCAAAAGCACGCCAGGCACGATAGGACAGAGAGCTATAATGCAATTATTTATTCAAAAATTTATAGAAGATATTAAAATATCCCAAAGTTTAATACGAGCACCAACAAAAACAAAGAGGGGGGGGGGGGGGGGGGGGGGGGGGGGGGGGGGTGGGGGGGGGGGGGGAGAGAATAGGAACAATCGGCCCCAAAACAGCCATCTGAGACCGATATCTAATTTAAGAAGAATTATCTACTTATATAACATTTATATTAATACGTTAGTTCCAAGCACGAAGGCCATCAGGAGCCTATCAATATCCTTCTTGTGCTCAATCGGGGGGTTTAATAAATTTCGGCCGTTGAGCACTAAATTACATCTTTTAAAGAAACTTTCTAAATTCTTACGTTTTGAACTGTGTCTGGTGCATTCAAGCAGAAAATGTTTTACGTCCTCTACTTTATTACACACCAGACAATTAGGGGTGGGAGATTTCTTTATTTTGAATTTGTTACCATTAAGGCCATAACATACTCCCATTCTAAGTCTCGAAATTATTTTAGTGGCCTTAATGCTGAAGGATATTGGGCCGGGTCCCGCTGCCTTCGGCTTAATATATGCATGCCACACCCTGGTATGGTGGTCCCATTCGGACTGCCATAGTTTGCCAAGGTGCGGCTCTAATACAGAATTAAATTCTTTAAAGTTATATTTGATCTCGATCCCTACTTTTTTGTCACGCAGGCTATTTCTGGCGTTCGTGTCAGCAAGTTCGTTTCCTGGTATGCCGACATGTGCCGGCACCCATTCAAGTCTAACCTTAGTTCCACTGGTGATAATGCTATTATAACATTTAAAAAATTTGTTTACTAATTCGGGTCTAACACCCCCACATCCCAGGATAGCCTGAAGCGAACTCAGACTATCGGTGAAAAGCACATACCCACCAGGGCCATTTCTTTTTATATTATCGTTTTGAATCCACATTAACCCATAAAGTATGGCTATAAGTTCAGATGTATAAACCGAAATATTATCAGTAAGCCTGGCCCTAATGGCTATCGGTTTTATATTTTTATTTATTTTAATAACAAAAGCCATACCTGTTTTACCAGTGGCGGGGTCCTTCGATCCATCTGTGTACACTTGTACACAGTCTGGATAGAATTTTTCCACCACTGCCTGAAATATAATTTTTTTAATATATGGGTTATCATACTTATTTATTTCATCTCTAATGTGGAAATTTACCACTGGGCGTTCGAACTGCCACGGGTAGTCCAGTCTACCACTAGCGTCCCCAATGGCCAGTCCAGAAACTCCAAAGTCAGTGGCATATTTATTAAGATAAGATATGATGGATATATCCCTATCCCCGACAGTCCTAACCACCTGAGGAGCCAAACTATTTATAGGGGAATCAGGCACCTGGTTCCTTATTTTGCTTATATATCGGAAACCCTGCCTGATTCTCCTCAAGGTAAGAGGAAGTACTCCCAATTCCACCATTATACTATCATATGGAGTACAGATAGCTCCCCCAATAATTATCTTGAGGGCCCTACCATAT
Organism: Gigantopelta aegis; assembly: GCF_016097555.1. Taxonomy (NCBI): domain Eukaryota; kingdom Metazoa; phylum Mollusca; class Gastropoda; order Neomphalida; family Peltospiridae; genus Gigantopelta; species Gigantopelta aegis. The sequence continues at coordinate 74,057,885 of NC_054706.1, read as the reverse complement.
ACTCCATCAAGTTTTTTTAAGTGGGTTTGGGTTGCACACCCAAAGGCCATTGCACCATACTGGAGTCTGGACACTATGAAGGCCTCGAAGACCATCAGCAGAGTTTTCCTATCTGCACCCCATGACGTACCGGAAAGTATCCTCAAAAGATTTAAATAGAGGACACAATTACCGGTAATACCAGCAATGTGCTCGCCAAAACTAAGGGCATGGTCGAAGATTACACCCAGAAACTTGACAGACTGTACTTGTTTAATAATAATATTTTTGAATTTTAATTCTAACTTATATCTTCTTTTTAGTTCTCTACTTTTCTGAAATACTATACAGTTAGTTTTAGCTTTGGAGATAGTAACCCCCCCAGGCTGCTGACCATCTAAGTAGATTATCTAAGTCATTCTGGAGGTCTGTTTTGATATCATCATAGGTTTTCCCTATCCTCCAGAATGCTGTATCGTCAGCAAAAAGTCCGACACTTAAAGATGTTTTGGTGCTTTTATTGGAAGTGATAAGTGCTATATCTAGATCATTAATGAAGATACCAAACAATGTGGGCGCTATCACTGAGCCTTGTGGGATACCATTCTCCAAATTTAAAATGGGGGAAAAACTACCATTAACATTAACGGCAAATGTTCTATCTTCTAAATTTTTTACTATAAATGAGAACATTGCCCCTTTTATCCCCATTTGATAAATTTTGAACAACAACCCGCGTCTCCAGACCATGTCGTATGCCTTTTCAATATCCACAAAAACTCCCGCCACCTTGCGGCCACTCCTGAAGGCATCTTTGACCTCGGTTTGGAGCCTAACAAGGTGGTCGGTAGTTGAGTGGTGTCTCCTAAAACCACTCTGGAAAACCGACAATAATTTGTTGGTCTCCAGAAAGTGGATAAGGCGTTGGTTTACCATACTTTCCATGGTCTTGCAGACGCTGGATGTTAAGGATATTGGCCTATAATTAGATGGATCGAGGGGGTCCTTACCCTGTTTTGGAAGTCCAAAGACTTCTGCATGTTTCCAACTGAGAGGAAGAGTCCCCTCGAGCCATATTAAATTATATAATTCTAAGAACAGTCCGAGGGTTTTGGTAGGCATATGTTTAAAAAATAAATAACTAAATCTATCTGGCCCTGGAGCTGAGCCCTTACGGTTACCAAAAGCCTCTTTCAGTTCCCAGATTTTAAAGGGTGCATTGTACGGTCTGACAGAATCCGGACTATTGTCTTCCAGGGGGATCGGGCTATCTCTTTCCATTTTAATTTTTCTAGTTTGAAAAAATAATGAATAGTTAGTTGTCGCTGAATTTTGCCTAAACGTTGCTCCTAAAACATTAGCTTTTAATTGATCATTAGTATAAACTTTACTATTTTTAAGGATACTATTATTTTTTGTAGATCTCCCCTGGATCCTTTTAATCCTCGACCATACTTCTTTTACTTCTGAGTCCTTGTTTAGCGAACTACAGAACTGGTGCCATGAGGCGTTTTTTAATTTATTGATATTTAACTTTAATTTATATTTACTATCTTTAAATTTCTGTATATTTTCTAAATTTATAAATTTCTTTAATTTCCTTCTACATTTATTTCTTTCAGCTTTTTGTTTGGATAGTTCCTCATTCCACCACGGGACGGAAGAGCGACTACCCTTGTTACTAAATATTGGGACTGTTTTATCTGCTATTTCTATAATTACTTTAATCAAATTATTATTAAATATATTAATATTTTTATCTCTAATCTGCTCATGGTCCAAGAGACCACACATGTGATCAAACTCCACCCAATCTGCTTTATCTAAATTCCATTTACGTTTAGTATTCTTATTATTATTATTCCAGCTATCTAAAATGTTAAATTTAATTTTTATGGGTAGGTGATCGCTACCCAAGTCATCAAGAGTCTCCCACTCACATTTGGCTGCTAAATTTTTTGAGACGAAAGATAGATCCAGACATGACCATGTATGGTGGGTGTCGGAAAAATAAGTAAAACTACCATCATTTAAACAAGCCATATTTAAAGTATCCATATATTGTTCTATGATATTACCTTGTAAATTAGTTATATCAGACCCCCATAAAATATTTTTACAATTAAAATCCCCCACCACTATTAAATTTTTATTATTACCCCCAATTGGTTTCAAAAAATCATCTATACTTAATTTTTTACCTGATAACCTAGTATGAACATAATAATTAAAAATATTAATATTATTATTTTTAGTGTGAAGTGACACCCCCAAAACTTCGATCTCTGGTTTCGTCTCAATTACAGTAAGCTGGGAGTGGGAAATTCCATTTCTGACAAAGGTAGCTATCCCTCCTGTAGATTTATTGCCACTATTAAAAAAGAGACCTGTATATCCAGAAATTTTGTATTCTGCAAATAATTTATTTTTTTTTGTTTGTAGAGAATTATTAGGTAATAAGGTCTCTTGAATGGCAATAATATCAATAAACTTATTATGCTCAATATAATTTTTAAGTTCTGGGCCATTGGTGCGCAGACCTCGGGCGTTCCACTGTAGTATATTTAATCCATTATAATTAGTAAGCTTCTTACTATTATTATTATTATTATTAGTATTAGTTATATTAATGCCTTTTGGGCCTGTCTGCATGATGAGACACGGAGCAATTCTAATTTCCCGGGGACCAACTTTGTCTAACAGTTTAGTCCACATTATCATTGCTCCGTGGCTCCTGTGCTACCAGGTCCCTGGCCCTATACCAGGCCACATTACGTGCCTCGATGGTTCTAGGGTCAACCTCGATAGCTAAATTAACGTTCAGCAACTCACAGGCGTCACCAGAGCCTATCCGAATGTCATCTATGGAAAATTTTGAAATCGGGACCTTTTTATTCTCTCGGATCAAAAGAAGTCCAGAAAGTATTCAAACCAAATCGAGAGCTGTAATTATGTGATCTGATTTTAATTGGTTGGTCCCTGAGGTTACGCCGGCGTATGAATTAACAGCAGAGACTGGTCGGCTAAAATTATGTCTAGACTCAGTCTTGCTAGTTAATTTGGCTTTGCAGTATGGTCTTACTTATATTTCTATAAGTTGTTAATCCACAAAGTCTTGTTATTATAACACAAAGCTTAGCTACTCCATCTCCAATCTAAGATGGTTTCAGAGGACAAATTCAGGAAATAATCATTGTAAATCAAAGGAAATACTGTAGCGAGATATAAAGGGTGTAGTCTTTTTATCCTTTGTCATAAATATGTTTTTATTGGGTGAAGTTAAAAACGAAATTCAGTTAAATTTAGGCAAACTATAGTTAGAGATAATCCATTAATCTCCTAGTGATTTCACTGCAATTAATGACTTGGCCATCCAAACATTTTTTACCTTTATAAAAAGGGTCTCAACACATCCTGCCATACCCTCTATATACAGTCGATTCTTGCATTCCAGTTTATTCAGCGATGAAGACGGACGTTAGCCCTTGCTCTCTCGATCTGCCCCCCCCCCCCCACCTGGGGGGACTTATGAAGACTTATGGAATGCTTATAGAGTACCGGGTCTCGTACACCGGGTCACGGGCAACCGTGACCTTGGTGTACGGAGACCGTATTCAAAAGAAAGGAAGATGGAGGAAGAGGAGACGTGTGCCAGCGGCGGCGCAGGGGGAGTCAAAACCGGTGACTAAACCGCCGGCGGCGACTCCTTCTGTTCGACCGCCGAACACCGCTCACCCGAGCAAGAAGACAAGAGCAGAAGAGGTTCCGGACCCGGATGTTCAAGCTTCTCTGCAAACGGAAGAGCCGGAGACGGAGCTCGACACGGAAGTCTGCGTCACACCGTACAACCGGCCACCTGCACCAATTCCTTCGAAAGCGCTTCCGGACGTGTCGCCGATTATACTGGCGACACCCGTTGAGGCGCAGGCCCGGAAGGTGGCCGTTGTCAAGAGGAGGGCGACCGCTCCCCCGGGGGCCATACCAGCCAAGCCGAGTCGCCCCTCTCAACCGCCGGAGTCTCACAAACAACCAGTGGAGCAGTGGTCACTGCAGGCCAGCCGTCTCCCCCAGCGTTACCACCAACTGGTTAAGTACAACATACAACACCTCATCAGCAGACCCAAGGCCCTAGCCTACAATCCATTGCCAGACAATCCAGACGAAGGGGAGTTCGCTGTACATCGACTCAAGATGCGGGAGCGACACAACGCAGTTTGCGTCACCATCTGCCGGAGAGGATTTTTCAGCCAAGGACTGCTACTCTCGGAGATGGACAACCCGACACTACATCGCGTTCTGAAAACCGTCGCGGGGACTCATTACCGTTCCATCACCGAGGCGTTAGCAGCCTCCGACTACCGGCAGTTCCTCCCGCAGCTTGAGACCACCGGGTATATCGGAACTCCATAGACGCCAACCTTTGCTAGGACAGGTATCAACCTCCTTTATTGGGCTAGTTAGACTTTAAACGTTTTAGAAGCAGTTCAAAATTCTTATGTTTATTTTTTTATAAATAGTCTAACGCATTTTATTTTGGCGCCCGATCAGTTGCTCAAAATCACCTTAAAAACCTTTTGGCCGAGCAGTCTTAACTATTTTGGGTTAAATTTTATAGTCCGGACATGTATTTGGATGCAGTTACTCTTTGTAGACTTAGGTAAAATCCAGGCGTCACCGAGGAATCGAAATTCAGCCAATCAGAGCACGGCTCCCACTCGGTGTACTTCAAGTTTGCGAAGTGTCTGCTATTTGGTCCGCGCTCGCGTTGACCTTACTAAATGGCTTTTTTCCAAATTCCGCCCACCTCAAACTTACTCCTCCCCCCCCCCCCCCCCCTGCTCCGGAGTTAGTCACTGGCGAAGTCAGAGGCTAAATCCGTAGTGGGCGTGCCTGAACCTTCGTGGATAGGGGCACGTTAATAGTTTCCAGTCCAGCCCTCTATATATTTTTATGCAAGTATTCTGTCACACACGTGCTATATAAAAAAAAAATTCTCAATTATGTCACTACAGGTAGAAACACCACCGCCACATTCCAATGCTGACAATCGGTCACTGTATATTTTTTATTACTTGAAGGAAGGAAAACATCACCCAGATGTAACTGTCGGTCACCAAAGTGGAATCAGAAAGGCCGTTAAAAAATATTCCATTAAAGGTATGTTTTTGATTATTCCTCAAATCATATTTATCTATCAGCTACAATTCCTAAATATAATTTGTTAGATCTGCTTGTAGGATATCAGTATCCTGTTATAATATTTTAAAAGCCTGATGATAATAAAATAACTTAAATTACTTGTACGTATATATGCAGATCTATATTTCATCCATGCAGGCCATTTGTCATGGTGCTGTGCAGGACCATGAAATATGGCCCTCTGCTTTATAATACTATATATCCATGTAATAAGTTTATAACATACTTATAATAACAAGAAGAAACATGTATAATGTAATTTGAACTAGACATGACATGACATGGCTTCTTATTATAGTAATAAAATAACTTAAATTACTTGTACGTATATGCAGATCTATATTTCATCCATGCAGGCCATTTGTCATGGTGCTGTGCAGGACCATGACATATGGCCCTCTGCTTTATAATACTATATATCCATGTAATAAGTTTATAACATACTGTAGGTAGGCACAAACATTTTATATTATTATTATTATTATTATTTTTTTAATCGAATCAAACTGGAAAAGTGTGATCGTTAAAGGTGTTTTTAAATTAATCATTTTTAATTGAATTAAAAAAAAATATGGATGCAAGTATCAGTGACACTGAATACAAGAGACATTTAATTCTGTGGAATACTTGTTTACTAAATCTACTTGTACTTACATCTTAATGTAATATTTCCACCCCTGCAGGCCATGTATCGTGCTGTTAGTAGGACCATGATTTATACCCTGTTTTATAATACTAATTATGCATATAACATAGTGTTAATAGTAAAAAGAAACAGCAAAATTTGACCTATGTGACATGACATAGCTCAGTATATAGTCTGATGTATTTAACCCATTCAAGGCCATTTATCATGGGGTGTTTTCAGAGCCATGATATAATGTCCCCATCTTTTAATAACATTAATTAAATTATAATTAACATTCTTTTTCTCCAGGTGACAATCTTTATTATGAAGCCAAGGGAAAACACCAGCTGGTATGCCATTCCAGAGAAGAGCGTGTGTCTGCCCTTAAGCACTGCCATGATGAACCAGGAACTGGTGGACATTGGGGCAGAAACAAAACGCTGGACAAGATACAGGAATCCTATTACTGGCTGGGGATGGCAAAGGATGTTGAGAAATGGGTAAGTTAACTTTTCCCATCCATACTATATTTTTTATGAACATTAATGTACAGAATCCATGGCTCACCCCAGAATGAATTTTGAGATATGTGGGGTATTTCCTTGAAAATTATTAAACAGTGGCCAATTTAAAAATAAAATTATTATTTAACATCTAAATGTTGTAGCCACTTCATAATTGTTTTTAGCAATTGGCTAATTTGACTATGTTCCCTAAAAGTGTTATTAGAAAATCATAATGTTGCCAGATGATTGTATAGAAAATGAATTTTGGATCTTACATGTATTATGCACTAAAATCATTTGCTGAATTTAGAGTTGGAGATAATCTTAAGTTTTAATCCATGCACAAAATGTATAGTGTTGTGTTTTGAACCCAATATAATTGTTTGGTACTAATGCAAATGAATACATGCTGTTATCCAGATTCTCGCATTTTCATTAATAATAAATGGGAGCCTGTACATCTATGGTGATTAATCTGTTTCACAATGTTTAACCCTTCAGATCAACGAATGTGACCAGTGTCAGCGCCAGGAAAGGCTAAAGACAATAGCACCAATTCTGCATCCAATCGAGACCGATTCTCCTTGGGATTTAATAGGGATATACCTGATCGGCCCCTTTCAGAAAACAGAAGGTGGTAACAAGTAGGTGTCTTAAATCATAATTGTTTTACTTTTTGTGATACCACTAACTCTAGTAGTCAAACAAAATAATAGTTGTGGTTCCAATTACCTAGCAGTCAGTAGAAAAATTGTGCAACCCTAACGTTTTTAAAGAAAATCACCCCAAAATCATTTTGTCAACCGACCAAGTCTAAATTAATATAACCAACAATCAGCTTTGTATAACTTTTTCACAATATTCAATTGATAATTAAATAGTGTTCGGTTTTACGATTACCACAGCTGTGTTTTGAAATTTTGTATAATTTTGAGTTAAGGTGTACCAGGCAATTTAGACGGGCTGCCAAAATAAAGTGTGTCGAACTGTTTACAAAAAAAAAAAAAAACCCTGATAACTGCAAATAACTGATGTGGATTTCTTCAAACAGATCGTCAACAGTTTCCTGGCTAATGCACTCAATACATTTTATTTACGGTTATATGACGTCGGACATATGGTTAAGGACCACACAGATATTTAGGGAGGAAACCCGCTGTCACCACTTCATGGGCTACTCTTTCAGATTAGCAGCAAGGGATCTTTTATATGCACCATCCATAGACAGGATAGCACATACCACAGCATTCGTGGTGCACTGGTTGGAGTGAGTAATAGCTCAATGGTCCCATTTTTTAGTGTTGAATTATGCCCTTGTTTATATTCAGATGTGTTAATTTCACAATTTCATTTTTATACACCCACCTACGATGATGAGTATTATGGTATGGCGTTGTCTGTCAACTTTTTCTTGTCCGGACCATATCTTGCATACAGGACCATCAAACCTCACATGTAGGAACAACTTGGGATGGCGGTGTGTTGCATACTATTACTAGGTCACTGTGACCTACTTTTCAGTCTACTGCACATAATAGTAAATCCTTGTCCGGACCATATTATAAGTCGTGGATAACACTAATAATCAAACTAAAGCTCTGTGGCAGTAATAAAATAGGTTAAATATACATGTACCTATATGTACTGACAGAACGTGAATATCTGTTCTATTATGACAAAACGAGAGAAAAAAAAAATATATTCCACAGGTTTAGTTGGGTTTTTTTTGACAAGATCCTAGTATGTTCAAAACCATTGTTTAACCATACTAATACATGTAAACAGATATTTCAAAATGTTTAAGTATATACATTTTTTTATCCATTTTCTTTTTAGATGTCCAGTCAAACAAACTTTTCAGTACATGTATTTTATGCATGATAATTTTTGTACAATTTTTGTATTCATATGCCACTGCATTTTATTTAAATTTAGCTCTGGCACTAGTCAAATACAAATTTTAAAAACAATTGGCAATTTTTATTTGGCATAATAATTTAATGTAATAATTGATATTTTGTTACAAAATAAATGGATTTGTAAAATATTTAGAAGTTTAATATAATTAATTTAAAGACATTTTCTACTCACCCAGAGCTATCGGTGAAATGTATATATATTGTGAATGCAATAAACTATTATTATAATGTTCAACAAGAGTTCTTGTTTTGGCTTGAAAGTTTGGAAAGAAAGAAAGAAAGAAATGCTTTATTTAACGACGGACTCAACATATATTATTTACGGTTATATTGTATCAGACATGGTTAAGGACCACACAGATTTTGAGAGGAAACCCGCTGTCGCCACTACATGGGCTACTCTTCCGATTAGCAGCAAGGGATCTTTTATTTGCGCTTCCCACAGGCAGGATAGCACAAACCATGGCCTTTGTTGAACCAGTTATGGATCACTGGTCGGTGCAAGTGGTTTACACCTACCCATTGAGCCTTGCGGAGCACTCACTCAGGGTTTGGAGTCGGTATCTGGATTAAAAATCCCATACCTTGACTGGGATCCGAACCCAGTACCTACCAGCCTGTAGACCGATGGCCTGCCACGACGCCACCGAGGCTAGTCTGAAAGTTTGGAATGACATCAGCTGTGATTTCTTGCTGGACTTAGTGTGCGAGAGCTATGCTGCTGTAAACTTTTATTGAAATTCAGATCACAGATAATCTCTGCTTACCCAACTATAGGTCTATAGAAGTAGCAAAACGGTGGCTGGAAAAAAGTCACAGAAAAAATCACAGGGAAAAAAGTCACAATTTTTATCTAACAAAATGCGAGTTTGCAGAGTATTGAATGCGGCTAAATTAAAAGAAAGTATGCGGAGGGTGGGGGGGGGGGGGGGGGGGGGGGGGGGGGGGGGGGGGGGGGGGGGGGGGGGGACATGTTAAACTTATTGATAGGGTGGGTTTGTAGAGTGGCTGGGACAATTAGGTTAAGTTAAAGAAAGAGGCTTCGTATCCTGCAGGGCAGTGATTAGGGACACCTCTTGATTAGAGTTAATTATGCCTGGGTCCAGCTTACTGATTAGGGTAGATTAAAAACAATGGCTTCCTATTGTGGCTTCAAGGACCGCAAAACTGGCAGAATTTCTGTGGCATTGGGTGGAACATCTGCTGGAACCACCAACATTGAAAACAAAGAACTTTGACAAAAACTGTTTCATTGCCTAATATATTTTTAATTAAAAGTTGTGACTTTTTTCCTGGGGGTTTTTTTTTTCTGACTTTTTTACCAGTTATTTTTGTTCCTAGATTCTATAAAAACACAAGCCTAGGTATACTTACCTAACCATCTTTACTTCAAAATGGACTTGTATTTCTTTATGAGATACTTACTAATATAACAGTTATTAGCAGCAGATAAAAACTTTTTTTTATCAATGTTGTTACATCTGTCCTGGCTCTTAGCTTTAGTTTTGTGACGGTCATAACACATTCCTATTTCTTAATTACACATTGTAACTTTTAAGGAAGAAGTTGTATTCAGGTTCCTAATAACATGAGAGAATTCAATTACAATGAGAGAAGGAAGGAATGTTGTATTGCACTACGCATTCATATTTTTAACTACGGTTATAATGCGTCAGGTACATGTATATGGTTGAGGACCACACAGATAATAAGAGAAGAAACCTACACAATAGTCTTTCTTATTGGCAGTAAGGGATCTATTATATGCAGTATCCCAGACAGGATAGTACATACCACAGCCTGAAAAAAGAAATAGCACAATGACCCACTGAAATGGATCAATCCAAGATTGACCATGCATCAGGCTTTACCAGTGGGCAACCTCAATACAGTGATATATGAAACTGGGAATATGTATATAATTGACTAAATTTCAGGTATTATGTTTTATTGAAAATTTCAGGCACATGTATTATGCTTAACTGAAAATATCAGGGATTACACACAATTTTCATGTGAAGTGAACATTACATATATTATATTATCTGAAAATTCCAGGGATTATTCTTAAAAAAAAAAAAAAAAAAAAAATTGGGGGTGGGGGCGACTTTAATTTTATCCAGACATGAAATTTTTATATGAAATGTTTACTGAAAATTGCCATCTTAAATGGTGATGTGCCTGAACCTTTTTGAAAATGGGTATCAGTCAGTCAGTGAACCAACAGTGACAAGGTATAAGAAATAAGCACTAGTCACACCTTCACAGATGCTAGTAGTATAGTACCCATTCAATCCAGGATCACCACTGTGTATCAATTAACACAGTGTGAAGTCCTGTGGAATGCATCGGCGTTAGCGAAGCTTGACATTTGTAGATTCATTTAGTATGACAATACCTTGCCTGCAGTAGTAATTAAATGAAACAAAACATTACGAGAGAATTTTGATATTTATAACGAAGGCAACATGTTAAACAGGGCAGGACCAGGACAGGTGTGCGCTACAACAGCTTGTTCTGAATGTGCACGTAAAGCCCTATGACCTGACCTGACCTGTTAAACATTTATTTACAATAACGAAGCTTAGTGGTGTTCCACCAACTGATATTCGCACTTGGCACATAAGAGAAAAACTGTCTATTAAGCTCTTCAACCTCTTGTCTTATTTTTCTGAATAATTTATACCATCACTAATACACACACACACACACACACACACACACACACACAGTAACCATGAATGATCTCATAATTTTAGTATTTTACATGCCCTTCCCGAACAACCACAAACGGGTCATATGTCATGGCAGTCCATTTGTCATGCAGGTGGTGATGAGATTTGGCCCGCATATTTCGCGTATGCGCAGTTAAACGCACCACGCCGCATATCACGCCGGGCCGTATGTCATACCACACCGGCACTCAGGTTCGTATGTCTGAAACAGGTTGGTCAAACAATGTCCTGTTCATGGATTTCATTTAAAATCACTTCCTTAAATTCACCATGGGTTCTGATTCTGATCACAAACTGTTGCTGTATGATGGACATGCTAGTCATATAAATCTTGCACTTATAGAGTGGGCTAGAGAACATAAAGTGATTCTGTTCGTTCTTCCTCCCCATACCAGTCATCTGACTCAGCCGTTAGATGTCGGTTACTTTGGTCCTTTTAAGCGGTATCTGTATGCTGAATCTGCAAGCGTCATGAGGAAAAAACATCAGAGAAGCCATCACTAAGTATGACTTGTGTGAGATTGTCTGTATGGTTTATACGAAAGCTCTTTCTAAACAAAACTTGGTGTCAAGTTTCCGCAAGACAGGCATCTATCCTTTAGATGCTACTGTGGTTGACAACAACCAGCTGTCTGCGTCATCAGCAGACCAACAGTCACAGGCGCATTTTTTGAAGACAGGGATCTAATGAAAGAACTGCCCAACAAACCAGCAAAGAAGCAGAATTATTAGTATTATTTTCTTCTTAAACCTCTCTAGATTCGTAATTTCAACCACTAGTTTATAATAATTCGACCCTGCATGTGTCGGACCCATATAGTAGCCCTAGACTGTTCGTCCCATGGCCTGTCGTCCTCTACAAACTTTTCTATTAATCGTTGTAGTTCCATCTATTTTTCTTTTATTATTTTAGTTTTCTACAGGTAATGACAATATGTATACAGGTCTGGCCAAAAGTACTTGTCCGCTCGCCCCAGATGGGTAAAAATTTGCCCGGATCAGTAAACTTTACAATTCAGTCGTCCGCCAGGTAACTAAAATTTCCAAACACAAACTGCCTCTTTATCCCTTTTGTACGCTTGCGATTTTTGTGTAATTTCATAGTCTGCAGCAAACATCGTCCACCATTTCAAAGTTTGATCAAGGCCGCGAAGCCGTTCACAGACTTCGATTGGTTGTGTACGTAAGTAAACTAACTGACCCCCGTCGCTCTTTTTCGTTCTCTCCCTCTCTCTCCATCCATCCATCCCCTATGCGTGTCAGGCCCTGGATTTCACGGAAACGATAGTTTTCGGTACCGTGTTGATAAAATCACGAAACCGAACTTTCATTTCCCATGATTATTATACTGAATACAGTGTTGCGTTCAGTCAGACCGAGTAGAAAAACGTCCGCTAGACTGGTTTAGGTGCCTCACGTTGAACCAAATGGCCACGTTGGGAACCAATCGTATAGTTCCATGGGCGGATCCAAGGGGGGGGGGGACCAGGGGGACGCGTCCCCCCCAAAAATTGTTCAAGTGCCCTCAAAATGTCCAAGTGCCCTTTTTGTTTGTAGAATTTTTTTTTTTTTAAGTAAACAATAATTATATTGTAGATAAATGAAATCAAGATTTTCGTGTACATGCGCAAGCTTGCAGATATGTGTCTGTGTTATTGAGTCTCAATGGGGCCCCATTGAGGTTCTAACGCGAGTGACGCCAATTTACTTCATTATTGCTAGTATATTATGACGTAGAACTGTAGGAATTCATATTAATTGTAAATATCAAAACTTGTAGTAAGGTGCCCTTTTGACGAGTCAATGTGCCCTTCTTTTTTGGTCCCCCCCCCCCCTAAAAATATTTCCTGGATCCGCCCATGCAGTTCGCAAACGATAGCGAAACGTTCGCTGGCTGAACTTAGGGCTGTATTTGACCGCAAGTAGGCCTATGTCTTTGAATGAACGCCTCTCCTTTTTGAAGGCATTTAAGAAATTAGGCCTTTATTCGTAAATAATGGTATTTCATGTCGATGTCCGTGAAGTAAATTGCCAAAAATGCTGAAGGATCGAGAACAAGCTGTTTAGAACGTTACGAGCCAGCATGTTACTAAAATGGATAAGTAGACTCTGTAAAGTTAGTTTTCGGTTTACCTATGTGCACATTTTTGCGTTTTTTATTTCAATTAAATTGATGTATTAAATGTACATGCAATTAACATTTAATTGACTAAATGTTAAAGAATAGTGAGTAGGCACGCGTACAGGAATATTTGTAATGTGATCTAAGCAGTCCCCAACTGAATCTGTGTCGCATCGAGAGTGCCAAAACGTCAGAATTTTAAGGAAAACCGAGAGTATACTCCCCCTGAAATTTTGAAAATTGAATGTTCTGAAATGCAATGTCCTGCAATCTACAAATAAAATTCATCCTGAAAAATAGATGGGTATACTTTTTTTTAACTGCTTACGATTTGGGACGAGTAAATGTTTTTCTAGGCAAGTGAAATTTGAGAGTTACTTGCCCGGTGGGCAATTAAATTTTATAGGATATGGCCAGCCCTGTATATATAATGTACAGACACGTACTTTATAAACTGAAACTACGATTTTTAGTGTTCGTCCACTTGTCTCTCACGTTATATTTGTACATGTAATTTGCCATTCGTACAAATATCAGCTGCAGTCATTCAACAGTAATGCTAATATAAAAATCCATTTTCGTTTAATTTGGGCAAAAATCAGTCTGCCCTGCACCCTACAAAAAATGGGAGCCCGTATGGCCTATGTTAGATCGCCAGTCTAGACCTCACATCTCAGCTAAAATCGCTTCACAAGTGTCTTGTATTTGCCCCATAAGACTATTCAGTATTGTTGTCCGCCCTCCTCAGTGTGAGAGCCGTCCACCCCATCGCTTGATTGATTGAAAAAACATTTTACTGTACAAAGAAAAGAATCGGCACAAGTTTGACAACTTAGAGGACCGTTATAAAACTCTGCCACCACCAGTGGTCTGTTTCGCATGTGCCACTGCACGTGCTTTTCACATACTTGACTGCTCGACTTTGGGAGAGGGGGAAGTTGTCGTGTATTTTGTTTTGTCAACTAAGTGAAAATCTCTTGTACGGCTTCTCATTTCAACAGTCTGTACCACTATTGGGTAGATTAATTTTTCAGCGGGATTTTTGTTTTACACAATCGCATTCTGATGCAGGAAAGTCAGTCGGCGACTGAGCTGTGTATTCGCAAGGTCAATCTGAGCTAGCCCTAGCCTTTAGACCATCGTTGAAAATAATTCTGCATTCAGGAGCAGATCCAGGAAATATTTTTCGGAGGTGGGAGACTAACCAGAAAAGGGCAAATGGAACAACACGTCAAAAGGGTATCCAATGAAGGAATTAAAAAAAAAAAGAAAAAAAAAAAATAATAATAATTAATAATCCACTTTGTGACTGTTTAGTGTGTATCACTAATATTTATCATTATTAACTAGGGGTCTAACAGTCCTGCTTCAAAATTACTTTCTTAATTTTAATATTATGATAAATACTAAACAGTCCCAAAGTTGATATTTTGCTGATATGTCATTTCTTTCTATTTGCAATAAAAGGTGCTGATTTTTTTAAGCCTTTGTTCTTTTCACAAGAAAATGTGACTATAAAAGTCATACATATAATAATAATAATATTATTATTATTATATTGTTGTTGTTGTTGTTGTTGTTATTATTATTATTGACATATACGGTAATAAATGAAAACAATTATTTATTATTAATAATAATAATTATTATTATATAATAGAATGCCAGAAATCAAATATAATTCGTACTTGTTGAAAGTACAAAACGAAAATAATAAGGATCGCAGTCGCACCTTTACTTTTAACACAAGCCCCGTATATCTGACTTCATGGGACGCCATCGTTGACTTTCAGTCGATTTTAGAAATTGCTAATTAGGGGCGGATCTGGAAAATCCATTTGGGGGGGGGTCCCAATGGCATGAGGCGGAATGCCAAGGGAACTTTTGGGGAGGTTTGTAGGGGGGGGGGGGGGTGTGAAAATTAATATATAATAAAATTATAACTAACCCAAAATTTACGGGGGCCCGGGTCCCTGGGCACCTCGTAGATCCGCCTCTGGTGATCCTGATTAATATTTTTTAAATCGATAGCCTGTATCGTGAATGAATTTGTTTGACTTGTGTATATCATACAATGACTGGTACTCATAATTTGTTGGGGTTTTTTGTTTTGTTATTTATTACTATTATTTTATCTTTACTCTGCAGTTTTGAAAGAAACTCTAGAGAACCGTGGAGTATTGGGTCAGGTCAAGGCCAAGGTGCGAGCTGAAGTGTTCAATGCCCTGGACGACCATTCTGAATTGAAGCCGCCATTGAGCAATGAGAATGTCCTCATTAACGCGCTTATTAGAGAATATCTCCAGTTTAACCAGTACGGATACACAGTTTGTTTTAGTGTCAGGTACATAATGAACGTAAATCGAATTTTTCACTTACACAGAATCTAACGTCAGATATATGCAATGGAAGACCATTCTGAATTGAAGCCTTATTGAAGCCTGACTAATCAGCTTATTAGAGAATATCTCCAGTTTAACCAGTACAGATACTCAGAATCTAATGTCAGATATGCAATGGACGTATATCAAAATACATGGTATGTGCTGTCATGTGTGAAAATGTATATAAAAGATCCCTTGCTACTAGAGAAAAGATTTAGTTTTCTCTAAGACTATATGACAGTATTACCAAATGATTGACATCCAATAACCGTTGATGAATAAATCATAGTGCTGTAGACAGTGGTATTAAACCAAACAAATTCTAACATTGTACAGGTAAGGTTCCATATAATTCTTGTATCTATGGTCAGGGCTAAAAATGTGGTCGAATCTCCGAATTCGATTCGCGTCAGGATTCACACAAGCATAAAACATCCGAATCTATTTGGATTCGCGTGAAATATTTCCACAAATTTATTAAATTGAATAATCGGTGAGTCGAACGTTGCAGAATTTAAAAAAAAAAAAAAAAAATGGTTATCAAGTTTCATTTTAAACTGGCTTCAAAAGCGTAGCATACATTCGAATCTCTGCATGCTCGAAACATAGAGGTTTATTGAGAATAGTCTGGCCTGGAGCCAAGAGGTGGTTGGTCCATTTCTATGAACCAAATTTTCAACGAAGAGAACCGAAAGGAACATGTTTGTTCATTTCTTACACAATAACAATAGACAGTAGTGTGCCAAATTTAGCAATACATGAAACATTTCTGTTAGTTTGCTGATATTATGTTCCTAACCTTGAATTACCTGTTCTTTTTAATCAATAAATCTTTTTGTCAGTAGCAGAAATGTACTTCAGTAATATCCATACAAACATTGAACCAATGCGCAAAATACATCGGCAAAAGTATCCCATGCGCTGTTTACGAATAAGCAATCTGTGAAAAGTAACCTGGGCTGCGTTCAGCTAGACCGAGCGGAAAACCGTCAGCTAGACTGGCTTATGCACTTCACAGTAACCCAAATGGCCACGTTGGGGTGTTTGTTTTTACAAAGTATGACCTTTGGAATCAGGATGTATTATAATTATTAACAATGTACTGCGTCATTTGAGTCAAATTTTATGAGTCACAAATATTTTTTATTTGTGTAAATTCAGTTAAATCCTTTAAAGTGGCAGACCCTAGTTTGAACCCGTGAGGAGAGGCACTAAGTTTGGTTAATCCCCCAATGGTAACACATCTCGATAAAGTCACAGACCCTAGTTTGAACCCGTGAGGAGAGACACTAAGTTTGGTTAATCCCCCAATGGTAACACATCTCGATAAAGTCACAGACCCTAGTTTGAACCCGTGAGGAAGACACTAACCCTCCCCCAATGGTTTCGATAAAGTCCAGACCCTAGTTTGAACCCGTGAGGAGAGGCACTAAGTTTGGTTAATCCCCCAATGGTAACACATCTCGATAAAGTCACAGACCCTAGTTTGAACCCGTGAGGAGAGACTAAGTTTGATTAACCTGCCAACAGTAACACATCTCAATAGAGTGAAACATACGGTGGCTGATTTCCGCCAAAACAAATAAATCACTACTTTTAGTATGGCGTTTTAATGCAGTAATAGGGCATTATAACGCCGTATTATAGCGTTATAATGCCCTCTTACGGCGTTATAACGCACTATTACTGCATTTTAACGCCCTATTTTACGGCATATTAACGCCGTAAATTATGGCGTTAATATGCCGTAAAATAGGGCGTTATAATGCAGTAATAGTGCATTATAACGCCGTAAGAGGGCATTATAACGCTGTAATAGTGCGTTATAATGCCCTATTACGGCATTAAAACGCCGTACTAAAAGTATTTGTTTGTGGTAGGAAGGTATGGGTAAACATAATATAAGATGGCAAACTTTTTCGTACTGCGTTATAACGCCATATACAGCATTATAATGCCCTATACAGCGTTATAACGACTTATTTTACGGCATTACAAAGCCCTAAATTAGAGCGTTGTAATGCCGTAAAATAAGGCGTTACAACGCTATATAGGGCATTATAATAATGTATATGACGTTATAACGCCGTACTAAAAATTGTAAGTTTGTTTGGCGGAAATCAGCCACTGTAGAAACAGGAGTCTGTGAGGTTGAAATGGGAATATAGTCTTTAAAATAGACTGGCTCTGCTCTCCGTAACTCTTTATTTCTCAGAGGTTTGTGCATTTTTAAAATTAAGAAAAATGCATTTCGTGTCATTTTACAAACATTAGGATGACCAGAAGCAGGTCAGATGTACAGAAATGCCAGTCTAAGTAATTCTGATTTCAATTATCAAAAACGGCTCTACTAGTAAAAAAGATGCCATTATGTTTAAAAACTAGGGTCTGTCACTTTGTTCAGAAAAATATCAGTAGGCCTACTTTTGGACATACTGTGATTAATCAATTATAGGGGCATTGTGGCAGTAGTTGTTATAATATTGTATCAAACTTTTGAAAAACAAACACGGCTATTTGTATGTTTTATTACAATGATGGTAATCTGAAGAGTAGAATCAAGGGTTGAAATTTGTCAGTGTTTGACTCTGTATTTGTAAGTTTGGCGGTGATGACCGACCTGAAACAGCAGGTGTATTTATGTGTAAAGGCGTCGAGCGTTTTCTGATGTGAGTCTTCACCATCTGCCAAATGACACATTCCACAAGTACGACTGACTGGCCTTACTTTCGTGTTTCTGGTTGTGATTTCAGTCTTTGTTCAATTCAGGTATTTCGAAATAAGCAAATCAGGGAACCGACCAATGAACAGAATGTTTTAATGGTTCAGCAGACATTATTTTACTGTCACTTGCATTCATTCTTTATTCAAGGAAAACTTCTTGTTTTTTTCTTCTTTTTTTAAAAAATTTCATTGCTATAGAATCAGCTATGTAATATGGCAGTACCCAAACATCAACTTTTATATGTCTTAACATTTCATATTTACAAAGTAGAAAACAATTTCAAGTATGATGTCACTCTCTGGGGGGAAAAGTTATCAACAGACCTTTTAAGATGCTTAATGTTCATTAAAAATAATTAAGATTTAAATTTTGGAGAGCAGTCCTATTTTTTTTTTTTTTTATTGTTAATAAGGTCTGTAAATGGTTCATATTTTGTGCATTATATATTTCCCATTGTAGTCAGATGATACAGCTTACTTTTGTGTTTATATGCAATTATGGTTCAAGAACGCTATCCTGGGTATGCAACTCTTTTTTTTTTCTTTTTTTTCTGGACTGCCTCCCTATGCCATAAATAAAATGAGAAAGTGGGGAGGGAGAGGTTGATGAGGAGGGACGGAGAAGTCGATGAGGATGGAGGGAGGGAGAGGTCGACGAGGAGGGAGGGAGAGGTTGAGGAGGGAGGGAATTCCTCATTCACTCTTTCTTCTTTTTCTTTTTTTCTTTCTTTTTTTTCTCTTTTTATTGTCCCAGATCACAAACATAGCAGTGTCAGGGATGGGAGCCCCAAATCACTGCTGTACATATAATAAATATACAACACATATATTCATACACAAACAAATACGTCCACACGTACCCGGATGTCCTCCGATACATACACATATGTACATAAATAGATTCACACATACATATATGCAAAAAGGCATCTATGTAAGTGTGTACAAGAGTAGTAAATATGCATACATGTAATTGGTTTAATCTGGGATATTATAAAGAGAAGAGAGAAGATAAGAAAGAGGAGAAAGAGGTAGAAGACGAGACAAGGTTATACGTGAGGTGTATGTTTCTTTTTCTTGTTTTCCGCCATCTCCAAACAAGCCATAGACAAGAACAAAATTAAGCTAGCATCATATATTTCATTTAATCGTTATCATTAAATAAATTAGCCCATGGAGACCATTGTTTATTAAACATTTCGTATTTGCAATTTTTATATAGCTAAGATTCGGTGAACTAGTCTGTATTGAAACCATATTAATTTTGAATCCCGAGTGCTCTAAAAAGGAAGTAAATAATATTTTGCCCATTCACTTGATGAAAAGATAAAACCTTGATTGGGGTATTTAGCTTGCGATTTTGGAGTTATGGATTTAGAGTTTAATAAGTTGTACATATCCTTACATCCTCTTTGTCTTTTTAATAAAAAATTAAGTTTAAATGGAAGAATTAGGTTATTAACCATTTTAAATCTGTTATCTTTCAAATGATCTAAACTATATATGTACGTTTTTACTGCATTTGTTAACGAAGCATAGCTCATAAAATTGGTGGATATATTGGTTTTGTTTTTTTATGAACTGATCATATTTTAAAATACCACCTTTTTCATCAATACGGTCGTTTATAAAAACAATTCCTTTTTCAAAATAGTTTTTATATAGAAATGGCTTACGATCAATGAGTATTCTATCATTCAGCCAAATATTAATACATAAAATATCATCTACGGTTTGAGGATTATGTTCTTTCTCTGTTTTTAGCCAGCTAAGTAGGGTATCTCTCCAAAACCTATTTGCAATATTTTTAATTTTTCTTGTTAAATAATAGTCTCCGTATTTTAATATCTCATTTGTTGTTATACCAGTAACCGAATTAAATAGGTTTACCCATTGTGAATTACTTATAAATAATCTTCGTAGCCATGAGCATTTTAAGGCAGTCATAAAATTGTTTAAGTTTATCATTTTAAGACTTCCAGCTTTATAGTCTTGAGTTATTAAATCACGTTTTAATTTTTCAGGCTCACTCTTTCTTCTTAACAGGATAAAGCCAATATCAATACTTGTTAGGGCACTCAGAATATTTTTTTTTACATAAAACCATTTCTGGGTCGTGCTAAATTTAATGTGTGAACATAAAAAATGGATTATGTAAAACTAGATTTGTGCAAGCAAAGGAAACTTCTCAATTTTCAGAGGCCTGCATGTGATATCAGATTTTTTTTTTTTTTTTTCAACTTATATTTTATATCCACCTCGGCTATGTGGGCTGTCTGCCCAGGACAGTGGGTTAGTTGTTAGTTGGTTAGTGAGGGTGGTTAGTGAGAAGAGGGTGTAGTGGCCTTACACCTACCCATTGAGTCCTTAAAGGTAGGGTAAACTCAAATAAGAGCCTTCTGTGTTGGAAAGATGCATACTCAGACCACCAACACATACTGAAACTTTAACAAATGAAAAACGCGTAATTTTAGAGTTGATAAAAAAACATGATTATTCCTGCTAACTGGGGGCAGCCATTTTGTTTCGTTTTTGTGACGTCCGGTGGTATAGCTTGGGGCGAAATGACGTCAGCTCTGTCAAACTCCTCTTAAGCACAGTGTAAACAAACGCTGTAATTTACGACAAGGCGCTTCGATCTTCAACCTGACTTGTAAAAGAACATAAATGACTTGATAGTATAATAAACTATTTAACTAAATATATTTCAGTTTGCATCAACAGAACGAAATGGAGTTATAGTATTTTTCTTTTAAAAAAAATCCAAAGAAAAAATGCTTATTATTAGGCCTATTGGTAGGGTACGTTCGAGCAAAAACGACCACTCACGATACCCAAGTGATAATTTTCTTTTCTTTAGGACTACGTAATTGGTCAGTTTTGTGATTTTAGATGGGAAAGTCTACTTAATCAAGGGTTTTACAGAATTACTTACAGTACTAAAGTGATAATGTCCATTACGATTTTGAGGGGCGTCCGCGCGGCTAACAGACAATACTTTGTGATCTTAATAAAAGAAGCACGTCTTTTTAGTGTGTCTAGACACAGTGTCTGGGGACCGTCTAAATATACACTTGCCAATCAGGAACCACAGGTACAGGCCACGGAAAGAAAAGACCAATTAACCAAGAACACACTACGATTATTATTTCAGTACGTGGGTTAATTTATGTACAAAACATAATAGTTATTTCAACACTTTGACAATGGTGGCTTATTTTATATTGAAAAATAATATACGTACTTGTTGCCTGCTTACTGGGATGGATATTATTACAGAACATTGCGATGCATCCGCAAAAATCAGGTATGTTTTGTTTCTTCATTTCGAAGACTAATTCCTGACGTGACACGTTAGGTATTATGTAACCACCAGCTCGCCAGAGGGCGTATTCACTGGGATGGTACAAAATGGCACCGCCCGCTATATATAATAGCTGTCACATTTAAGCGTTTTATTAATTAACTATACGATTATATAAATATGCATACCAGGCCAAATGCCTTAATTGTCCCTTCCTTTAAGAACGCCCTCTGGGTTGGAGCTGGTATTGGGCTGCAAACCCTGTACCTACCAGCCTGTAGTCCGATGGCTTAACCATAGTCTAGTGGTCGTTCATCTTCAATGGATAAAGTATTAGCAGTCTTCCTATTGGGTTAAAAAAAATCATGGCTTGCAACCACTTTCAGTCTAAAGTAAATGCGCGTAAACAACATTTTGCTCATATTTACAAGTAAATTAGTTAAAATTTAATCACTTTAACATAATTATTCCATTTCTTGAGATCAGATTTGTAATTTTCGGAAGTAAGGAATCAAAGTAATTCGATGTTTGTGATAATCTTGTTCCTTCAACTTTTATTTTGTCCATCTCTGATGAATTGCTTGAATCTGTGTCTGATATTGCTATTTATATTGTCTTGCATTTACTAATGGAATGTATTGATACATTTTTTTTGTACAACCATTATATATACTTAACTCCAAAAGAAACGCGAATACGTAGATTGGAGGTTTTGAGTGCACTCATTGAAATACGTCCCAAAGTTCTTAAAATAATCGTTTCTATGAAAAACTTAAACAATTCGTAAAGATGAGATTTCATGTTATTGACATGTTAAAAATCGAGGTCGCATTGTCATTTGAAATGTCAAGGCCATGGCGCTTCTTCAATGGCGTCACATGCCACTCAAACATGTCCACTAATAGCGGGTGTGTCCGCCATTGCTGGCCATGACCGCCGCACACCTCCTACCCATGGAGAGGAAGAGGTTCCTGATGAAGGCCCTGGGCACGTTGTTGTAGGTGTCCACGACGGCCTGGCGGAGCTGCTGCTGTGTCACCACGGGAGCAGGGCGTTGGTTCATCATGCGCTGAACCTCGTCCCACAAGTGCTCGATGGGGTTCAGATCCGGGCTTAAAGCTGTTGTGCTGTGCCAGGAATGCCTGGGTGGCCCGTGCCGTGTGTGGCCTGGCGTTGTCGTGCTGGTAAACCATCTGACGGTGACCCGCGAAAAAAGGCACCACCACAGGCGTGAGCACTTCGTCGATGTAGCGCTGTGCTGTGACGCCCCTGCCGCGTCCTCGGCCGTTGTTGTCGAAGATGACAGGTTGTACACGACGTCCCCAGGATATGGCACCCCACAGCATGACGGAAGGCCCTCCCCAACGGTCCCTCTCCATAACACACGCATCTGTGAATCGCTCACCTCGACGCCTCCACACCCTCATACGACCGTCGGCCCTATCTAAGCAGTAGCGGCTTTCGTCGGAGAAGACGATGTTCTGCCACTGTCGGTTCCGCCACTGTCGGTTCCGCCACTGTCGATGCAGAACAGCCCAGTTGTGTCGTGCAAGGCGGTGTCGCTGTGTGAGACGTTGTCCAATGTACGGTCGACGACAGTTCAGATGGATGGCGATCAGACGACGTCGTACCGTGGTGTAGGAAACGGGGCGGTTGTGGGTTCCCACTGTCTGCCGGGCTGTTGTGGTGGCTGGTACGAACCGATCACGCATGTGAGTTCGGACGATGTAACGGTCCTGGCGCTGTGACGTCACTCTGGGACGGCCGCTACGTGGACGGTCGACGACGTTGTTGTTCTGTAGAAATCGGTCTATGAGACGGTAGATTGTCGAGACATGGACACCGAAAGTACGTGCAACCTGCCTGGCATCCATTCCGGCCTCCAAATTCCCCAAAGCTCTATGTCTGGAATCAGCGTTAAGTCGTGGCATCGTTGTATCGCTACTCGTAAAATGAGTTGAACATTGCTGTCTGGCGTTTCTTTTATATCCAGGCCTGGTAGTGTTTCACGTGCAATTCGCATCTTTCATGATCCACCCGTTTTGCATTCCAGATCGATTTTGGTCGTCAATTTCAGCACGTGCGTGACGTCACACTGTACTCGTTTTTTTCATGCGCTATGTGAAATTGGATACGCTGACAAGATGGCTATTGGTCAACTTAATCGATTTGTACATAGTTTATTCAAATGTGGGTTTTTTAATATTTTAAAATTTTCGCGTTTCTTTTGGAGTTAAGTATATATATTTTTTCTTAATGGGCATTGAGAGTTTTCACACCACACACACACACACACACACACACCACTTTCATTGTACCAGTAGTATATTTTATATAGATAGAGTAGCAAAATATGTCCGGAACAAATTAAATGAGGGAATATATATATATATATATAATTTCTTTAACCGTTACCTTTTTTCCGTCTTCTTGAAGAAGAGGTGGGGAAGGGTCTTCGCTTGTCAGATTTTGTTGCCCAAACTCCAGGCTTGGTTTATTGTTTGTCTTCCTCCTGGGGGTTTTATTTTTATTTTTATAAATACCTATATATTTTGAAATTATCATTATTCAATGACTTATTATGTGTAAATAGTGATTTTTGTTTGCATCAAATTGCCATTAGAGAAAAGTTAAATGCGAGACGTTGTTTTCTTGTTTACCCTTGGTCAGTCTAGGATCGATCCCCGTCGGTGGGCCCATTGGGCTATTTCTCATTCTAGCCAGTGCACAATGACTGGTATATTAAAGGTTGTGGTATATGCTTTCCTGTTTGTGGGATAATGTATTTAAAAGATCCTTTGCTACTAATGAAAAAATGTAGCAGGTTTCCTCTGTAAGACTATATGTAAAAATTACCAATTGTTTGACATCCAATAGCTGATGATTAATAAATCAATGTGCTCTAGTGGTTTCGTTAACCAAAACAAATAACTAACTGTTGTAGCAATATGCCGGATTTCCTCTCATTTCTTATTTCAATGTGATTTTTATGCTTGTTTATCACTAATTTACAGAACATCATTTCTATAAATATGGATTATAAATTTTATAATTACATTCATTTGGAATACGAAACCTTGCTTTACCCTAAAAAATTTAACAGAACTACGATATAAGGAATTTAGTGTCAACCCTCTTAGCAACTTTCATTTTTGATCTTGGAACTCTTTCATGAGAAATCTGGTGATCGCTTCACATTCAGTGCATATTTGAAAACATTTTTAACAAATGTTTTATATAATTATAATTAATAACAGTATTCACCGAGGTTGTCCACACTTTCAAATACAGAAGCTTGGTCAGCCATTCTGCCACTGAAAGGCTAGATGGGGATTCATGTCATGCGACTTAAAATATGTCACTCTTGGGTGCTCTAAATCACCCATTATTTTGTCGTATTATGGTATGGCGCTGTCTGTCCATAAACTTCATTTCTGGAGCATATTTTCCTTATCAGTTCATATAGGATCATCAAACCTTGCATGCTAGTACAATTTGAGATGGTGGTGTGTCTAGGTCACTATGACCTGCTTTTCATGCATTACTGCATATTAAAGAAAATCTTTGGGTAATGACTTCCTTATCAATTCAAAAAGGATCATGAAACCTTGGATGGAAGTATAACATGGAATGACAGTGTGTCCTGTACTATAACTAGGTCACAGCAACATACTTTTGACTGGAGTATCATGTGTTTCACTGGTACTCTTGTTTATTGTTACATTTATAGGATGATGCCATAATTCAATTATTTATATCAAATATCAATATGTGAGATATGGTGGTCATGTAGTTGGTTGAATAAAGTACTTGTAGGAACAAATCAAATGAATATATTTTCAGGCAATACTATGTTTGGCCAATAATTAGGTCAGTGGTTTTGTTATGCCTGTAAGTGATTAGTTGTTTGTGAGAAAGAAGTCTGTGAGCCATTAAAACTCAATCTGGGTGGCCCATAGTGAGTAGGTTGGCACCGCTCCACCCTCCCTTCGTTCAAATCTGAAGATTATGAATTGGCCCTTCCAAAGTTTGATTTGTGTAATGACACCATTACAGAACATTGGTTTATAATCATCATCTACTAGTATCAAACATTTGGTAATTGTGACAACAGAGGAGAAAACACCTACATTTTTCCCCATTAGCAGCAGGGGATCTTTTACATGAAATTTCCATAACCTTTGATATACAAAAGTATGGGTGTACAGAGGGGGTAAAAACATGTACCATTTACAAGTTACTCAACGTCTGCTGTATTATCTTTTGGCTATAATATTGTACCACAGCTCATAGGGTTTTTCAGTTATCCACTCCCAATACTTTCAACATTTTTATATTACGTTCTTTTACCATGAATTTGGAAAGAGAGAGTCCCATAAAGGGTTGTAGTCAGGAGACTTAAAACGAAAACCTCAAAATGTTGGGGGAAAATATAACCCTTGATGAAGTAAAGGAGACAACACAATATACTGGTTTTGTGCAAAATAATGTTTATTATTGTATACTTTTTCTACTATTCAATTTTAAAAAGTGTTTATGAATCTACTGATCTTTATTTATGAAATGTAAATAAATAACAATAAACTGTATACATTATGCATTATGCATTAAATTGTACATTTTCAAATACATGAAAATAATGAATCGTAAAAAAAATAAAAAAAATAATAATAACAAAAAACACCATTTATACAAAAAAGGTTGTCAAATTATGTAAGTAGGTCTGACATTTAATTTAAAAACGGAATAAATATTCACCTAAACATAATATAAATTGCAAATATAAAAATACATGGATATCCCACTAGTCAAGGACCAGTTGTAATTTCATGGAAATTTAATGAAAAAAGTTGCCAACATATTATATCACTTTAAAGCTCATTACAGTAGCATTCTGAAAAGCTATGGCACCTGCCATATTTTTTCTGAAAGATTTTCAAGGTCATATCTAAAGGTCAAGGTAATAGCACAAAACATGCTGCAGTTTGCATATATTTTCATATGTTTTACAATGTTTTACCATATTTTGAAGAATTGTTGTGGCTGGTGTATATATTGTATTTTAAATAATATGATTTTAACTGTAGTACCATATTACAAATTACAAAGATGACATTTAATTTTATTCAGTTTCAAGGTCATGTTAAAGCCGTGTCCTAAAATACGCCATATTTTCATGTTTAGTTATATACACACATCTAGGTTTGATAGTTAATGATCATGAGAGCAATATATCCAAATATTGGTAATTTCATTACATAAATAGCCTGTAGCATTATATTTGTGATGATTAGAATCCTGAATTCAAACAGGGTAACTTTGATTTTAGGAATATCACATCACAACAATACTTATTTGAATTAAGCTAATATTTAAACACAATAACTGTCTTTGCAGCAGACAGAAGACATAACCTGTATTAATTTATAAAATTCTCTGTTTGATAATAACAAAATATCATGTAAACATGATACCAAACCAGCCTCGGTGGTGTCGTGGTTAGGCTATCGGTCTATAGGCTGGTAGGTACTGGGTTCAGATCCCAGTCGAGGCATGGGATTTTTAATCCAGATACCGACTCCAAACACTGAGTGAGTGGTCCGCAAGACTCAATGGGTAGGTGTAAACCACTTGCATCGACCAGTGATCCATAACTGGTTCTGCAAAGGCCATGGTTTGTGCTATCCTGCTTGTGGGAAGCGCAAATAAAAGATCCCTTGCTGCTAATCGGAAAGAGTAGCCCATGAAGTGGTGACAGCGGGTTTCCTCTCAAAATCTGTGTGGTCCTTAACCATGTCTGACGCCATATAACCGTAAATAAAATGTGTTGAGTGCATCGTTAAATAAAACATTTCTTTCTTTTTTCCTTTTTTACCACCTCATCTCTACTAACTTTTTCCCACAGATACCATGATGAAAATGCAGGTAACAGAGCTGAGAGAAACTTTAAGGACAGTGGATCTATGTTCACTCAGCTCAGTGTTTTAAACTCTTGAAGTCAAAGATAATCTTACCCCTACCCCTGATTCCAAGTAATATTGGAATGTGGAGGTAATAATACAAATTTGGGGTGAGGGTCCTATGGAATACTAATGGTATCTTTTTTCATTTATATCTAATGTCCGAAAACAACATCAGAAGGATTTATTCCACAAAATTATGTTATTGTAGGGTCTCCATGAGTACTCGAGTCTTTTTTCAGTTATATCTAATATGTCAGAGAACAACATCAGCAGGATTTATTCCACAAAGTTATGTTATAGTAGGGTCTCCACGAGTACTCGGGGTACAGGCAGTCTAGCAAGACTTGAGTCCGTTCACAAGACTCGAGTACCCGTGCAAGGAAGAGCACTCTCATTTAATTATTTAAAAAAAAAAATCATTTTGGCATATGTTTGCCTCCGGTTACATTATAGGGCTATGAGATATGGAGGAAAAACAAGTGGAATGTGTGCAATGCTATACAGTGGCATGATTTGGCATCCATGTTCAGCACTGGAAGACGGATAATGTTAGTTTACTTTATTCTTTAGTCTCAGTAGCATCTAGTGTAAGTGTAGGGTACTCGGGTCCGGGTTGAGTTTGACCCCCCGAGTCCAATATTACAGACAGAGCTAGTTATTAACATGAAGAGTATGTGGTAATACAAAGCTGTATGCAGTTATTAGGATGAAGAGTATGTGGTAATACAAAGCTGTATGCAGTTATTAGGATGAAGAGTATGTGGTAATACAAAGCTGTATGTAGTTATTAGGATGAAGAGTATGTGGTAATACAAAACTGTATGTAGTTATTAGGATGAAGAGTATGTGGTAATACAAAACTGTATGTAGTTATTAGGATGAAGAGTATGTGGTAATACAAAGCTGTATGCAGTTATTAGGATGAAGAGTATGTGGTAATACAAAGCTGTATGCAGTTATTAGGATGAAGAGTATGTGGTAATACAAAGCTGTATGTAGTTATTAGGATGAAGAGTATGTGGTAATACAAAGCTGTATGTAGTTATTAGGATGAAGAGTATGTGGTAATACAAAGCTGTATGTAGTTATTAGGATGAAGAGTATGTGGTAATACAAAGCTGTATGTAGTTATTAGGATGAAGAGTATGTGGTAATACAAAACTGTATGTAGTTATTAGGATGAAGAGTATGTGGTAATACAAAACTGTATGCAGTCGAAATGTATCAAAATTACAACAAATATAAAGTGATTAATGCACTTCTGGGCCAGAATGCAAGTTTGTCAGGAACAAAAATTAGACATTATTTTCAAACAAGCCGTGAAACACATTACGGTTGTATGGCGTCAGACATATGGTAAAGGACCACACAAATAATAAGAAAGGAAATATTGTGGAGCACTGGCTGGCATTTAATGCATTTTACGGTATGAGGACTGTGCTACGGTTAAGGGAGTTTTCATCATAATCTGTATCTGCTAGAAAGACTGAAATTGAAATTAACACTTCAGATATAGGCAAACATTTTAGGACTTGGAATTTGTTTTATAATTCTTTCTATTTATTCGACCAAGCCATTGACACCAACCTAATCTGTCTTTTCACAAAAACACCACAGAGGATTTAATGCAAAAAAATAAAATAAAGACGCTCTGTCAAAGAAATGAAGTCTACCATTTAAATCCAACTGAATCAGATCTGTTTTAAACAGTTCATACATGTAGTTACAAACACTAAGAACAGAAGGAGAAAGATTTACACAAAGCCCAGTCACACTTTTTGTAATGTTTTTTTCTTTTCTTCTGCAAATTATTAGTGGTATCCTAAAATGACAATACAAATCATGGTTTTTATATAACTTTAGAACGCTTTCAGTCTTAAATCTTAAAAGAATTGTGTTAATAAAGATTCAAAACGCTAACCTAATTAGAGCATATGTTATTTTAATATAATGTAAATTAATGTAAATATGAAAATTTCCAGGTTGCCACATTTATCATCATAATTATTTAAGATATTTTATCTATAACAAGCCAATCGCCATGCATAATGATAATATTCATTTAAGAATTACTGTTTGTATGACTCCTCTTAGGATGGAAAGGCATGGACCATGATATAATTGTTTTTGGTTCATCAATGTAAACACAACCGTAAGCACATTTCAACTAAACAGATTGCCACAAAGGGTATTGATCGAATAAAAATTTAATTATATCCATTTAATGACATATAGGCCAAAACCTTTGTTCACCAGTACTGACTATTATTAAAACCCCATGCTCATCCATGGACAAGTATGAATGCAAAAGGTCGCTGTGAACTGAAATAGCTGAGTAAGCCACATTTGTAAATAAGCAATTTAGTATACTTTGATTACATTGAATGGCACAAAATGCACAAAAAATCTAATGTATGTGATATATATATATATATATATATATATTATTATAAACCTGTATATGGCCCACTCGTGACATGACAAAAGTCCATAGAGGACATGCAGTAGTCCGAAATTTTTAAAAACAATTACACGTATGTTGCAATAGAACGCCATTTGTGTGCAAAAACGTAATTAAAAATAGACAAAAATTAGTAAGCTATATGAAATTTTTGTAAGTGTAAGCATATTTACAGAATAATAGCACTGTTTGATTACAGTCACTGATTATGGCACAATGTGCACTTCCGTAAAAAATCTAATGCATACCCGTCACACACCACTGGCAACTTTGACTTCCAGTCCTCAACTGCAGTGTCACTTACGTCACCTCGCTCCCCACTTAGTGTACCTGCGACGATGTTGTGCCTATGCCTGAATGAATCCAGCCACCCGTTTGACGCTTTGAAACTCTCTATTCCCAAATCTTCGGCAAATTTTAACGCCTTCTCCTTAATCAGTGGACCGCTGACATTTATTCTACGAGCAGTGGCATCTTGGAACCATTTCCAAACCAACATGTTAATATCCTCATTGCCTGTAAGTTTTCTCTGCCTTTCTCTGTCAGAGGGCTGGTTGTTATCATAATCTGCCAACACCTCCGCTTTTCTCTTTAAAATGCCATCAATCTGAGTTCTACCCACCCCGTTCAATTGCTCAAAATCACCTTAAAAACCTTTTGGCTGAGCAGTCTTAACTATTTTTGGTTAAATTTTAGAGTCCGGACATGTTTTGGATGCAGTTACTCTTTGTAGACTTAGGTAAAATACAGGCTTCACCGAGGAATCGAAATTCAGCCAATCAGAGCACGGCTCCCACTCGGTGTACTTCAAGTTTGCGAAGTGTCTGCTATTTGGTCCGCGCTCGCGTCGACCTTACTAAATGGCTTTATTCCAAATTCCGCCCACCTCAAACTTACCCCCCCCCTCCCCCCTCCTGCTCCGGAGTTAGTCACTGGCGAAGTCAGAGGCTAAATCCGTGGTGGGCGTGCCTGAACCTTCGTGGATAGGGGCACGTAAAAAGAGTTGCCCGTTGCCGTTGCCCCGAAATGTTCAGCAATTTTTCTAGCACTCAATTTGTCTTTCTCTGATTTTTTAATGACCTCTACTCTCTGTTCCAACGTTAACACGATCGGCTTACTGGGTTTAAGTGGCATTTTAAAAATAAATATCAGAAATAAACTGCAGCAGTATTTAATTCCTTCTAGAGTTGACACGTTTAACTCCAGTTATTATAGGCTAGATACCCTCTTATCAACTGCATTTAATGACCACCGCCGATGACTAGTACATCGCACCGTTAATCCAGATTAAAAACACTTGTTAATTAACGAACACAGCTAAGCGACCGACGACCTTTAAAGGACCACTGTTTATCAAGCCAGTTGGTTATATCAACAAAAACATCTTACGTTTTTTTTTACGATTGCCGACATTTCTTTATAACTTGCACTAAAAAAACAATTGTGGCCGCGATAGTAGGTTCATTTTCGCTTTTTTTTATGACAAAAGTGTGGCCACTGGCCGCGTTGAGCAGGTGGTTGCCATATAGAGGTAAAATATATAGAAAAATTCATTGGGGGGACCTCAGGGTGGCCGCCACGGACAGGTGGCCGCCATATGGAGGTGGCCGCGAAGGCAGGTTTGACTGTGTATATATATATATATATATATATATATATATATATATATGGGTGTCACGGGGATCCTATAATACCCGTAACTGAATAAAACACGATTATCCAAATATCTCTCCTAACTGTATATCTATTAGATCTCTCTGTAACGGGCAGTCCAATACCCGCATGGCTCGGTTCTAGGTATGATCAGAGATAAGATCTTATATAAAGTATATATAATATAGCACGTTAGTTCACTAGAAAACACAACAAAACACAATACACTTTGGAATCTGTATTAACTTTAAGCTGACAAATATATTTGCCGCAGTTAATTAATTAACAACAACAATAATAATAACAACCCAGAACTAATCACTTAATTAGTTAATCACTAGGTGTCTAGTTTACACAATATTCTAATCACTTCTCCGTGATACAACACACACACGTGTGATAACTGAGAAACGCTGCCAGGGGAACTTAATTAATAAAGGAATTACAACTCTATTCCTAATTGGTTAATTTTTAATTAACCCTTAACTACTCATTCAGTAACCTTGTAATACAGAATAATACTGGTACATATCACAATAAAGACAATAACCTACAGTTTACCTAGGTCCTCTAGGATGACTGGTTAAGCTTTATATATATTAGAACAGTGAAGCCTACAGTTTACTTCATCAGATTACCGGAAACACCGTCTAAATAATATTGGTATAATACAGTATTAAAATATTTAAAGTCACATCAATCACATCAAAAATAAAATATTTACCAGTCCGGACGGACAACGTTCACCCTGGAAGCCTTCCTTTGTTTCTCCCCGACAAATCTAAATCCTAGATATTTATTACAAAAGCCGAATATCGCCTGGGGGCACATCGTGGTACCGAATACATACAAGTGATATTTCCACAGCGACCAAGACGGCAATTTTCTCTTAGATGGCCAGACTTACTGTCGCCTAGTCGCCAAAATCACAGTCGTAAAAACCGCACTCACAGAGGTATTACGTAACTACTGGCCACATGGCCTCTGCACCTGGTCTGGGTGTGTATTGGAAACAGCGGAGGTATTACGTAACAAAGTGCCCACCTAGTCTAAGTGCATATTGGGACTGCACTCGGCCCTCTAAAACAATTAATATCGCCACAGACGAAAAGAAATTAAGAGCAAGTTCCGTCACAATGGGTATAATCCACCAAATCAAATCTAACATCTACAACATTCAACTTTTTCATCAACATTAACACCTTAAATATAAATAATACAGCCAAGGATATATATGTGTATGTATGTGTGTGTGTGTGTGTGTGTGTGTGTGTATATATATACTGAAAATGTAAGATATATATATATCTTACATTTTCAGTGCAATCAAAATATGTGATATTTTTCAGATCACATACTTTAAGAATTTGATAACTTTGCAAATGTAATTAATCAAGGTCACAACACTAAGTTTAATAACATTTAAGCAAACACACCTCCATAATTGACGTATACATTCATAGTCATCAAATAAAAACATTTTAATAGCAATTTTACACTGAAAGCTGTCCAGCGTTCAGAAAACAAAAAACGTTTTACACTAGTTTATTTTGATGTAAGGATTATATATATATATATATATATATATATATATATATATATATATATATATATATTGCTACTTAATTGCTAGAAACCACTTATATCCAGTAAATATGATAGGATAGAAGTAAATACATTATGAATTATTACATTCACTCAATATGTACATTGAATCAGTATTTAACAATTCTTGAAATGTGATTATGAAGTTGTCAGGAAAAAGAATGGATATATGTAAATATGTTAGGGTAGAAGTAAATACATTATGTATTATTAATTTCACTCAATATGTACATGTTTTTCTTGGATTGATTCCGTTATCAAACCTCTGAAGCTGAATTTAACAAACCTTGACCGTTGGCCTTAACATCTGACCTTGAACATGTCAGGAAAAATGGCACCAAACATTTTTTAAATCTCCAAGACCTAAGCTTCAAACTGGTGTATGTTGCTTGCTTTCTTCATTAAATTTCCATGGTAGATTATATATTGACAACTGGCATTGGACTACACTATAAATGTCAGTATGTTAG
The DNA here is from genome assembly GCF_016097555.1 of Gigantopelta aegis. NCBI lineage: Eukaryota > Metazoa > Mollusca > Gastropoda > Neomphalida > Peltospiridae > Gigantopelta > Gigantopelta aegis. The sequence continues at coordinate 74,024,233 of NC_054706.1, read as the reverse complement.
ACATACTAGTATTTGTAGTATTTTTATTTCATTATTCCAGCAACAGTAACCTCTGTAACTGGAAACCCTCAAAACTGGACGTTTTTCATAGTTGCTTTTTAAATATCTGTACAAAAGAGAACCTTTCTACACTGGATACCTCTTGAAACTGGACTTTTTATTTGGTTCCGAGGGTGTCCAGTTTAAGAGGAGTTTCACTGCATTATTTAAACACTTGTTGTAGGTTCATGATATTTATATTATGTTTTGGTTTTTCAATATATTGTTTTATGTATCAACACCTGATATTTATATTGTTCTTAAGTTTTGTTTTTGTTTTTTTGTATCAACCGATATTTTTGTTTTTGTTTTTTTGTATCGATCGATATTTATATTGTTTTTTTGTTGTTGTCTTTTTGTTGTTTTCATTTCATTTAATAATCATGTATCTGTTTCCTGGAATAAATAGTTTCAATTAATCATTCAAGAAGTAATTTACAGTGAATTTTGAATACTGTTTATGTTAAACTGGAGTTTCTTTGTGTTCAACTGGAGTTTCTTTCTGTTGAGCTGCAGTTTCTTTGTGTTCAGCTGGAGTTCCTTTGTGTTCATCTGGAGTTTCTTTGTGTTCAGCTGCAGTTTCTTTGTGTTCAACTGGAGTTTCTTTCTGTTGAACTGCAGTTTCTTTGTGTTAAACTGGAGTTTCTTTCTGTTGTGCTGCAGTTTCTTTCTGTTGAGCTGCAGTTTCTTTGTGTTCAGCTGGAGTTTCTTTCTGTTGAGATGCAGTTTATTTGTGTTCAGCTGGAGTTTCTTTGTGTTTATCTGGAGTTTCTTTCTGTTGAGCTGCAGTTTCTTTGTGTTCAGCTGGAGTTCTTTTGTGTTCATCTGGAGTTTCTTTGTGTTCAACTGCAGTTTCTTTGTGTTCAACTGGAGTTTCTTTCTGTTGAGCTGCAGTTTCTTTGTGTTCAACTGCAGTTTCTTTGTGTTGAGCTGCAGTTTCTTTGTGTTCAACTGGAGTTTCTTTCTGTTGAGCTGCAGTTTCTTTGTGTTCAGCTGGAGTTTCTTTGTGTTCATCTGGAGTTTCTTTCTGTTGAGCTGCAGTTTCTTTGTGTTCAGCTGGAGTTTCTTTGTGTTCATCTGGAGTTTCTTTGTGTTCATCTGGAGTTTCTTTCTGTTGAGCTGCAGTTTCTTTGTGTTCAGCTGGAGTTTCTTTGTGTTCATCTGGAGTTTCTTTGTGTTCACCTGGAGTTTCTTTCTGTTGAGCTGGAGCTTCTTTGTGTTCAGCTGGAGTTTCTTTGTGTTCAGCTGCAGTTTCTTTGTGTTCAACTGGAGTTTCTTTCTGTTGAGCTGCAGTTTCTTTGTGTTCAGCTGGAGTTTCTTCTTGTTCAACTGGAGTTTCTTTCTGTTGAGCTGCAGTTTCTTTGTGTTCAGCTGGAGTTTCTTTCTGTTGAGCTGCAGTTTCTGTGTGTTCAGCTAGAGTTTCTTTGTGTTCAACTGGAGTTTCTTTCTGTTGAGCTGCAGTTTCTGTGTGTTCAGCTGGAGTTTCTTTGTGTTCAACTGGAGTTTCTTTCTGTTGAGCTGCAGTTTCTTTGTGTTCCACTGAAGATTCTTTGTGCTGAACTGCAGTTTCTTTCTTGGTCCTCTCAGCCAAGTCCAGAAGTCCATCAGCAACACACCGAAGTCTTTCTCTGTATTCCACTTTCTAAATAAAGAAATCATTTAATTTATTAAAACAGTTTTAATACCTTTATTGCAAAAGTCGCATGCGGTAACAAAACAGAAGTTGGAGATGTCGGCAAGGGTCCCGGGTAGAGTTCTCTTTTCTTTGTAAGGGACCCAATCCCTGGAATCGGCTTGCCCAGAGAAAGGTAAAAGGGGTTCCTGCAGCTCTTGCGGTGTTCGGTGCGCTCTGGCCAGCCCTTAAAAATCCGACAGAGACTCGTGATTTTCGTGCCAGACATTGAAAGTAAAGATATTTTAATATATTTTGTTGTAATTATTAAATTTAAAAAGATTTTAGTTTAAAGATACATAATAGTCTTTGATTTCATTAGATTTCAGGACTGTATTTAGGTACACAAGATTACTACTTTCAATTCTTTCATAGAAAATTGTTAATGTATATATTATATTTTCAATAGGTAATAATTATCAGTGTTTACAGGTTTTGTACATATCTTCATTTAAAACATAAAAATGTTTTTATTTTAAATGAAATTTAGACTCTTTAGGTAATACACGGCCATTTCCAATGTTGTTACTTTGTGTAGCAGGTTAACATATAGTCTCGTTTAGGAAATAGGTCGTCATTACAAAACATAATATAAAATACTGAAATTAGTATTTAAATAACCCATTGTGTAATACTGAAATGTGTTTCTAAATCTTTCTTTGATTACATGTAGGTTGACCTCTGTAGTACTTAAATAACCCATTGTGTAATACTGAAATGTGTTTCTAAATCTTTTTCTTTGATTACAAGTGGGATGACCTCTGTAGTACTTAAATAACCCATTGTGTAATACTGAAATGTGTTTCTAAATCTTTCTTTGATTACATGTAGGTTGACCTCTGTAGTACTTAAATAACCCATTGTGTAATACTGAAATGTGTTTCTAAATCTTTCTTTGATTACATGTAGGTTGACCTCTGTAGTACTTAAATAACCCATTGTGTAATACTGAAATGTGTTTCTAAATCTTTCTTTGATTACAAGTAGGTTGGTTGACCTCTGTAGTACTTAAATAACCCATTGTGTAATACTGAAATGTGTTTCTAAATCTTTCTTTGATTACAAGTAGGTTGACCTCTGTAGTATTTAAATAACACATTGTGTAATACTGAAATGTGTTTCTAAATCTTTCTTTGATTACAAGTAGGTTGACCTCTGTAGTACTTAAATATCCCATTGTGTAATACTGAAATGTGTTTCTAAATCTTTCTTTGATTACATGTAGGTTGACCTCTGTAGTACTTAAATAACCCATTGTGTAATACTGAAATGTGTTTCTAAATCTTTCTTTGATTACATGTAGGTTGACCTCTGTAGTACTTAAATAACCCATTGTGTAATACTGAAATGTGTTTCTAAATCTTTCTTTGATTACAAGTAGGTTGACCTCTGTAGTACTTAAATAACACATTGTGTAATACTGAAATGTGTTTCTAAATCTTTCTTTGATTACAAGTAGGTTGACCTCTGTAGTACTTAAATAACACATTGTGTAATACTGAAATGTGTTTCTAAATCTTTCTTTGATTACATGTAGGATGACCTCTGTAGTACTTAAATAACCCATTGTGTAATACTGAAATGTGTTTCTAAATCTTTCTTTGATTCTGTAGGATGACCTCTGTAGTACTTAAATAACCCATTGTGTAATACTGAAATGTGTTTCTAAATCTTTCTTTGATTACATGTAGGATGACCTCTGTAGTACTTAAATAACCCATTGTGTAATACTGAAATGTGTTTCTAAATCTTTCTTTGATTACATGTAGGTTGACCTCTGTAGTATTTAAATAACCCATTGTGTAATACTGAAATGTGTTTCTAAATCTTTCTTTGATTACATGTAGGTTGACCTCTGTAGTACTTAAATAACCCATTGTGTAATACTGAAATGTGTTTCTAAATCTTTCTTTGATTACATGTAGGTTGACCTCTGTAGTACTTAAATAACCCATTGTGTAATACTGAAATGTGTTTCTAAATCTTTCTTTGATTACAAGTAGGATCACCTCTGTAGTACTTAAATAACACATTGTGTAATACTGAAATGTGTTTCTAAATCTTTCTTTGATTACATGTAGGTTGACCTCTGTAGTACTTAAATAACACATTGTGTAATACTGAAAGTTTCTAAATCTTCTTTGATTACATGTAGGTTGACCTCTGTAGTATTTAAATAACACATTGTGTAATACTGAAATGTGTTTCTAAATCTTTCTTTGATTACAAGTAGGTTGACCTCTGTAGTACTTAAATAACACATTGTGTAATACTGAAATGTGTTTCTAAATCTTTCTTTGATTACATGTAGGTTGACCTCTGTAGTACTTAAATAACCCATTGTGTAATACTGAAATGTGTTTCTAAATCTTTCTTTGATTACATGTAGGTTGACCTCTGTAGTATTTAAATAACACATTGTGTAATACTGAAATGTGTTTCTAAATCTTTCTTTGATTACAAGTAGGTTGACCTCTGTAGTACTTCCATAACCCACTGGTTTGAAGTTCCTCGTTATTTTTATTACTAATTGCTGACAAATGTGTCTGTGATATGCTGCCACTTACCTAACAGCAAACCGACGCGGTGTTCTGCCTTTGGGTTGGATAACTCAACACATTTAGTGGGCATCATAGATTGATTGTTTACATGGACATTACCAAATGATTACACTTTCTAAATAGTCACGTAGACCTTTCAGTATTGGCCGAAATTCCACAGAATATATTCTGATACACAGATACTGTATTGTACAGGGATGTGAGAGCTACGCGGAAATGTGTAAATGCGCTTTTCCATTTTGTCTTAAAAAACACACCCTAAAACATGATGTTCAATACTGTTGATCACACAAGGTTCATTTGCATGTTTTCACGGTTTCAAGTTTATGATGTGTGCCTTATATTATAAGTTATAACCAGTTTAGATTTGTTAGCATTGAATGCAATTTTTGGCAGTTCCAGGGGATGCAAACAACAATTTTCCTTCAGGGTCCCTTAACCGGCCCCTGGACCCCAGCCACAGTAAGCTTTTTTTGTTCCAGCCCCTCTCACATCCCTGATTGTAATGCTTGCAAACGTGAATAGTGGTGTACAACCTTTACTAACATTTTGTGTCAGTCAATTAATCAATCAATCATTTATTTCCATATATGAATTATACAGATATGAACAATAATATCAACAGCAAGAAAAGAAAATAAGACATGTCACATGTATCAAACTATTGGACAGCCCCGAAGGAACCAGGGGACCAAGGAGGCCCCATACTTGTGGGGTTTTTTCCTACTCTATATAAATAAAGATAAAAATGTGGCTTGTGCCCCCTCCACTATAGACCCCCCCCCCCCCCCCCCCACTACTACAGGTTGTTCCCCAACTACACTGAAGATGATCATTCCTATAGGCCTGAAGGAAGAACAGTTATGTTTTGTACAGACCTCATAATTGCATTTATGGACGCCATCGAAACCATACATAGCTCCATAACAACAGGCTGCTATCACACCAGTACTGTCACTGTCTCCACAATGAAACATGGCCCTGGAAAATAATGTACATAAATACATTGGAAACAAAACATGTATCAGAATACAGGTACACATGCTCAAACAGCTAGTTACACTAACAGTCTTTTGTAGAATACACGTACTACCTACAGTAGCAGAAACCCCAAGGATAAAATTACGACAACTGATCACATAGTGTTTAACATGTACTTGGTACAGAGAGTGAGAGAAGAAACCCACAGTTACCACAGCACTGATCAGCAACAAGCATTCTGAGAGTACTGCTAAAGCAATACATGTCCCCTGTACAGGACCAACAAACCTGGTATGTGTCCTAAGTTCAAGGCCCATAACTCTGTCTAAAATGGACAAAACCTCATGAATATCAACTTGATACAAAACTCTACATGTATAAAATTCTAACTCAATATCTCTAGGCATTGAGAGAAAAGTCCAGAAACAGATGGACAGACTGACACACAGACCAAACCAGGGCTCGAACTTAAGAATTGATCACCCATGGCAATTAAAAAACCCAATTGCCGTCGGTGTGCAGCAATTAAACTTGACTAAAAGGTTATTTTTCTGTATGTACATGTCGTCAAATTTCTTCAATTTATGTCAATAAACTTCAATAAACAGGAATTTATTATAAATGGAATCATGCACTACTAGCATAAGCTAACATTTAACGGAACCTGCTGTTTCTGAGACAACTTGCCCAAGTTTTCAGTGAATATGACACGAAAATTGTTCTGTGGATGACAATGTATACAGTATTCTCGCTGGGTGAAAATTAAAGGAGGATGGTCATGCGTCCTCCAACCCCACCATTTAAAAAAAAAAAAAACTGAAAAGCAACAAAAAAAGAAGAAGGAAAAGGGCACGTTTGGTTACAGTATATCGTTGTATGTTGGTCGACTTTGTGGAAATACTTATCCCTTATTTTGCCCCTCCGTATCTGGTAGTAAAAAGTGGGTACAATGTACAAGCTGACTTATTTTTTGTTAGTTAAAACGTAGGTTAGTTAAAACGTAGTTCAGTTAAAACAGTGTCGGTCTGACATCCACGGGTAGGCCTATTCGTTTTGCTTGTTTTAAGCGATCCCCTACTGTGGGATAACATTTTTCTGTTCTTTTTATTTCCATCTTCAAGTGAATCGATCACATTGGTATTGCCAGCTGATAAAAAGTAGTTTGTAAATGTGGTGTATTTATTATTTGACACCCAAGATAAATGATTTTAATAATGAACACTAATCCCCCCCCTCAATTTTTTTTTAAACATTTCTAATATTTTATAAGGAATTGCTGAATAAACAAATGACAGTAAGTAAAAATCATCAGTTACGACCAATTAAATCTGCAATTGAGGTTAAAATATCAGACACATGTTGGTGGACACAAAAGACAGAATGATCACATGACAAATTAGGCGTCAAATATATCGACATTATTTTCTGAATGTCAATTATATTAGCTAGACCATAATGTCACGCATGGTATTGTTCCATTTTGACAAAAGTGGGTCTAGGCAACACATAAATGAATTAAAATCCACTGTCATTGACACTGTCGACTAGTTCTAATGGCGAAAACATGCTTACATTTGCACGTAAACTAGGGCGAAAGCGAAAGGTCTGCTAAGTGCCCATAACTTGCTTTTTCACAAAGCGCTTCATTTGCACGCTTTGCACGTGTATTCCATGTTCCCAATGCTGAATTTCCGTATAATTGGAGCTTGCGTTCGTGTACGGTGCACACTCCAAATTCGACAATGGTACGACTTCAGTCTGTATTATTGTAATCACTGACTATCGAAGATCGAGGAAGGGCTATTGCTTGGCTTCAGTATGGCAATACGCAAAGAAATGTTGCTCTGAGACTTGGTGTCAGTCAGAGTGTCGTTGGCCGACTGTGGCAACGGTACCAAGCAACGAATTCTGTTCGAAATCGTCCACATTCGGGAAGACCCCGAAGCATTACAAATAGAGAGGACCGCTACATCACCAATATGGCTCTACGTCAACGCACAACCACTGCACGCCGATTACGTGACAATCTGCGGACTGCGACTGGAACTCGAGTGTCTGATCAAACCATACGCAATCGTCTGAGAGCCAATAATCTACGCTGCCGTCGCCAGGCTGTTCGACCACCACTCCTACCACGTCACAGAACGGCCAGACGTCACTGGTGCACGCTTCATCTGCGGTGGCAACGTGTTCAGTGGGGTCGAGTGATGTTCACTGATGAGTCCAGGTTTAGTCTCCAGTTCAACGACGGTCGGGTTCGTGTCTACAGACGTCCTGGGGAGCGCTTCGCTGACGTTAACGTTAGACAACGTCACCGGTTCGGTGGTGGCAGCATCATGGTGTGGGGTGGCATCTCTACCCACCACAGGACCCCCCTCTATGTGGTGGATGGCAATCTGAATGGAATCCGCTATCTGAATGAGATTATCCGGCCGTTGGTTCTCCCAGGCCTTCAGCAGATTGGCGGCGGGGCAGTTCTGCAGGATGACAATGCCAGACCCCACCGCGCCAGGGTGGTAACGAACTTTCTCAGACAACAAGGTATCAACAGGATGGATTGACCAGCATATTCGTCTGACTTGGCCCCAATAGAGCACGCCTGGGACGAATTAGGCAGGAGAGTTCGGGATAACCATGCCCCTCCGGCCAACCTTCATAATCTGGGTAAACTTCTTATGGCAGAGTGGCAGGCCATTCCCCAAGAGTTCTTCAGACGTCTGATCAACAGCATGAGGCAACGATGTGTTGAGTGCATTCGCGCCAGGGGTGGATTCACACACTATTAAACGAATGTTCTAATGTGTAAAATCCATGTTTGACAACCTTCAACTTTGACAGCATGTCATGTGACTTTCTTGTATACAGTGACGTTTATTTGTGTTTTTTTGTAAATATGGAACAATAAATAAAAAAATTGGTGTAGTTTACATCATCAATCTAATACACTCTGAAACTTATTTGGTGATACATTTTTGACCCTTAAATTCTTTTGAGTAGTATAAATAGTTTTTTCAGTCGGAAACGATAAAAATAAAATGTTTCCATTGCTAAAATAAAATATAACTGTTATTAAGTGTATCAAGTGTATAAATACTGGTATGGGACATAACAGAGGCTGTTAAAAAAATAGTGTTAAAATACCTTACAGTAACTGCCGTAAGCTACTGAAGTTTTTCTTCAGTTGTGCTTTCGTACACAACACGACTTGTTTCCTTTGATGTCCAATCAGACTGACTGATGTTTTTCAGTGTGAAAACAAAGTGCATTTTGAAATAGCAGAGCTGGGTGCTACAAATTATAACAGGATGCCAAAAAAATAAAGAAGGGTGCAGAAAAACAAATGGGGCTGCCAACGGCGTGAAAAGGGGCGGCATAACATGAAAGCGAGGAGGCAAAATGCAGTGAGAACGTATATTATACAACACAGGGTACACGCATGACTAAATATAGTTCCAAGGACCCAAACGCCTGTGTTAAATACTGGCAGATAATGTTCATACACGTTTATACATTTTGCCGTTCGTGAGGAGCTTTACCGACGGCAGTCATTTTTATCTGGTGGCACAATTGTGCCATTGGTGACACCCCCAACCAACAGCAGTTTATATGTCACCAACGGCAATTGCAGGATCGTCTGATGAAATCACAAGTTCAGTAGCAGGTATGCCCTACATGTGTACCCACAACTCATTGACTGCATAATACGTGTAAAGACTACATTAGGGATACGGTGCCATCGTTCCACTAATGAGTCACCATGTTCCTGCAAAGTCTGTGGAGGGTTCCTGAGAGTGTGCAGGCATCTTCCCAGCACATCCCAGATGTGCTTGATGGGATTCAGGTCGAGCAACCTTAAAAGCCACCTCAAGACATTGATGCCCACAGGGTTGAAAATTAACATGAAAACCATGGTTGCTAGCAGGGCCAGTTGAAGAACAATCTTACTGGCCCTTCTCAAATTCAACTAGCCCTTAACTGCACAGCAAAAATCAAAACTATAATTTTCTTTGTTGAATAATAACCATGTATTATTGTAAACTAGCTATCACTGAGGTCACAACCACCAGTAAAATGAAGTCTGTATTATTGTAAACTAGCCACCAGAGAAGTCACAAACACCAATAAAATGAAGTCTGTATTGTACCTGCTACACAACTCATCCCAATCTTCTCCAGCTGACAAGATGGCGTCATACCTGAAGGAAAAAACATCACATGAGTCTGGATATATTCACAAACACATAACAAATATCACTATGAGCAACAATTGAGCAAACTAAGTCAACATTACTCAAATATCTCCATTTCTTTTTGATGAACCGTTTCAAATTATGCGTCAAATTACCTCACGAGAACTGTGCAATCTTTTATATTTTGGACTTAATCCTACAGGACATTCAAAATTCAATAGCACCACAAGTGTCTCCGCCGGCTATCGACCCTGGTCGTGTTGTTGGTGCTCTTTTGCACTTCCCAGTATGGGTGGTCCCTCCACCCGTCCCAAACCCTTTCCTGTCCTGTGTACTACAATAGATTGCGATGAATGTGCGCATTAAACCCTCAGACCAGACCAGACAAATATCACATACAGTCAAACTTTGTTATTTCGATGTTGAAGGGACCAGATCAACAAGCTTGAGATATCGGTAGCTCGAGATAAACATAATAGTTTGCTGATGAAAATTATCTCAACTATAAATTTATGTTTGCAAACATAACAAAACCAACCAGTATAGCCCTTTTTGTATTTTAAAATGACCTGTTTTGTGTCTGAATGTCTTCATGCTGACATACCGGCCTCGGTGGCGTCGTGCTAGGCCATCGGTCTACAGGCTGGTAGGTACTGGGTTCGGATCCCAGTCGAGGCATGGGGTTTTTAATCCAGATACTGACTCCAAACCCTGAGTGAGTGCTCCGCAAGGCTCAATGGGTAGGTGTAAACCACTTGCACCGACCAGTGATCCATAACTGGTTCAACAAAGGCCATGGTTTGTGCTATCCTGCCTGTGGGAAGCGCAAATAAAAGATCCCTTGCTGCTAATCGGAAGAGTAGCCCATGTAGTAGTGACAGCGGGTTTCCTCTCAAAATCTGTGTGGTCCTTAACCATATGTCTGACGCCATATAACCGTAAAATGTGTTGAGTGCGTCGTTAAATAAAACATTTCTTTCATGCTGACATAGTTACCAAGTATACCAAAATGTGCCAACAAACAAGCGAACAATAATACAACCAATGACTTCTCGATGTGGCCTTTGATTGCTTTGCAACTGTGGCTTTAAAGTAAAAAAAAGAGTAGTTTTACATGTAATTGTTTTATATACTTAGAGAAAAAAAGAGAAAGAGCACCTACGGACACCAAAATATGATCGAGATAAGTCTTGTACTCGAGATTAGCATGCTCGAGATAACAGTGTTTAACTTCGTAACATTACATAGGAAAATTGCCAGGCCCGGCATAGGACCTCGAGATATGTCGGGTACTCAAGTTTACAGACAGAGGTCAAGATTACGAAGTTTGACTGTAGTTAGAAAATAATATTTAAAATTTTAATATATACAAGAAAAAGATTGTCACAGTAACATATACAGTGATGCCCATTTAACAACACTGTAATTTGTTTCACCAATGATTATGTTGAACACCGTGATACATGCTCTAGAGTTTGAAAGAAGAAACAACACATAGGCTACTCTTTTCCAAACATACTGATAACGTATATGACTTTTAAAAGTAGTAATGTGAATTTTCGGGTGGGTTTTTTTCTAAAAACGGAAACATATTTGTTGGTATATTAGACGCCCTATGGTAACTTTGTCAGGTGACATGTCCATTCAGCACTTTCTATCATGGCTAATTAAATTTTAGCTTGAAGACAACATACATTTAAACAAACAAATGTATTTTTGTTTTCTAGCACTGATAGTGATAAATAAAGGCACTTAAATTTTGAAATTAAAATACCTATATGTATCTGATGCCATGAGATGTCAAAATATGTCATTTATTAAAGAATGAAGAATTACCTAACTGCATGTTGTCTATTACATATTATCTTCAGTCCTTTGTGGATTAATTTTTAATAGTTATCATCAATTTTTTTAATAAATTTATAAACATACGCTATCATTGGTGCATCATGGCCACTAGCACCGCCCCATCCTGCATAACTGACAGATCTGTAGAACTCATCACGAGCATCGACATCATAATTCTTTGGAAACTTTGGTTCAGTTTTACCTGAAGTTATTTCTCGTTTAGCAAGGTACTTCTCCCATTGTGTTGTGAAATAAGACCTGTTTATAAAAGTAAAGGATTACAGAGTCAAACATAATCCACATACAACTTCCTGTCACTGATAAGAACCACCTTTACAAATACTTTTTTACAAATATAAAAATATCCCAACATTGTTTTTTTAAAGGTGCACCCTCCCTTTTGCCTTTTTTAGTACTATACAGGCCCCAAGGAATGATATTTGAAGTGAGGGGGCATGATCTCTAGTGTGTGTGTGTGTGGGGGGGGGGGGGGGGGCAGACAAGCCAGATTTTAATCTTTAATTTATATAGACGACAAACAACCATACATTTTTATCCTCAAGATCCTACAGGTGTGTTATATAGAGGATAATAAACGAGTTACCAGTTATTATCAAATTTATGTCCCGAGTGAAATAATTTTCTCTTGTCACGAGCTTTTAGTTTAGGCTCCTATGTCATAAAAATAACTTTCATGTCAGATGTTTGTTAAAAGCAAATTATCACTTTATTCTGTATTTAGATAGTATTGAGGTCTAAAAATTGTTCACGGTTACCAAGTCCAAGATGGCCACAAACATTAAACATGAACACTCGTAATAACGTATTTAGCATTAAACACCATGTTATACTTGCTGATGTGAATTCAAAAAGTTTGTATAAGCCATATTTAAAAGTGAAAATTTGTTCCTTTTCTTTAACGACACTACTAGAGCACATTGATATACTAATCATTGGCTGTTGGGTGTCAAACATTTGTTAATTTTGACATATAGTCTGAGACAGGAAACCCACTACAATTTTCCATTAGTAGCAAGGGATCTTAATATGCACCAGCTCACAGACAGGATAGTACATACCATGGCCTTTGATATACCAGTCGTGGTGCACTGGCTGGAACTTGAAATAGCCCAATGGGCCCATCAACGGAAATCGATCCTAGACCGACCATGCATTAAGCTTTACCACAGGGCTACGTCCAGCCTCCCTCCCCATATTTATAATGACACACACATATATAAATAGCATTGCATGTGTGACAACCATTTTGGATATCGATATGGCCAACATGATAAATATAGGTACCTGTTATGTCAAAAAAATATATATGCATAATGTTACATTTTGGGGAGGGAGGCGGGACGTAGCCCTGCGGTAAAGTGGTCTAGGATTGATTTCTGTTGGTGGGCCCATTGGGCTATTTCAAGTTCCAGCCAGTGCACCACGACTGGTATATCAAAGGCCATGGTATGTACTATTCTGTCTGTGAGATGGTGCATATTAAGATCCCTTGCTACTAATGGAAAATTGTAGTGGGTTTCCTCTCTCAGACTATATGTCAAAATAACCAAATGTTTGACACCCAATAGCGAATGATTAGTATATCAATGTCCTCTAGTAGTGTCGTTAAACAAAAGGAACAAACTTTAACTTATAAATATGGCTTATACAAACTTTTTAAATTCACAACAGCAAGTATAACATAGTGTTTAATGCTAAATACATCATTACGAGTGTACATGTTTAATGTTGGTGGCCATCTTGAATTTGGTAACCTTATCATGCTTGGAAAAAATTCCACCCTATTTTTTTTTTAAGCCTTTACAACCCAAAGATGCAAAATCAAGTGAAAATTTGCTTTTAACAAAAAATATGCACGACATTACACAAGGGCCTACACTATTTAGCGAGTGACAAGTGAAAATTATTTCACGAGGGACATAAATTTGATAATAACCAGTACCGAGTTTGTTATTATATTACCCCAGCTATTTGGGGGATTTAAAAGCCTTTATTTTCGATATAGCCTACATTGGCTGCACGTCCATCTATATAGAAATGACGTAAACTACTTTACTGTTCTGGCTATTGCTTTGACTTTGTATTTTATTCACAGTTCACAAATAAGTTTCAAAACCCAAAGTTTTATATATTCTGTAAAACAAAATCTACAATGAATTATAAACTACCATTTTATTACCAAATTTAACAATGGAACTAGAAAGACGCAAATGCGTTGAACTTCGTGACGTCATTGTGTGCGCTTTCCCCAAATCGCGATGACGTCATATTTAGTACAGACAAGGCGATTGGTTTGTTGGCATCAAATCATCCAATAGTAGTGTACGTTATATCAATGCATGAGAAATTATGATTTTTATTTTCCCCGTTATGAGTGCCTGCTGGGGTAATAAACCAGTAATAATATCCCGAGCAACTTTACTACTCCTGTGACATGCTATGTACATGTACTTCATATAATGTAGACAAACTAACCAGTCATGTTCATTTTCCCTGACGCAGTGACCAGTACTTTTCACATACTCCAGTGCTTTGGGTAATGTGGACATCAAACCACACCCCCACTCTCTGGGTGGCTTTCCTGAAAACAAACAACAACCACAGGGTTCCAATTTAATTGCATATATTGGTTAATTGCAGATTTTGGTTAACTGCAGATTTTGGCTAACTGCACATTGGTATACTTTCAAACTAAAGAACCCTTTCCACATGTATTGCAGGAAAAAAATATATTTGTTAAATGAAGACTCGGCAGATTTTGTGTACATACCATATATTGTTGTGTATTAGCAGACTCCTTGAATAAGCCGACCTCTTAGTTTGACCCTAAATATCAAGTACAAAATCATCGGCCTCGTGTATAAGCCAAAGTCCGCTTTTGTCTAGTTGTACATTGTATTGATTTCAATAATACTGTCAACAAATAGACTTGTGCTGGATTGGGCAAAGGTTAGAGACTAGACTAATATGGATCACTCCAGGTCATCCATGCTGGATTGTCAAAGGTTAGAGGCTATACTAATATGGATCACTGTGGGTCACCCAAGCTGGATTATCAAAGGGTAGAGGCTAGACTAATATGGATCACTGTGGGTCACCCAAGAGTGGATTATCAAAGGGTAGAGGCTAGACTAATATGGATCACTGTGGGTCATCCAAGCTGGATTCTCAAAGTGTAGAGGCTAGACTATGGATCACTGCCAAAGACGGTTGAGCTGGACCAAACTACTTGTAGGGAGGTGCCTAACTGCAGCTGAACACACAGTCACTCATATGACAGGTGAATACAGTTTCTTGTTTGTGTGTATATATACAAAGGAGAAGTGAAGTCCAGACTTACCTTGTATGGCGTACGCTGTGAAGAGAGCAGACGCCAGAGATCCCAGGTAACCTGTTGGGTGATGGTGAGTCATCCGTCCACTCTCCACAGACACAGCAATCAAATCGTTCACGTCTTCAGGTCTGAAAGTTAATAAAGGTCACATATGATTTAAAATATTGTTTTTATCAGTGATATGTCTCACTGGAATGTAACATGTAACATCAGTGAATTTGCTCATTTTTGAGTAATAAAGAGAATATATATTCACTACCATTTCATATGACCCTAATAAGTAATGGTAGTGAATATATTCTGTTTATATAGGTTGCATTAGTTGCTTCCTAAAGTGCATGCCGTATAAAGGAATATAAGCTTGTTTAGTAACCTGTGAAGGTATCATATATAATAATATCGACTGGCAAACAAAAACTATTTAGTAATAAATAAAAATCTACCAGAAACATGAATGTTCAAATGATATCATGGAGTAAAAAATAGATGCTTGAAATAGGTTATTTATTATCAATGAATAATATCAGCAATTTTATTTGTGATCAGAACACAAATATTTTCAATACAATGTGACACTGACCTTGGATAGCGCAGACCAATACACATGGACCTCATGGCAGCACCACATCCACCACCTCTGTAAGAAATATGAATAAACACAAAAACAGTTAATGGCAGCACCACATCCACCACGTCTGTAAGAAGATGAATAAACACAAAAACAGTTAATGGCAGCACCACATCCACCACCTCTGTAAGAAAGAAGATGAATAAACACACAAACAGTTAATGGCAGCACCACATCCACCACCTCTGTAAGAAAGATGAATAAACAAGAAAACAGTTAATGGCAGCACCACATCCACCACCTCTGTAAACAGATGAATAAACACACAAACAGTTAATGGCAGCACCACATCCACCACCTCTGAAAGAAGATGAATAAACACACAAACAGTTAATGGCAGCACCACATCCACCACCTCTGTAAGAAAGATGAATAAACAAGCAAACAGTTAATGGCAGCACCACATCCACCACCTCTGTAAACAGATGAATAAACACACAAACAGTTAATGACAGCACCACATCCACCACCTCTGTAAGAAGATGAATAAACACACAAACAGTTAATGACAGCACCACATCCACCCCCTCTGTAAGAAAGATGAATAAACAAGCAAACAGTTAATGGCAGCACCACATCCACCACCTCTGTAAACAGATGAATAAACACACAAACAGTTAATGGCAGCACCACATCCACCACCTCTGAAAGAAGATGAATAAACACACAAACAGTTAATGACAGCACCACATCCACCACCTCTGTAAGAAATATGAATAAACACACACACAGTTAATGGCAGCACCACATCCACCACCTCTGTAAGAAAGAAGATGAATAAACACACAAACAGTTAATGACAGCACCACATCCACTACATCTGTAAGAAAGAAGATGAATAAACACACAAACAGTTAATGACAGCATCACATCCACCACCTCTGTAAAAAGATGAATAAACAAGCAAACAGTTAATGGCAGTACCACACCCACCACCTCTGTAAGAAAGAAGATCAATAAACACACAAACAGTTAATGACAGCACCACATCTACCACCTCTGTAAAAAGATGAATAAACAAGCAAACAGTTAATGGCAGTACCACATCCACCACATCTGTAAGAAAGAAGATGAATAAACACACAAACAGTTAATGGCAGCACCACATCCACCATGTCTGTAAGAAAGATGATGAATAAACACACAAACAGTTAATGGCAGCACCACATCCACCACCTCTGTAAAAAGATGAATACACACACAAACAGTTAATGGCAGCACCACATCCACCACCTCTGTAAGAAAGATGAATAAACAAGCAAACAGTTAATGGCAGCACCACATCCACCACCTCTGTAAACAGATGAATAAACACACAAACAGTTAATGGCAGCACCACATCCACCACCTCTGTAAGAAGATGAATAAACACACAAACAGTTAATGACAGCACCACATCCACCACCTCTGTAAGAAATATGAATAAACACACAAACAGTTAATGGCAGCACCACATCCACCACCTCTGTAAGAAAGAAGATGAATAAACACACAAACAGTTAATGACAGCACCACATCCACCACCTCTGTAAGAAAGAAGATGAATAAACACACAAACAGTTAATGACAGCACCACATCCACCACCTCTGTAAGAAAGATGAATAAACAAGCAAACAGTTAATGGCAGTACCACACCCACCACCTCTGTAAGAAAGAAGATCAATAAACACACAAACAGTTAATGACAGCACCACATCTACCACCTCTGTAAAAAGATGAATAAACAAGCAAACAGTTAATGGCAGTACCACATCCACCACATCTGTAAGAAAGAAGATGAATAAACACACAAACAGTTAATGGCAGCACCACATCCACCATGTCTGTAAGAAAGATGATGAATAAACACACAAACAGTTAATGGCAGCACCACATCCACCACCTCTGTAAAAAGATGAATAAACACACAAACAGTTAATGGCAGCACCACATCCACCACCTCTGTAAGAAAGATGAATAAACAAGCAAACAGTTAATGGCAGCACCACATCCACCACCTCTGTAAACAGATGAATAAACACACAAACAGTTAATGACAGCACCACATCCACCACCTCTGTAAGAAGATGAATAAACACACAAACAGTTAATGACAGCACCACATCCACCACCTCTGTAAGAAAGATGAATAAACAAGCAAACAGTTAATGGCAGCACCACATCCACCACCTCTGTAAACAGATGAATAAACACACAAACAGTTAATGGCAGCACCACATCCACCACCTCTGAAAGAAGATGAATAAACACACAAACAGTTAATGGCAGTACCACATCCACCACTTCTGTAAGAAAGATGAATAAACACACAAGCAGTTAATGGCAGCATCACATCCACCACCTCTGTAAGAAAGAAGATGAATAAACACACAAACAGTTAATGACAGCACCACATCCACCACATCTGTAAGAAAGAAGATGAATAAACACACAAACAGTTAATGACAGCATCACATCCACCACCTCTGTAAAAAGATGAATAAACAAGCAAACAGTTAATGGCAGTACCACATCCACCACATCTGTAAGAAAGAAGATGAATAAACACACAAACAGTTAATGGCAGCACCACATCCACCATGTCTGTAAGAAAGATGATGAATAAACACACAAACAGTTAATGGCAGCATCACATCCACCACCTCTGTAAAAAGATGAATACACACACAAACAGTTAATGGCAGCACCACATCCACCACCTCTGTAAGAAAGAAGATGAATAAACACACAAACAGTTAATGACAGCACCACATCAGCCACATCTGTAAGAAAGAAGTTGAATAAACACACAAACAGTTAATGACAGCATCACATCCACCACCTCTGTAAGAAAGAAGATGAATAAACACACAAACAGTTAATGACAGCACCACATCCACCACATCTGTAAGAAAGAAGATGAATAAACACACAAACAGTTAATGACAGCATCACATCCACCACCTCTGTAAAAAGATGAATAAACAAGCAAACAGTTAATGGCAGTACCACATCCACCACCTCTGTAAGAAAGAAGATCAATAAACACACAAACAGTTAATGACAGCACCACATCCACCACCTCTGTAAAAAAGATGAATAAACAAGCAAACAGTTAATGGCAGTACCACATCCACCACATCTGTAAGAAAGAAGATGAATAAACACACAAACAGTTAATGGCAGCACCACATCCACCATGTCTGTAAGAAAGATGATGAATAAACACACAAACAGTTAATGGCAGCACCACATCCACCACCTCTGTAAGAAAGATGAATAAACAAACACACACAAACAGTTAATGGCAGCACCACATCCACCACCTCTGTAAGAAAGATGAATAAACACACAAACAGTTAATGGCAGCACCACATCCACCACCTCTGTAAAGAAAGATGAATAAACACACAAACAGTTAATGACAGCACCACATCCACCACCTCTGTAAGAAGATGAATAAACACACAAACAGTTAATGACAGCACCACATCCACCACCTCTGTAAGAAAGATGAATAAACACACAAACAGTTAATGGCAGCACCACATCCACCACCTCTGTAAAAAGATGAATAAACACACAAACAGTTAATGGCAGCACCACATCCACCACCTCTGTAAGAAGATGAATAAACACACAAACAGTTAATGGCAGCACCACATCCACCACCTCTGTAAGAAAGATGAATAAACACACAAACAGTTAATGGCAGCACCACATCCACCACCTCTGTAAGAAAGAAGATGAATAAACACACAAACAGTTAATGACAGCACCACATCCACCACCTCTGTAAGAAAGAAGATGAATAAACACACAAACAGTTAATGACAGCATCACATCCACCACCTCTGTAAAAAGATGAATAAACAAGCAAACAGTTAACACCACATCCACCACATCTGTAAGAAAGAAGATGAATAAACACACAAACAGTTAATGGCAGCACCACATCCACCATGTCTGTAAGAAAGATGATGAATAAACACACAAACAGTTAATGGCAGCACCACATCCACCACCTCTGTAAAAAGATGAATACACACACAAACAGTTAATGGCAGCACCACATCCACCACCTCTGTAAGAAAGAAGATGAATAAACACACAAACAGTTAATGACAGCACCACATCAGCCACATCTGTAAGAAAGAAGTTGAATAAACACACAAACAGTTAATGACAGCATCACATCCACCACCTCTGTAAGAAAGAAGATGAATAAACACACAAACAGTTAATGACAGCACCACATCCACCACCTCTGTAAGAAAGAAGATGAATAAACACACAAACAGTTAATGACAGCATCACATCCACCACCTCTGTAAAAAGATGAATAAACAAGCAAACAGTTAATGGCAGTACCACATCCACCACCTCTGTAAGAAAGAAGATCAATAAACACACAAACAGTTAATGACAGCACCACATCTACCACCTCTGTAAAAAGATGAATAAACAAGCAAACAGTTAATGGCAGTACCACATCCACCACATCTGTAAGAAAGAAGATGAATAAACACACAAACCGTTAATGGCAGCACCACATCCACCATGTCTGTAAGAAAGATGATGAATAAACACACAAACAGTTAATGGCAGCACCACATCCACCACCTCTGTAAAAAGATGAATACACACACAAACAGTTAATGGCAGCACCACATCCACCACCTCTGTAAGAAAGATGAATAAACAAGCAAACAGTTAATGGCAGCACCACATCCACCACCTCTGTAAACAGATGAATAAACACACAAACAGTTAATGACAGCACCACATCCACCACCTCTGTAAGAAGATGAATAAACACACAAACAGTTAATGACAGCACCACATCCACCACCTCTGTAAGAAAGATGAATAAACAAGCAAACAGTTAATGACAGCACCACATCCACCACATCTGTAAGAAAGAAGATGAATAAACACACAAACAGTTAATGACAGCATCACATCCACCACCTCTGTAAAAAGATGAATAAACAAGCAAACAGTTAATGGCAGTACCACATCCACCACCTCTGTAAGAAAGAAGATCAATAAACACACAAACAGTTAATGACAGCACCACATCTACCACCTCTGTAAAAAGATGAATAAACAAGCAAACAGTTAATGGCAGCACCACATCCACCACCTCTGTAAGAAAGAAGATCAATAAACACACAAACAGTTAATGACAGCACCACATCTACCACCTCTGTAAAAAGATGAATAAACAAGCAAACAGTTAATGGCAGCACCACATCCACCACATCTGTAAGAAAGAAGATGAATAAACACACAAACAGTTAATGGCAGCACCACATCCACCATGTCTCTAAGAAAGATGATGAATAAACACACAAACAGTTAATGGCAGCACCACATCCACCACCTCTGTAAAAAGATGAATACACACACAAACAGTTAATGGCAGCACCACATCCACCACCTCTGTAAGAAGATGGAATAAACACACAAACAGTTAATGAGAACACCACATCCACCACCTCTGTAAAAAGATGAATAAACACACAAACAGTTAATGGAAGCACCACATCCACCACCTCTGTAAAAAGATGAATAAACACACAAACAGTTAATGACAGCACCACATCCACCACCTCTGTAAAAAGATGAATAAACAAGCAAACAGTTAATGGAAGCACCACATCCACCACGTCTGTAAGACAAAGATAAAACATACACAAACGAGTAAATAAACTAATGATTAAAACAACCAGTGGGTACTGGGTAATATAAACATATTTTTAACAACTGATTAAAAACAAAACATTTATAGTTTGGGAACTTCTTTTTAAAAAAACCCAGAACCACAATATACTAGTAAATACATTTATCAAAGTTTGTTTTGTTTAACGACACCTCTAGAGCACATTGATTATTAATCATCGGCTATTGGATGTCAATCATTTGGTAATTCTGACTCGTAGTCAACAGAGGAAACCCGCGACATTTTTTTAATGCAGCAAGGGATCTTTTATATGCACTTACCCACAGACAGGAAAGCACATACCACAGCCTTTGACCAGTTGTGGTGCACTGATTGGAACGGAAAAAAACCCAATCAGTTGAACGGATACATTTATTAAGTCTCTCAGAAGAAAGTCCCTCCTTAAGAAAAAACCCTAAAGTTCAGTTATATGAACCATACAGATAATGTGATTGCTTTTTGTACATTTTTTGTTTTAATAAAAATCAATATTTATATCAACGAGTATTCGTCATATCCTTAAGCCAAAAATGAGTAAAGGTAGGGTCAACTGAAACAAGAGCCTTAAGTGTTGGAAAGATGCATACCCGGACCACCAACACATTCTGACACTTTAACAAGTGAAAAATGCGTAATTTTAGTTAATAAAAAAACATGATTATTCCTGCTAACTGGGGGCAGCCATTTTGTTTCGTTTTTGTGTCGTCTGGTACTATAGCTTGGGGTGAAGTGATGTCAGCTCCGTCCGTATGCACAGTGTAAACAAACACTAGAATTTACGACAAGCTTCGCTTTCATTAACCTGATTTGTAAAACAACAATAAATGACTCGATATATTTAACTAAATATATTTCAATTTGCATCAATAGAATGAAATGGGGTTATAGTATTTTTCTCTCTTAAAAAAATCCAAAGAAAAAATGCATATTATTAGGCCTATTGGTAGGGTGCGTTGAAGCAAAAACGACCACTCACGATACCCAAGTGATCATTTTCTTTTCTTTGCGACTATGTAATTGGTCAGTTTTGTAATTTTTAATGGGAAAGTCTACTTAATCAAGGGTTTTACAGAATTATTTACAGTAATGAAGCAGGGTGGCTGATAATGTCCATTAACATTGTAGTCGCGACAGCCTTGGACAGGTTATCCCACAATACCCTGTGATCTTAAAAAACTGGCAAGTATTTTTGTACGTGTGTCTAGACAGTGGTAATCACTTACCTGGACGATACCCTGCAATATACACCTGCCAATCAGGAATCACATGTGCAGGCCACGGAAAGAAAGGACCAATTAACTAAAACAACACTCAAGTCAGTCCATGGGTTAATGTATGGACGAAACATGATACTATTATTTCGACACTGACAGTAGTGGTTTATTTTGTATTGAACAATAATACATGCTTATTACTTGCTTATGAGGATGGATATTAATACAGAACATTGCGAGGCACCCGCAAAAAATCAGGTACGTTTTGTTTCTTCAGTTCGAAGAATAATTCCTGATGTGACGCGTTACGTATTACGTAACCACCGGCTCGCCAGAGGGCGTATTCACTGGGATGGTACAAATTGGATGCACCCATTATATATAACAGCCGTCACATTTAACCATTTTATTAATTAACTATATGATTATACTTGTTGATATTAAGCAATAATGTGTATTATATATATCGTTGAATATGCATACCAGTCCAAATGCCTTAACTGGCACCTCCTATAAGGAATTCTAGAATCAATAATAAAAAAGAAATTTTAATCGTGTACCTTTTATTATAAGGGATCTGATAACCTTTCTCTGCTAATGGATGAAGACTTCGAGTGCCAGACATACATGTAGCACCTACAAAGAAAAGCAATGATGGTGTGCACATAACAAAGAACTTGATATGTCTATATGAGGGACAAGTCTACACCTCACACAATGCAGGTTGGTGTGCACATAACAAAGAACTTGTAATCATTATGCAAAATAAAAACTACGGATTATCACATAGATTTAAATGATGCCTTCCAAAGAAATCTTGTGGGGAAAACTTCAGGGCTTAAATTTTCTGTGATTCAGGAGAAATGTTAATAACGGCACCACATTACTGTGCAGTAAAGTTGAAACAGTTGCGTCATGATATAAGTAAATGATCTGGTAAGTTGCAGATAGATCATGACTAATTGCCAGTTCACAAAGCTCAGTTCTCGTTCTGCAGCAACTGAATGTGGATTCAAGCTGCTTCCTTACTAATTTTCCCCAAACTGTTAGTGGGAGCCCTTTATACAAAACGTTTCAGCAAACACTATTTCAATAGCTACTGTCATTTAAAAAACTGAATTTGATAATTTTCATGCAAGTTTGAAACTCAGAATCGCTAAACCTACTTTATGAACGATATGGCCATTAGTCATTATTAAACAACTACAGGTATAGTCCGTCCCACAAGGAAAGCCTTTTTTCATACATTGGAATTTTCTACAAATTATTTATTTCTGAGCCGATTGTTTTCAAAATTGGACACAAAATTAGTAAAAAAAAATTATTATTTTCAAAACATGTTTACTTTTCTTTTTACATCAAACCAAACTGAAATTATTTACCAAAACCTTTTTTGTACGAGGAAGGGACGGACTATAAGTCGGTTATGCTTCTCTTTCAAGCATCATCACATGAATTTTGAGTAATTATCTTGACTCACCTGGTGCTCGTCCACCCATATCGTTCATGCAATCTATATAGCTTTGGGCAATAGCAGCAAATAGCGTCGCCATGTTTTCTTCACCACTAGATATAACCAAGGCTGTAATGCAAAGAGTGTAAACAAAACAAAATACAAGTTTATTTTGTTTAACGACACCACTTGAGCACATTGATTAATTAATCATCGGCTATTGGATGTCAAACATTTGGTAATTCTGACTCGCTACATTTTTCTTAATGCAACAAGGGGCCTTTTAAAAACCCAATCAGTTGAATGGATCCATTGTGGTGGTTCAATCCTGCGACGCAAGCACCTCAAGTGAGCACTCAACCGACTGAGCAGCTAAATTCCGCCCCCAAAACAAAACAGAGACATGATATAGACCAAACAGCAAAATACTACCTGTTTTAATTGGTATTTATGATAGCCTATATCAGATTATAAGACTCCATCAGATGTGGGATAGTAAAAGTACACCTGAAGTGTTAGACATTTCGACTCGGGACGAATAAAAAAGAAAAGAAATGTTTTATTTAACGACGTTCTCAACACATTTTTTTTAAGTTCAGACATGTTTAAGGACCACACAAATATTGAGAGTGGAAACCGGCTCTCACCACTTCATGGGCTACTCTTTCTGATTAGCAGCAAGGGATCTTTTATATGCACCATCCCAAAGACAGGATAACACAACCCATGGCCTTTGTTACACCAGTTTTGGAGCACTGGCTGGAACGAGAAATAGCCCAATGGGACCACCAACGGGGATCGATCCTAGATCGACCACGCATCAAGCTACTGGGCTACGTCCCGCCCCCAACCCCGGACGAAGGTTGCCGAGGGTGTACTTTTTCTATCCCACATGACCGCATATATGATGGAGTCTTGTTTTCTCATTCATTCAATAAACTATTATTTTAGATGAACAGGTAAATATGGCTAACTAACATCTTCATTTGACCATTTTGTCATAAATAAACTACACAATCATATTTGCCACGTTTGTTTCATGTGTTAAATATGATTTAACAGAACAAATTAACAAGATAGCTTTTATAATGAAGGTTTTATTAACAAAATATGATCTGAAACTGTTGCTCGATTACCTCAGATCACCAACACATATACTAACAATGACGTAATACTCCCCATGTTAAATGCAACAATGTCATAGCCTATGCAAGATAGATTTATTTTGTATGGGCTGACGTCATGCATCAGTCTGTTTTGCATAGCTAGGGATGGGAGAAAAAAGACATGCACATGCTAGCTATTACTGTCTAAATGATTTACAGTCCACACAAAATTATTTCCTAAACATGTACAATAACTGTCCAACTTTTAATTTTTAAATTCTTTCAAATATCTACGTGTAGCGAGAATGAACTTCCACTGATGACACACGAGCCAGGAACCCACAATCCTCTGTGTGGGATTGCTAATTAATGTGGGAATTCCCACAAGCTAGGCACTGCCAACAGGAGGCCATGGGTTCTTGGTTCAACTATACTGAAAGGAAACCTGACTGAATGTTTTACCTTCTCCTGTAGCGAGATGCATCACTGTATCATCACTGATCCTCCAGTCTGGCACTGCAGAAATACACACACATTGAGATTATTATACAGTGTGTCATACTGATTTTATGAAACAAAATACAAACACAGACATTTATTACACACTACAGAAATACACACACAGATATTTATTACACACTACAGAAATAAAAACACACACATTTATTACAGTAGAAAAATACATACATAGACATTTATTACACACTACAAAAATACACACACAGACATTTATTACACACTAGGGAAATACAAACACAGACATTTATTACACATTAGAGAAATATACAAAAACCAATACAGACACTTGTGAAATATCAACACAAATATTTATTGGACATTATAAAAATATGAACAGAGATATTTATTACATTATAGAAATATCAACACAAGATATTTATTAGACGTTATAGAAATATCAACACAGATATTTATTACATTATAGAAATATCAACACAGATATTTATTGGACATTATAGAAATATCAACACAGATATTTATTGGACATTATAGAAATATCAACACAGATATTCATTATATTATAGAAATACATGTATGAACACAGATATTTATTGGACATTCTCAGACACTAAAACTTATTCTACAAAGTGTTTGTAAAGTCAAATTTTCACACAAACAACTTGGTAAAGACCTCCTGATTTTGACATTGATTGAGTTTACCATAAACCGTAGAACCTAACTTCAAAATGGATACTTACAACAAACCTTCAGCTTTCTGAGGCCACCAAGCTCTCTTAATTCGTGATGGATTATTTTTCCTGAACCACAAAATTCCCATGAACCGTTCTTGTATCCTAATGCATCTCCAACACCACTGAGCACCATAGCAGCCACGTAGCGTTCTGACATGGGAATCGGCTTCAAAAAGAAAAACTTGTAATCTTTGTTTAAAGACATTCCAGTATATCAAACAATGAATAGTTAAAGTTTGTTTTGTTCCATGACACCACTAGAGAATACCAATTTATTAATCATTGGCTATTGATGTCAAACATTTGGTTATTTTGACAATTAGCCTTAGAAGGAAACCTGTTAAATGTTTCCATTAGCAGTAAGGGAGATTTTGTGTGCATTTTCCAACACAGAACACCACATACCACAGACTTTGATTTACCACTGAGGATGTTTGATTATATGACCCCAGCACCACAAAAAAGTGCTATACCAACCGAGCTAGATTATTACCACCTCATACTACAAGAGTGTCCTACATACACCACCGAGAGAACACGCTCTTGGCCAATACACTTTAGAGACAAGCTATGGGGAACCAAATGTGAACTATCAACACCACACAGTTCATTAGGAACATACAAATCCTGATCTAAATTAAGAGCCATAACCAACAGTATTTGAATGCAAAAGAAGAAGAAGACTACAACCAGTCACCATTATATAATGAAGTCAATGATGACAGTTATATTGTACATTATCTTGACCACAAACACCAGTTTTCATCTGTCCAGGAGAAGAAAGGTATAATGCTATATGGGTCTAACAAAATAATAGTTATTTTAACTATATGAATGTGAAAGAGTGAGATTGAGATTGAGAGTGAGTATGTATGTATGTATGTATGTATCTATATATATTTATCATATAATATCTTACACTTTCAGTGCAATCAAAGTATGCAATATTTTTCAGATCACATACTTTAAGAATTTGATAACTTTGCAAATTAGATGTAAATTAGTCGAGGTCTCAGCACTAGGTTTTTTTAAATTTAAGCAAACGTACTTGGGTGACACTCCATGATTGACGTATGCATTCATAGTCATCAAATAAAAACATTTCAATGGCAATTTGACACTGAAAGCTGTCCAGCGTTCAGAAAACAAAAAACGTCAGGCATAACTTTATTTTGATGTAAGGACATCCAAAATGACGTCATTCGAGTTTGACATCATTTCCATTCAAAAATACACCGCGCCACATATTCTTACGTCATTTGAATATCTAGTAATGGCGGACTGGAATTAAAGTTGCGTGTACAGTTTACAAAAACATGTTGCATTAAGCTTGAGATTATATGATAAAGAGATTATTACCCTCGTATATTTCGGTATTGTCAATATCATATATTAGGAATAAAAATTGTATTATGCGAGCCTCTGACATATAGTCTTAAAGAGGAAACCCGCTACATTTTTTCATTAAAAAGCAAAGGGTCTGTAATATGCACCATCCTACAAGACAAGATAGCACAATATGATATTGACGATACCGAAAAACACTCTGGTAATAACCTCTATATATATATATTGTTCTCGCTCTCTCTCTCTCTCTCAATCTCAATCTCACTCTTTCACATATACATACATATATATATATATATATATATATATACATATCTTACTTTCAAATATAATGAACACCCTGTTAGCTGGTTTAGTTTATTTGTTAAACAATTTCTGATACTTACATCACAATTTGGTTCTTGTGAAATTTCTTTCTTCGTCCTCTCATCTGGATAGGCCAGGTCTAGAAGTTTATCAGCAGCACACTGAAGTTGCTCTTGGTATTGCACCTTCTAAATAAAGAAAATAACAAGTCTGTTAAAATCATTTTAATTAATTTGTTTTTAGACAGCAACATACTTCAGTGTTTTGTCATATTCCACATTATGAATAAACGTTAAAGTTTGCTTTGTTTAACGACACAACTACAGCACATTGGTTTATTAATCATCGGCTACTGGATGTCAAACATTTGATAATTTTGACATATAGTCTTAAAGAAGAAACCCGCTACATTTTTTCATTAAAAAGCAAAGGGTCTGTAATATGCACCATCCTACAAGACAGGATAGCACATACCATGGCCTTTGATATACCAGTCATGGTACACTGGCTGGAACAAGATATGGGTCCACCAATGAGGATCGATCCGAGACAGACTGCGCATCAGACGAACTCTACACCCTACATTCTGAATAAAGAAATTAATTAAGTTTGTTCAAATAATTTTTAAGTATATTATAGCTATAAACTTGTATGTGTGTTTAAACTTAGCGTCATGAAATATTAGTATTTTGTAAGGCCTCACTAAATTCACTAAAATTCCGCTCGCTGACATTCCTTAGATTTACAGTATTCAAGAACATATAACAAGTTTGTTTTAAATCAAAATAAAGACATTTCAGTAGTATTTTTGTTTAAACTATTGGAACAGTTATGTTTTGTACAGACCTCATAATTGCATTCATGGACGCCATTGAAACCATACATAGCTCCATACCAACAGGCTGCTATCACACCAGTACTGTCACTGTCTCCACAATCAATCATGGTCCTGGAAAACATTATTTACTATGATGTACATAACAAACATATACAAAACAAGCTGAGTAAATAAATCTCATCACACTACTACAGCAAAGTACCGTACAGGAAAACCTGCTAAAATCAGACACCATCAAAAGCTTAAATATAAATCAACTTGTAAAGAAATACAGGTAAAACTGACTCGTGATACAGTGACTCAAACATCAGACTTAACCTGAAATAAGAATCTTTAACAGGTGTTTTTCCCCAGACAGTACTGTACATATCAGTCTTTGGTATGTATCAATCATTTTTAAACTTGTGTGACTGTACTCGAGCAACAGTGGTGCATCCAGAAAATCCATTCAAGGTGAGGCCCCAAAAACATGTGGCCAAAGGTCACAAATATTCCTGAAGAGATTTGTCGGATTCTCCAATGTAAAAAATTAAAAAAATTAAATACAAATATAAATGCCACAAAATTTTGGGGAGCTGAGGAAACTGGGAGCCCCCTTAGATCCACCACCAAACAATGTTAACAAATGAAGGTGCCAGTCATTATATCAAAATTGATGGACAAAAGGAATAACTGATGTTTATAATGAGACCTGGGACTTTGCAAGCATTTATTTATTCATACAATATTTATTTTTTTAAATGTAGGTATATAAATAAAAATGGAGGATACAGAAACGATACCTTCTACACAACTCATCCCATTCCTTTCCAGCTGACAAGATGGCGTCATACCTAAAGAAAAAACAACACGAGTCTGAATTATTTTTCATTTGTTTAACATGTCCCCTAGAGGACACTGATTTATTAATCATCTGAATACATTCATAAAAACAACAAATAACAGACATAAATGTTTACTGGGACAGAAATTGAGATAGTAAAAAGACAGTTAGCCTTGGGTTTGAAAGAAGAAACTCACTACTGTCACATAAAGCAGCAAGGATTCTTTTATATGTATTTTACTTCCAGCCAGGTTAGCACA
Organism: Gigantopelta aegis; assembly: GCF_016097555.1. Taxonomy (NCBI): domain Eukaryota; kingdom Metazoa; phylum Mollusca; class Gastropoda; order Neomphalida; family Peltospiridae; genus Gigantopelta; species Gigantopelta aegis. The sequence continues at coordinate 73,994,697 of NC_054706.1, read as the reverse complement.
TATCGTATCTCATGAGTTCTGTGCCATTGAGTTACATTACTATCCCCAATATATATTTCTGACTAACAAAAAACATACTGAACTCCAATGAAAATGAACAACTCAGATTTGTAGTGGTAAAAATGATCCAAGAAGAAATAACAGTACATTCAACTGATCTTGTATAACTGGGTGTGTTCTGGTAGGCAATAAACAACCCCAAAAGTGTATACAAAGGTTAGTGTTATTGTGCAAAAACAATTGAAAATGGGGGGGGGGGGGGGGGGGGGGGTAATGGAGTCCAGTATATACATCAACTTGTTTATGGTTGGACTTTGATAAAACTGTCGTGTGGGTTTTATTTTTACATGATCAGTATTTTTAAAAAGATCCATAGACTTGTGGATTTGATTTTCACAGTATTAGTATTATAAAAGAAAAACTTACGCTATCAATGGTGCATCATTGTGGAACTGGTTACACCCACTGATCTTATAATTCTCGGATAATTTTGGATCTGTGTCACGTGATGTACATGTAATATGATGATCATCCAGATACTTCAACAATTGTGCTTTGAAATGAAAGCTGTTTGTAAAAGTAAAATATTACAGTATCAGACATAACCTACATACAACATCCTCCCATTCATAACGACCTTTACAAATACTGTTTTCAGTAACTTAACAAATCAATCTTTTTTTAATTTTTTTTTTTTTTTTAAAATAATTCCATTCCTTTTTTTTCAGTATTACCGTATATATATAGAAGATTCGTTCTGAGAGTTTTTTTAAATGGAAATATCAACCAAGTTTATGTTAATCTGTGCATGTCGAGGCTCTGCACCGATTATTTATTTATTTATATTTTACATATGAATTAAAACAAAACAAGTAATGAATTTGATTTATCCCATAACACTTGTAAAATAACATTTAATTTAGTGTATCACAGTTATAAAGTCGGTAATATGACATCATGATTATCACAAATGTAGTTTGATGTCATGCACTTTAATTAAATAAAAACATTATGCTCAGGTATACAGACCTTGTTGGCCTGTAAACAAATAATACATTGACAGCAAAAAAATAATAATAACCAGGTTACTTTTATTAGACTGAGTTATGACATTTAATTCCATTATTCATTTGTAGAATTAGAGAATTATGCATAGCTAGAATTACAAACTTGCAATTTGTTTTTACTTCTTCATATAAAATGTAGATAAACTAACCAATCATCTTCATTTTCCTTCGTAAAACAACCAGCATCCTTCACATATTTCAACACTTTGGGTAATATGGAAATCAAACCACTTCCCCACTCTCTGGGTGCCTTTCCTAAAATATACAATAACAAAAGCTCACCTCTAAGCAACTGCATATTGTGATTAACTAAATACTGTTTCAAAACACTGAACACTTATATTTTCTGTATGTAGAATATACTGGTGACCTGAATATGAATATAAATTATATCATCATCATCATTAGACTCGCTTGCATGCATAGTATAGTAAGTATACTTTTCCAAAAGCACAGAACCTTTTCCTATTTACTGCTTGTAAAACATACTGGTTAAGTGAATAAAGGCTCCTGGTAGATTCTATACATGTATGGTGGACTGTTAAAACCGCATTCAAGTGGCACTGATCAAATGTGCTGGTTTATACAAAGTGCTGGATAAGACAGGTGTCACCCAAGCCATTGTAATTATGAGTTTATAGAGAAATTCACATTACACAGATGCCAGTTTGACAGAGTTTATTTTATACATATAACTGAAAATGGCAGTAGCAGTTTATAAAACATCTGTTTTATGTACAAAAAAAGAAGGTAAAAACATGCCCAAATTTTATAAAAATAAAACCATGCCCATATTTTATAACAGTTTTCATTTGTGACAACCATAAAGTTTCATTTACAGTAAAGTATATAATTCTGTCTTTGATATACCAGTCAATGGTCTGGTTAGAATGGAAAATCTCTGATGGATCTTCTAGGAGAGATCGATCCTACACACTGAGCCGAGTGCTCTACTACTGACCCACATCCTGTCCAACCAGTGAGCACTAGTACATGTATATCAATTGCTATTGTATGTGCTATCTTGCACACAAAAGAACTCTTGCTGCTAAATTGTAAAAAACAGGCATAAAAAAAACCCAGCCATTGTGCTGGGGCCAATTTCACTAAACATCGTAAGTTTACGTCTGCGACAAGCAGTTATACCAGACATACGTTTACATATGTTTGGCATCTATTTCACACATAAAATTTCATCATTACGGAAGCTGGAGTATTTTAAAGACAAAAGTAAATGAAATATGTGTTCTTCTAACTATATTTGTTTAATTATAATAGTAATAAGAATTGTTGTTTATTCATAGATTTACATTTACATGCAAAACTAGGCTTACGATGTGTTGTGAAATTGGACCCAGGACTGTATTATTTATCTGGGGTTAGATTAGAGAGGTTTTTGGTTAAGAGAGGTCAACCTATTTCACACGGAAAATTACCTCATTACAGAAGATGGACCATTTTAATGACCTAAAAAAATGAAACATGTATACTTAAAACTATATTTTCTGTACTATGGTAGTAATAAGAATTGTGTTTTAGTCGTAGATTAGGCTTACGATGTTTTGTGAAATTGGGCCAAGGCCTCATCTAACATTACATGATCATTGAAAAACAATTCTGATGGGTTCTGATAATCACAGGGCACACAACCAAAAGAAAACAATTCTGATGGGTTCTGATAATCACAGGGCACACAACCAAAAGAAAACAATTCTGATGGGTTCTGATAATCACAGGGCACACAACCAAAAGAAAACAATTTCTGATGGGTTCTGATAATCACAGGGCACACAACCAAAAGAAAACAAATTCTGATGGGTTCTGATAATCACAGGGCACACAACCAAAAGAAAACAAATTCTGATGGGTTCTGATGATCACAGGGCACACAACCGAAAGAAAACAATTCCCATAAAATTAAAACTCCTGGTTTGTTATGTGGCTGCAGTGTGTTTCCTTTCCTCTGTGAATCCAAAGCCAAGTTGTGTGTCCAGGACAGCATGCTTGGACATTCATTGAATAATAACATAAAAATAAATTATATCATCACCACCACCACCACCACCACCACCACCACCATCATCATCATCATCACCCAAATTATCATGACATCAACACCACCATCATCATCCCATCATCATCATCATCACCATCATTATCAGACTTGCCTTGTATGGCGTATGCTGTGAAGAGAGCAGACGCCAGAGATCCCAGGTATCCTGTTGGGTGATGGTGAACAGACACAGCAATTAAATCATCCACGTCTTCAGGCCTGGAAGTTAACACAAAGATCATAGAGTCATCTTAGTCAGGAGAATCATAGTATGAACTCGTCTCCAGATGGTTACCATAGATTTCATTTTATTTTTGTTTCAAGTGTAGGGCTTTTAGACATGTATTTAACATCTGTTTGAAATTTTTATATCATTTAAAGTTGTTGTTTTTTAACGACACCACTAGAGTACATTGATTTATTAATTATCGGCTATTGGATGTTAAACATTTGGTAATTTGGACATATAGTCTTAGAGAGGAAACCAGCAACATTTTTCCATTAGTAGCAAGAGCTCTTTTATATGCACCATCCCAGATAGGATATCATATATCACAGCCTTTGATATACCAGTTACGGTGCACTGGCTATAACGAGAAATAGCCCATAATAGACAGGAATCACTCCTAAACCGACCATGCATCAAGTTAGCACTTTACCACTGGGCTACTTCCTGCCATCTATAATGTTTAAAAAGTCATAAAATATTATCCCATGTAAATCAATTTTCTAAATTGTGTATTAGAAATGTTGTTCGGGTACTGCCAGGATTACAGGAATAGATGCATGAGAATGAAATACCGTAAGTGAGAAAAGTCTTCAGTGGACAATTAGTCCAGAAAGAGGAAAAAACTTACCATTATCAAAAGCATTATGGTATATTGAGAAGATTTTCTAAAAATAATTATTTTGATTGTCTAAGCAATATAATTACAAACTGTCGATACACCGCTTGTACATATAAAGTATTAGCACACCCATGCACTAACCTTGGATATCGCTGTCCAATACACATCGATGTCATGGAAGCATAACAACTTCTGCTATAAGAAAAGAAAACATTCTGAGCTACTTTTCGACCAACTAAGTTAAGTCAAGCAATTAGCTCCATTTTCAATATTGATAAACCATTCTAAATTAAGCTTCAAAATTACCTTCAAGAAATTATGTAACATTTTCTATTTGGCTTTAATCCTATAGCACCAAAACCAACCCAAACCTTTCCCTGACCTGGACGTAGGAGCCAATGCAGTGCCCCAGACAGGTGTGTGCTACAACAGCTTGTTCTGAATGTGCATGTTAAAACCTATGACCTGACCTGACCTGAGGTTTGATTTAAACCAAATAAAAGTTACAAATCAATATTTAATTTGTTTCAACAAAAGTAAATTTAAATATGATAGGATCAAATATTTTTTGTTTAGCAAATGGCTGAAGGCTGGTTGTCCTGCCGATTTGTTAAAGGAAGGGACAATTAAGGCATTTGGCCTGGTATGCATATTCAACGATATATAATGCACATTATTGCTTAATATCAACAAGTATAATCGTATAGTTAATTAATAAAATGGTTAAATGTGACGGCTATTATATATAACGGGCGCAGCCATTTTGTACCATCTCAGTGAGTACGCCCTCTGGCAAGCTGGTGGTTACGTAATACTTAACGTGTAACGTCAGGAATGAGCCTTAGAACTAGAGAAACACAATCTACCTGGTTTTTGCGGGATGATAAATAGTCATACATTGCAATGTTCTGTAATAATACACATCCCAGTAAGCCAGCAATAAGTATATCCAACACTATATATACATTATTTTTCAATACAAAATAAAATACCATTGTCAAAGTGGCTACACAACAAGTCAAAATAATTAACAATGTTTTGTCCATGCATTAACCTACGTACTGAAATGATACAAGGAGTGTTTTCTTAGTTAATTGGTCTATGCTGTTAGTTGCTTCTACCTGTGATTCCTGATTGGCAGGTGTGTATTTGATTGGTAACAGACGAGCCAATTAATTGACGCTGTCTAGACATAAAAATACATATCGGTATTGTGGAATATTACCTGTCGTTGTCGTTTTTGCTCCAACGTAGCATACCAATAGCCTTGAATAGGCCTAATAGTGTACATTTTTCCTTTGGATTATTTAACAGAGAAAAAATATTATAACTCCATTTTGTTCCGTTAATGCAACTTGAAATATATTTAGTTAAATAGTTTATTATATTATTACGTCATTTATTACCCCAGCGGTCACTCATAACAGGGAAAATATTTTCCATATTTTCTCAGTGAGAAATATTCTGCATTGGTCTAACGAACAATACTACTGGACAATTTGATGCTTACAAACCAATGACCTTGTCGGTACTAAATATGACATCATCACGATTTGGCAAACACACAAAATGACGTCATGTACTTTAAAGAGTTTGCGTTTACGTCTCTCTGTTTTTGGTGTTAAATTTATAACAAAATGTCATTTTAATGCAATTCCTTATGGATTTTGTAGCAGAATAAAGAAAACTTTTGTTTTTGAAAATTATCTATGAACGTGATTAAATTACAAAGTTATAGCAATTCTCAGAACACTGAGTAAAGTGGTTTACATCGTTTCTATACAGATTGGCCTTAATAATAATAATAATAATAATAATAGTAATCTTTATTTAAAGAAGGTTACACAAATAGTAGTACACTAATCTCCCTTGTGGCCTGTCTATTAAGCATTAAACATTATTACTCAACATATAATGAAATAAAGAATGTAATAACAAAACACAACATAATTATTCTTCATTAAATGCATCGAAACTATAAGGTAAATACACATGATGCATACATAATTAATACAATTTTGTTTACATATACAAACAAATGTTATCACAACTTGATATAATCATAAACAAATATAATATAAACGTACAGACTCCTGAGTAAAGATTTTACTGAACATTACCAAGAGCCAGTGTTATGATTTTTTTAAATTGTCTTTTAAATGAAAGTAGGGATACACTTTTTTTAATAGAATCTGGGATTGTATTCCATGTTTCAACACCGGAATATCTGATGGAGTGTTTATACAATTCAGTGTTGGGTCTTGGCAATACAAGATTATTATGTGTTGCTGATCTCAGGTTATATTTATTTGAGCCTGATGATGGTATGAAATAATCACTTATATATGCAGGTGTCAGATTGTTCAACGCCTTATATACTAATGTACCTGTATGGTATGTGCACCTATAATCAAAAGGCAACCACTGTAATCCCTTAAAGAGATCTGCTGAAGGAGTTAGCAGTGGTTTATCAAGGATTAGCCAAGCCGCTCTTTTTGGTAGCTTTATTAATCTGTCAACGTATGTTTTATTGCAACGACCCCATGTTACTGACCCATAATCAAATATGGGAAGAATATATGCATTATAGAATAGAGATTTTGATTCTGGGGTGAGAAATTTGCTAATTCATCGCAAAAGAGCCAGTTTAGATGAAACTTGTGAACAAATGTGATCAACTTGTGTGTTCCAACTAAGATTTTGATTAACACAGAGTCCTAAATGTTTTTGACAATGAGCAGGTGATATAGGGTTATTATGTGCATGTGCGTGTCGAAAATAAAGGCTTTTAGAGAAAAAAATTGCTGAGGTAATAAATAGAATAACAAAATCGGTACCAGTTATTATTAAATTTATGTCCCTCATGAAATAATTTTAATTTGTCACTCGCTAAAGCTTGTGACAATTGAAAATTATTTCACTCGGAACATAAATTTGATCATAACTGGTAACTCGTTTGTTATCCTCTATTTAAGCTGTTTTACAAGTCAGATTGATCAAAGAGAAGCGCCGTGTCAAAAATTACTGCTTTTGTTTACACTGTATATACAGGAGATGGTCAGGAGCTGACGTCACTTCGCCTCAAGCTATACCACCGGATGTCTCAAAAACGAAACAAAATGGCTGACCCCAGTTAGCAGGAATAATCATGGGTTTTTTATTAACTCTAAAATTAAGCGTTTTTCATTTGTTAAAGTGTCAGTATGTGTTGGTGGTCTGGGTATGCATCTTTCCAGCACATAAGGCTCTTGTCTGAGTTGACCCTACCTTTAAGTCTACATAATAACACTCCTTTTTGATTGCAAATGCATGGATAGTCTAAACAAACTCTTTCAATACATGATTATGAGTCACACACACAGAGAAAATTCAATCTTGTAGTCTATACAATTTAATTCAATATGGTATCACCCACACAATTTTATTTTCTCCCATCCCTAGCTAGTGTAACAAAACGATAAAATCGGAAACTGAAATATTTGGCTGTCCGCTGTATTTACGGAAAATAGCGGATAAAATACGGAGCTATAGTGCATGGTGAAGTCTGATTGGCTATTACAAAGTTGTCAGATGCCATGCTTTTGAAGTAAAAGTCACTCCGAATTTCAGTTGTTGTATTTTCGCTTTCCAGGTTAGTAAAAGACAATGTACAGAAGACCTGCACGTCCCACACCTTGGCAAAAACACAGTTTATGTAAATATATGTATAACAAATTGACATGTCCAGTTAATTTGATGTTTTGTTAATAAATGGTTATCGCGAACGATGAGTCGCATGACCTTGAGAGTTGGTAAGTTATGTAGGATTATATTAGTAAATCTAAGTTTATGGTTTACGGAAAATGAATTGTTGCTCCAAAATACTTTATTAATATGATACAGTCTAATTGTTGGATAGTAAATATTATGTTTGTACTCGATTTAAAACAAGGGAAAATAACTTGATGAATACATGTAATTGCCTTGACTGATAGCGTATTATGTAGGTCGATCGGTCTATATGACTGGTCAAGAATTACAGTCTAGCATTATCAAGGGAAGTAATTTTAATGTTCAGAAGAGAAATATAAATTTCAGTCTAGCGTTACTAAGGCAAGTAACTCCACTGTTTACATTTTAATGGTTCTGAATAGAAACTGAAGTTGTGTGGTTTCAATATTTAGTTATTTGAATTAATTGATCAATTAGGTAAGCTAGAGTTAATTGATTAAGAGTTAACCCCATATGGGTTAAAGTGGAGATTGAATATGTAGTTTAATGTCATGATTTTGTTAATTAAGAGTTAACCCCATATAGGCTAAAGTGAAGATTGATATTGTTGACAGAATGACTGTGGTTTATGGTCATGATAATGTATCGAGTCCTTTTGTACAAATTGATTGGTTAGTCATCCAAGTGCGAGTGTACTATAATAAGAATACAGGTTAGATCCGTTAACCAAGCTTAGTAAATATTAGTGTTGAAGTCATTAATGTTGATGTTGTAGTGCCTTGTGCATATTCATGTAACATAACTTGACATGATGAAAAGTGGTCAGATGCCATGCTTTTCAAGTAAAAGTCACTCCGAATTTCAGTTGTATTTTCGCTTTCCAGCTTTCCAGGTGACTGGTATAATTGGAACCTTACACTATGCAAGACCCATTCCATGACATCAGCCTATACAGAATACATTTGTCTTGTATAGGCTATGACGTCATTGTGTCCAGCTTAACATGGGGAGTATGATGTCGTTGGAATTATATGAAGTCATATTAATGCAAGTTAATGAGTTTTAGATTGATATTTTGTTATTAAAACCTTCATTTTGTGAACCTTCTGACTACTGCAGGTAAGATATCTAGTCCAATGTCATGCCAATTCACATACTGTACACTGTATAAAGTGCATTCCCCAATTCATATTTCCCACAGTTTTGCACACAACACTCACCGGAAAGACTGGTATAACATGAAACAGAAGACAAATGAGCTTCCTGTATCTTTAGATTTTTCTTTTTCTTTTACCAATAGCTTGTATGTTTGAGTTGAAAAAGTGGTTTTTGGCTAGTATTTTCGCTTGACAATAATGGCGGCACGTCGCGGTAATTTTCAGGGATCGATAGCTGATTGTGGCAGTTAATTTGGTAATAAATTTGAACGAAAATCACCAAATATTGGAATAGTTCGTTTTTTAAAAAACAATTCGGGTCAGAAAACTACTGTTATCGGGAATTATAGACATAAATACTGGACAGCTGGCCACAAATGCCAGTAACTAAACGTGACTTTTTCGATTTCCTGCTTAATTTTAGTCAACATTAACTGATCAAAAATATACAAATTATAAAAACCCACAAAAATAATATGAACTTTATTTTATGTATTTAAATAATTATTTAAAGGAGGTGGCAATTAAGGCATTTGGACTGGTATGCATATTCAACGATATATAATACACATTATTGTTTAATATCAACAAGTATAATCATATAGTTAATTAATAAAACGGTTAAATGTGACGGCTATTTAGTATTATATATAATGGGCACAGCCATTTTGTACCATCCCAGTGAATACACCCTCTGGCGAGCCAGTGGTTACGTAATACTTAACGCGTCACGTCAGGAACAGACTGAAGAAACAAAACGTACCTGAATTTTTGCTGGTGCCTTGCAATGTTCTGTATGAATAATCATCCCCATAAGCATATATTATTGTTCAGTACAAAATAAACCACTACTGTCATTGTCGAAATAACTGTATTATGTTTCGTCCATACATTAACCCACGGACTGACTGGAGAATCGGAGTGTTGTTTTAGTTAATTGGTCCTTTCTTTCTGTGGCTTGCACATGTGATTCCTGATTGGCAGGTGTATATTGCAGGGTATCGTCCAGGTAAGTGATTACCACTTTCTAGACACACGTACAAAAATACTTGCCAGTTTCTTAAGATCACAGGGTATTGTGGGATCCTGTCGCAACTACAATTTTAATGGACATTATCAGCTATCCTGCTTTATTACTGTAAAAATAATTCCGTAAAACCCTTGATTCAATAGACTTTCCCATTAAAAATTACAAAACTGACCAATTACGCAGTCCCAAATAAAATAAAATTATGAGTGGTCATTTTTGCTCCAATGCACCCTACCAATAAGCCTAATAATATGCTTCTTTTTTTTTTCTTTTTTTTTTAAGAGAGAAAAATACTATAACCCCATTTCATTCTATTGATGCAAATTGAAGTATATTTAGTTAAATACTTTATTATACTATCAAGCCATTTATGTTGTTTTACAAGTCAAGTTAATGAAGGCGAAGCACCTTGTCGTAAATTAGAGTGTTTGTTTACACTGTGAATACGGACAGAGCTGACATCACTTCACCTCAAGCTATAGTACCAGACGACACAAAATGGCTACCCCCAGTTAGCAGGAATAATCATGGTTTTTTTTATTAACTCTAAAATTATGTGTTAAAGTGTCAGAATGTGTTGGTGGAGTAAAAATTATAAACTTGTACCTACTCAACGTGGTTTTTGTCGAAAATTAATCCTGTAGTCTAAAGGTTAATTTGTACTGTTAAATTATATTTATTCATGTCTTAACACATGAAACAGATGTAGTAAAATATGATGGTGTAGTTTATTTATGATAAAATGGTCAAATAAAGATATTACTTTTTCAGCAATTTTTTGTTTGTTTGTGTAAAATAATGGTTTATTTATCGAATGGATAAGAGAAAAATATTCCACCATGGGATAGAAACAGTACACCGCATATGATGGAGTCCATTTTAAATCAACTATTATTTAATGTTATACCTTTTGTTACAAGAGGTCTGATCATCTTTGTGCATAGTTGATTCAAGTTCAGAAGTACAGGATGTAGATGATGGACCTGTAAGATTATGAACAAATAAGCACATAGTTATACAGATAGAGAAATAAACAAATGAATTAAAGGAATATTTATTTAAGTACAGAAACAGAGAGAGAGAGACAGAGAGAGAGACAGAGAGACACAGAGAGAGCAATAAAGAATCATTCAGCATTTGGCAAACTTGATTTAAAAAAACATTTTGAAATGAGAGCTATGGAACAAAACTCAATGAGTTTATTAAAGATCAGCTGTATCAAAAAATACTATGTTGTACTTCAAACAAGAGTTGGTGGAGCAAGAGTCAGATGTAACATTAACAGATTCTGGGTTTGTATCTCAGGACAGAATTCCCTAGTGAATTCAGTTTAGACAGTCCACTGTATGTGATCTTACTTTTTTTTTTTTAAATTTGTGAGTGAGTTTTCCTCCATTGGGGTTTTACCTAATTAGGGTTTTGTGTTTCCCTCCACTTTCAGAGCAGCACATACCACACACTATGATCTATCAGTTATGGATAAATAATAACATACTTATATTGCAAAATTATTTTCATACAACAAATATTGAAAAAAAATCCAACAGGTACAACTATGCTATTATTGACTATGTACAAATTGTACCATGCATTTGACATAGATTTCTGAGTATGTATAGATTTTGAACCCTCAAGTATTATCGTTTTATTTAAAAAAGAACTGCAGATAATCATTCAAAAGTCCTGAGCAATTTTAAAGGAAAATATGTATGACCTTGATATTTAAATATGTGCAAAAATTCCCACAAAGTGTTACTGTAGAATACTTTATTTTCACGTGGAATTTATTTTCGCGTTTTTCGCGTGTGAATGAAATTCGTGAAAATATATTCCACGCGAAAATAAAGGCCGACAAAAAAGAAAAAAATATGTAGTCTCGTTCATCTATACCACATTAGTTTCCGATGTACGATGCTAGTAGTATTTTTCGCAAAGGCCTACAAGTCTGAAACCTGTTCGTATTAAATCTGTTAAAACTTTAAATATTGTTTCAATCAAACTTAAGTTACTGAGTATTAGTAGCTTGTGCCTTCAAATTTCGTTTCGTTTGTTTTCGGTTTTTGTTTTTATAACAATTATAAGGATTAAGAAAAACTGCACGCGTTAAGCACCTTCTGTAAGCTTATTAACTTGTAAACAATAAAGTCTTGATTGCTTAAATCTGGAAAACTACTGTTTTATGGTTTCACAGTTTAATTACAGCAGATCTCTACTGTGTATAGCACTCGTGTGTACATGTAGGATTAGTTCTACAGATTAGCGTAACAACTGGCAAAACTAAGTTCCGTTTTTAAAACAAAATTATTGACATCTGTACTTCATTTTTTTATTGATGGGGGTTGGGGGATTCACGAAAATAAATGTTCGCGAATTGACCCATTTTCATTATCTCGCGAAAATTTTATCCCGCGAAAATAAAGTATTCTACAATAATTATTGTTAGCCAATATGCTATACTGACAGGGAATTTAACGGACTTTCTTACCTTTTTCTGTCGAGATCTCCATGTTTGTGTCATCACTGCCCATCTCTGTGTGAACACTGCCCATCTCTGTGTCACCACTGCCCATCTCTGTGTCACCACTGCCAATCTCTGTGTCACCACTGCCCATCTCTGTGTCACCACTGCCCATCTCTGTGTCACCACTGCCAATCTCTGTGTCACCACTGCCAATCTCTGTGTCACCACTGCCCATCTCTGTGTCACCACTGCCAATCTCTGAGTCACCACTGCCCATCTCTGTGTGACCACTGCCCATCTCTGTGTGACCACTGCCGATCTTTGTGTCACCACTGCCCTTCTTTGTGTCACCACTGCCAATCTCTGAGTCACCACTGCCCATCTCTGTGTGACCACTGCCCATCTTTGTGTCATCACTGACCTTTGTGTCACCACTGCCCATCTCTGTGTCACCACTGCCCATCTTTGTGTCACCACTGACATTCTTTATGTCACCAATGACCATCTTTGTGTCACCACTGCCCATCTTATCTGGTACTAGACAAATATAAAACAGTGGATTGTTACACATTTTCAAACACTGAAATACAATCTACAAAGTGCTTTAACCCAGCTAATAGGCTACTACTAGTATACTGATAGGGAATCTGAATGCCATTTTTATCTTCTCCTGTAGAGACCTCCATCTTTGTGTCATCACTGTCCATCTCTGTGTCACCAATAGCTATCTTATTTGGTATTAAACAAATTAAAAAATACAGCAGACTGTTACAGATTTTCAACCACTGAAATACAATCTACAAAGTTCTTTAGGACTTTAAATTCATAAAGTCAACCAGTCAATCACATCGTATTATATCAGTCAGTCATCCTACCAACCAAACAGCCAATCAACTATTTGATTCATTCTTACCAGACACGTATGGTTGAATTTTAACAGGGGTGTTTAGACTGTGGCAACCGAAGTTTATAGGAGGCTGAGCCATGCTCCCCTAGAAAATATATTAATGTTTTGACCTCCCCTGCACACATGCATGGCTTATATGTTTTAAAGGACTGTCACTCTCAAGATAAGTTAGACAATCTTAAGTCATTAAAATAACACATTAAAGAATCATTGGATAATTCAAAGTCCCTGTGTTTGCTTACCTGTCGCTCGTTCCTTGTATCTTTGGGATAATGTTTCAAACAGCTTCTTCATGTCTTCACTACTAGCATCAACCAAAACTATTGAAAATGAAAAGAAACAAATGCTTAATAACATCCCAGTAAAGTGCATCATTTAACTTCGTGAATGAAAGAAGAAACCTCCTACCATCACATTTAACTAGTGTTCTATCTTACTTTAACTTAGTAACTGGTTTAACGTGTCCATATACAATTAGGGTTTCGAACACGCCTATCCGAGTCCGGCCTCCGATAGGTGGTCTGACTAGGGACAGGAATAGTGTTCTATCAACAGAGCTAACTGTGAAATGTTCATTAGTTACTACACAGCCCTGCAGTGTTTTATCTTAGTTTAACTTAGTAACTGGTTTAACGTGTCCATATACCATTAGGGTTTTGAACACGTCTATCCGAGTCCGGCCTCCGATAGGATTGGTGGTCTGACTAGGGACAGGAATAGTGTTCTATCAACAGAGCTAACTGTGAAATGTTCATTAGTTACTACACAGCCCTGCAGTGTTTTATCTTAGTTTAACTTAGTAACTGGTTTAACGTGCCCATATACCATTAGGGTTTCGAACATGCCTATCAGAGTCCGGCCTCCTATCGGTCGTCTGACTAGGGACAGGACTAATGTTCTATCTCAGTTTAACTTAGTAACTGGTTTAATGTGTCCATATACCATTAGGGTTTCGAACACGTCTATCCGAGTCCGGCCTCCGATAGGATCGGTGGTCTGACTAGGGACAGGACTAGTGCTCTATCAACAGAGCTAACTGTGAAATGTTCATTAGTTACTACAATTCTGCACTGGTAGGAAACCTAATTACCTTCTGCTGTAGCAAGATGCATCACTGTGTCATCACTGACCCTCCAGTCAGGCACTACAGAAATACAAACACATAGACATTATTATATGAGCTTGTGTGTCGTACTGATTTTATGAAATGAGCGTCAGGATTTTTTAATGAGAGTGAGGATAATAGACGAATCTTAACACAGATATTTATTACATATTACAGAAATATAAACACAGATATTTATTACATATTACAGAAATATAAACAGATATTTATTACATATTGCCAGATACTTACACATATGTAGTAGTGTTTAGATAAAGTGCTCCTATTGGCAGTAGCTAGAGGGAATTTTCCTATTAGTTCAGTTGGTATAACGCTAGACCAATTTTACTTTTTGGAGATTTTAATGCAAGAACAAAATGTTTGCCTGACTACACTGTAATTGATATGGATTCAGAACAGTTAAATAACATGGATACTGATATGATAAACTTTTTAAATGAAATTTACAAACTAGAGTCATATGGTGTGCAAACTGATAGATCAAGTCAAGATACTGGAAAAGTCAATGGGCATGGTGTTAAATTATTAAACATATGTAAAGCACACAATCTCTATATACTAAATGGCAGAGTAGGCAGAGATAAGCATGTAGGTAAGGTAACATGTAAAGATAGTAGTGTGATTGACTATGTCATGGGCACGCATCATATATTTCCTATCACTAAATATTTCCAAGTATGCGAATTTGACCCACTTTTGTCAGACGTACATTCTCCCATACAACTATGTATTCGTGTATCGGAACATGCAAATGACAATAATACATGTAGCTCGGAAAATAGATTATCATTAATTAACGAAAGGTTACGTAAATGGGCGCCCGAGCAATGTACCGAATTCATTAACAAAATTGACCGGGACTCACTTGTAAACATTTCAGAAATCCTCGATGACCAATCTATCGATATCAAAGTACGTGTGAACCAGACCGTAGATACGATGAAAAACCTATTTTTAGATGCGGCCGCATCTACTTTTGGGAAAACCTGTGCACGGCACACAAACCAGCCTTCGTACACTAAACGTAATCGATTACTATTTGTAAAATCCCACAGGTGCCGACTTCTCCATTGTAAATACCATCAGGCAAATATACAAAAAATAGAACTTTAGAAAATAAACTTATCATATAAAAAATGCTTAAAAAATGAACAGTCCACTCAGAAATTTAAAATTGAAAAGCAAATGAGAAATCTGAGAGTAAACGAACCCAAAGCTTTTTATAAAATCCTTAAACCTGAGAAACATGAGAAAAACCTACCGCCCATAGAAGATTTTTAAAATTTTGATAAAAACCTCAATGAAGGAGAGCCGCCTGAATCTGATCACGAGAACAAATTAAATCTTGACGAGATCGATATAAATAACGATAATATCTTAAACAGAAAAATTGAAGAAGGCGAAATAAGAAATGCAACTAAACAACTGAAAAATGGCAAAGCAACTGGAATAGATAACATTGTAAACGAGTATATAAAATCTTCTATCGATCTGATGATCCCGATCTACATTAAACTATTTAACCTTATGCTAGACCATAGTATTTTTCCTAATGAATGGTTAATAGGAATTATTAAACCGATTTTTAAAAATAAAGGAACCCGACTTATGCCTGAAAACTATAGACCAATAACGTTGTTATGCTGCTCTTCTAAATTATTTACCACAATTTTAAACATAAGACTAAATTCATTTATTGACAAACATAGCATATGATATTGAGCGAATCCCAAACAGCATTCCGAAAAGGCTATTCTACTACCGACCATCTATTTAGTATTCACTCTTTAATAGACATTTTGAAAAATAGGAAAAAGAAACTATACTGTGCTTTTATCGATTTTCAAAAGGCCTTTGATATGATCCCCAGAACCTGCTTGTGGCAAAAATTATTAGACAATAATATAAATGGAAATTTTTTGAAAATTATCCACCAAATGTATCAAGGTATTAAATCTTGCATCTGCACTAACAACATATATTCGGAACTATTCGCATGTAAAATCGGCGTGCGTCAAGGTGAAAATTTGTCACCTGTCCTATTTTCTTTATATTTAAATGACCTGGAAACGTATTTTCTTAGCCAAAACTGCATTGGAGTCTCTCTTGTTATGGATGATCTCGACATATTTCTTGAAGCTGGTATTTGCTTTCTTCCCTGCTATATGCGGACGACACAGCCCTCCTAGCAACGAACCCACGTGATTTACAACATACCCTTAACATGTTCTACAATTATTGTAATAAATGGAAGCTTAAAATCAATATCAACAAGACAAAAATATTAATTTTCAATGGCACAACCAATGATTACAAGAAAACATTTACCATTGGAAATACGATTCTCGAAAATGTTAAAGAATATAAATACTTAAGGGATCACACCGCTATTTCAGCCAATGAGCGACGTGTAGGCGACGAATTTAGTTCCATGAAAAAGAGTACCTCTTTTCTTTATTTTATTATGTTGGTGTCTGAACAGACTTGACAGTATGATTATGGAATATTGGAAGGGTAACATTGCCTCTTGATTTTGGCATATCAAACTGACAGATGCATATCTGCTTAGCTACAAGCAAGACCATTGTTTGCTATGCCTGTGGTACATATATTTAACGAGAGTAGCCTCCCCTCCATTAGCCCATGTGCTTAGGAGAGTGGATAATTAAAATTGCAGGTGGCGAAGTATCAATTTTATTTACTTAAATCCTGTCACAGAGGCTGTTCTCTTCATGTCAGGTAGTATATAGCACCTACTGTTAATAATTTAGTCAGTGCTTGGCTTTATATTTGTACTGTCACCAATGTATAATCAATAGTGGTGAGATACCTAAAGTTTAACTTTTAATAAGCAAAACAAGTTCAACACTACAAAAATATGTTTATCCCAACAAGCTACAAAAGCAATGTATTTCGTTTTATCTAAATCTAAAGATAACAATCTATCAATAGAATGTAAAATAAAATTGTTTGACACAATGGTACTACCTATTCTTCTGTATGAATGTAAATTATGGGGTTATGAAAACACTGACATCATTGAAAACATACACATAAATTTCATGAGACGCCTGCTCCCGGTTAAAAAAGGTACACCGATATTTATGTTATACGGAGAACTAGGATGTAGACTGATTAAACGAATTATTCAACAAAGAATGATAAATTTCTGGGCCACAATTGTATCAGGAAAACAAACAAAACTATCCTTTCTATTGCATGCATTTATGTTATGTATGACGGATATATGGTTGTCTCGAAGATTTTCAACAAAAAAACTACTTCTTGAATATATCAAATTGAGGCAGCATGACCAGTACCTTCAAACGTGGAACAATAACATTGCATCATTGTCTAGAGGAAAATATTATACAATTTTTAATAATCAGCTAATTTTTGAAAAATACCTCACCATAATGTCTGAAAAACTATGGATCATTATTCTTAAATTCAGAACATCAAATCATTACCTCCCGATTGAAATAGGACGGTGGAATAATACACCAGTAGAAAATAGGTTATGCACACTTTGTGATTCTAACGATATTGGTGATGAATATCATTATCTATTCACTTGTGCCTTCTTTACTAAGTCTCGAAAAACACTCCTAAAGCAATATTATTGTGTGAATCCCAGTACCCTAAAATTTAAAGAGTTAATGACTAGTAATAAAATAGGTGTCCTAAGAAAAGTCAGCAAATTAATTAAAGAAATTAATGATAAATTTAAAAGACCATAGCTATTTGTATCAACATATACCACATCACTCGAGTTAAATATGCTTTACTATTATATCACAGATATCCCTATTTTAATAAATCGAAATATACTAGTACATAACATTGTATAACAAATTATATAATGAACTTCAATTACTCTACTATGCCGAATAATATTATTGGCTTATTGCATGTATGTATTTTTGTTATATCCACTCATTGTATTTCAGTATTAATGTATTTATATAATTTAACTATTCATATACTATATTATTTACTATTTAATGTTCTCCTGTAAACCCTGTCATGTCTTGTCACATATTATATTATGTAATTATTCATGTTTCCCCATATGCTGTTGCCTAACGGCCTGGGTGTAATAAAGTTCTGTTCTGTACAAATCCCCTCAGTGGAGGTTGATTTTTCTGTTACATTTTGAGCCGACATGGGGACTGGGTGTGTTCTTAACACAAGAATACAATTATAATCCAGTCGGGACCTGTAACAGTTCAACTCCAGGACGTAGCTTCCCTATTAACTCAGTTGACAGAGCGCTGGACTATCATACTGAGAGTCTGTGGTTCAAATCCCCTCAGTGGAGGTTGATTATTACATATATTTTAAAAATTGTTTTAAAAGTTAAATTTCATGCCTTTTTACACGGCCCAAATTCATATCAAATGATCAGCATATAAATGTTTTCAGTGATTTAAAAACCAGAAGAAATCATTCTTATTTTCGTTCTTTGTTTGTTGTTATTTGGGGTTTTTTAGGGGGACAGACGTTAAAGTCAAATTCTCAGTGTTGTAAAGAACAACTGTGTGACATAAAGTTTGTAAATCTCATAAAATTATATATACTTACAACAAACATCCAGAGAACTGAGATTTTGTATTTCATCATGGATTTTCTCCCCTGAATGGTTTCTGGATCCTAGTGCATCACCAACACCACTGAGCACCATAGCCGCCCTGTAGCGTTCTGACAGCGGAACACTTGCCATTGAAATGTGCTTTAAAAAGGAAAGGAATGTTTGTTTAAAGACATCCACGATATTACATGTAATATTTATTACCCATATGGTCTACAATAAATGGTTACATAAATATAGTATTTTCACACATTATCTTTATGGCATGGTCCTGATAATACATTGAAAACTGTTATAGCACATTTTTGACATCACTGTAGTTGCTATAGCAGCTGCAAGCTTGCGACAGTTGTGGCTATGATACTGACATCATTAAGCGTCACTGTAATTGACATCAGTGAATGTTATTTGCATCAATAGTGAAGCGATTATAATTATATTTAATGTTTGTTATAAATACTGTTTGTGGTTAATAAATAAATTATACCATTCGTGAGAATGCCATAAAAAATTTATGAAACTTGTTTGGAAATTGTTTTATACCCCTCGTTCTCGCTTTCAGTACTTGGGCTTACTTGGGTCTATTAATTCATATATGGGAAACTCCTTGTTCTGGGGAAATGCTACAGCATTCTAGCAACAGTTCTATAAGCATGTGCATACTGCATGATATGGTCAAAGAACTATTTTAAATATGCATTTTAAAATGTACTGCATTGAACTTCTTCAACACAGAAATACTTATTTTGTGTCAGACAAAATAATATTAAGTTTTGTGACTCATATATGACAAATGACTAACTTGTACTAGACAATGTCTGTGATCAGACACTTCTTTCCAGACTCACTCCAACTATTTGTCATTTCACCTCTCCCCTAATATAATGTCAGGCTATAAAAAATGATTTTGGCAGTTGTTTATTCATTTTATTATTTTTATGTTTTGTTTTTACAACGAATATCTTGTCTGCTATTAAAATAAAAATAAAAATATATTACTGTACACACAAATATCATATTTAACACCAAAGAGATTTAATTAAAATGATCTTGAAATTCAGTAATAATAATAATATAATAATAATAATTATAATAAATTCTTTATTTAGTGATGGGAAACACAGTTAGCAAAAACTAATCTTCCCTGAGGCCCTCAGGTACAAACAATACAGAATTACAATACATACATTTATAATTAAATTTTCTTTGCATCTATACACTTTACGGCAATCTGATTGGTCCAGAGATATTTATTTTTTTTGGTTCATATCTCGATGAACCGAAAAAGTTTAAGCCACGCCTACTACCCCCTCCCCCCCTGACCTGACTCGCACTACTTTTGTGCAACAAGCTGGATTATTCAGGCAACCATATTTAGATATTTTGAAGAAAACACACGTGAAAGCTACAAAAGCAATAACAAATATATATATATACGATAAATTAATGGAAAATGCTACAGCAGAGTAGACATGTACGCATGATTTAAATAATAATAATAAAACAACCTCTTCACTAATCATGACATGAGACTGTTGGTGGCCAAAGAAATCATGTAGGAAACTTCACGCCTGTACCTTACTTGTAAGCGATGTTCTACGGCTGATGGCGAAAATTAAACGGTTCCACCGACAGCATAAATGTTAGACACGTTACCTTCATTCACTTTCACAAAATATAAACTAAACACGAATAGGACAATTACTAAATGATCCGTAAAACTGCACAGCAGCTGGAGGAAATGGCGTCGCATATCAAAATGACATCATTTGAAATGACGTCATTTACAAAAATCACCTGATTCAAATAATAGTGAATGAACGTTTGCATTCTTACGCAACAAAAGTATCAATGACATTTACACAAACAATACTACGGGTGTATTTAAAGATAAACAAAATAAATTAAATTATGTATTGTTAAAGTATGCATATAAATTTAATTATAAGAATTGACCGCAATTATTTTTTAGTTCATGCAAGTATGAACCAAAAAAACTATGTGCACACTTTTGTATGACCCTCTACATGGGATCATACAGTGTGCACATTGTTTTTTCGGTTCATACTTGCATGAACCAAAAAATAATTGCGGTCAATTCTTAAATGAACAAATAGAAAATACATAATGTACAAATGATATTATTTTAACAAATATTTCTTGAGTCTATATTTAAAAACAGAAGTATTTGGTGATGATCGGATACCTTTAGTTAATTAATTCCAAAGTACTGGTCCAGAGTAAATGAAAGCATTTTTAAAATAAAGACATTTTAGGTTTTGGAATAAATAGATTTCCATCCTCTACATTTATAACGTTGTAAACATTTGTGATAGTGGATTCGTGTTTCAGGGTATACACCAATGGCCATGGAAAAGTGCTTAACAAAGTTTTTCTGAGTTGACTCACTCACTCTCACTCACTCACTCACTCACTCTCTCTCTCTCTCTCTCTCTCTCTCTCTCTCTCTCTCTCTCTCTCTCTCTCTCTCTCTCTCTCTCTCTCTCTCTCTCTCTCTCTCTCTCTCTCTCTCTCTAATGTCAAATAATAATTTAGACACTAAATAGCCGTAGTTTAAACACATTTTGCAAAACTTCTGTCCACTTCAGGCAGTAGGCTGAGTAGCATATAGACGGCGTGACACAACATCTAAAAATAAACTAACATAATATGATACTTATACTGATAATATATACTACTCAAAAGAATTTAAGGGTCAAAAATTTATAACCAAATAAGTTTCAGAGTGTATTAGATTGATGATGTAAACTACACCAAAAATTTAATTTATTGTTCCATATTTACAAAAAACC
This sequence comes from Gigantopelta aegis, assembly GCF_016097555.1. NCBI lineage: Eukaryota > Metazoa > Mollusca > Gastropoda > Neomphalida > Peltospiridae > Gigantopelta > Gigantopelta aegis. The sequence continues at coordinate 73,972,933 of NC_054706.1, read as the reverse complement.
ACAAATAAACATCACTGTATACAAGAAAGTCACATGACATGCTGTCAAAGTTGAAGGTTGTCAAACATGGATTTTACACATTAGAACATTCGTTTAATAGTGTGTGAATCCACCCCTGGCGCGAATACACTCGACACATCGTTGCCTCATGCTGTTGATCAGACGTCTGAAGAACTCTTGGGGAATGGCCTGCCACTCTGCCATAAGAAGTTGACCCAGATCATGAAGGTAGGCCGTAGGGGCATGGTTATCCCGAACTCTCCTGCCTAATTCGTCCCAGACGTTCTCTATTGGGGCCAAGTCAGGCAAATATGCTGGCCAATCCATCCTGGCGATACCTTGTTGTCTGAGAAAGTCCGTTACCACCCTGGCGCGGTGGGGTCTGGCATTGTCATCCTGCAGAACTGCCCCGCCGCCAATCTGCTGAAGGCCTGGGAGAACCAACGGCCGGATAATCTCATTCAGATAGCGGATTCCATTCAGATTGCCATCCACCACATAGAGGGGGGTCCTGTGGTGGATAGAGATGCCGCCCCACACCATGACGCTGCCACCACCGAACCGGTGACGTTGTCTAACGTTAACGTCAGCGAAGCGCTCCCCAGGACGTCTGTAGACACGAACCAGACCGTTGTTGAACTGGAGACTAAACCTGGACTCATCAGTGAACATCACTCGACCTCACTGAACACGTTGCCACCGCAGATGAAGTGTGCACCAGTGACGTCTGGCTGTTCTGTGACGTGGTAGGAGTGGTGGTCGAACAGCCTGGCAACGGCAGCGTAGATTATTGGCTCTCAGACGATTGCATATGGTTTGATCAGACACTCGAGTTCCAGTCGCAGTCCACAGATTGTCACGTAATCGGCGTGCAGTGGTTGTGCGTTGACGTAGAGCCATATTGGTGATGTAGCGGTCCTCTCTATTTGTAGTGCTTCGTGGTCTTCACGAACGTGGACGATTTCGAACAGAATTCATTGCTTGGTACCGTTGCCACAGTCGGCCAACGACACTCTGACTGACATCAAGTCTCAGAGCAACATTTCTTTGCGTATTGCCATCCTGAAGCCAAGCAATAGCCCTTCCTCGATCTTCGATAGTCAGTTGATGTCGTACCATTGTCGAATTTGGAGTGTGCACCGTACACGAACGCAAGCTCCAATTATACGGAAATTCAGCATTGGGAACATGGAATACACATGCAAAGCGTGAAAATGAAGCGCTTTGTGAAAAAGCAAGTTATGGACACTTAGCAGACCTTTCGCTTTCGCCTAATTTACGTGCAAATGTAAGCATGTTTTCGCCATTAGAACTAGTCGACAGTGTTAATGACAGTGGATTTTAATTCATTTATGGATTGCTTAGACCCACTTTCGTCAAAATGGAACAATACCATGCGTGACATTATGGTCTAGCTAATATAATTGACATTCAGAAAATAATGTCGAAAATATCGTCTGACCCTTAAATTCTTTTGAGTAGTCTCAGTTACCGATCAGCAGCGTTAGCTATAATCAGTGATGTGCTTATTCGATAGATATTTTCTCTTCTCTTCAGTGTGGATTGAATCCTGTTTCCCAAAATTAAATGTCCAATTTACAGATGTACAGATACACAGAATGAAACAAAACTTCCCTTCTCAAACACACTTTCACTTTCGCTGATCAATGTTATGAGGGAGATATTATTGCAATTAATATATTTTGTAACACAAATATACTAATTCCAAAAACATTTTATAAAACAATTAACGTTTACCGTATTTAAAGAAAATTTTATTTTTATATAGTTAATATTTTGCGGTATCAGCATTTAGGACCAAAACAATAAAATATTTTTTGGACGCAAATTAGACCTCCCTGTATTTTTCGGCGTTCCAAACAACGAAATGGCTAGTTTAGAAGAGTTGAAAGAAGGTTCTGTTTTGTATTTGTCTTGTTTATTTATAAATATACGAAAATATATACTAATATCTTTATAAATACATGCGCCATTATAGAAGGATTAATCGGCAATAATGCACAAGACTTTGCGTAATCATTAATGTCTAAAGAGTATGTCCAAAATGACTAGTTGTCGCTAGGTTCGTATTTCTGAACAAGTACAAACACATCCTGCCATCATAAAACACAATTAAATATGATCCTGGTTAATATATATATATATAAAGCATTTGTAGCTTGTATTGTAAATGAATTTGTTTGAAATGTGTGTATCACACAATGACTGGTAATCATAATTTTTTTATTATATATATATTTATTACTGTTATTTTATTTTTACTCTGCAGTTTTGAAAGAAACTCTAGAGAACCGTGGAGTATTGGGTCAGGTCAAGGCCAAGGTGCGAGCTGAAGTGTTCAATGCCCTGGACGACCATTCTGAATCAAAGCCGCCATTGAGCAATGAGAATCTCCTCATTAACGAGCTTATTAGAGAATATCTCCAGTTTAACCAGTACAGATACACAGAATCTGTTTTAGTGTCAGGTAAACGGAAATAGAATTTTTCACTTACACAGAATCTAATGTTTGATATGCAATGGAAGACCATTCTGAATCGAAGCTGTATTCTAGCCAGATTAATGAGTTTATTAGAGAATATCTCCAGTTTAACCAGTACAGATACACAGAATCTAATGTCAGATATGCAATGGACATATATCAAAATGCATGGTATGTGCTGTCCTGTGTGGGAATGTGCATATAAAATATCCTTGCTGCTTGAGATAAAATTTAGTTTTCTTTAAGACTATATGGCAGTATTACCAAATGATTGACCTCAAGTAACCTGTGATGAATAAATCAAAGTGCTTTAGATAGTGGTATTAAACAAAACAAACTCTAACATTGTACGGGTAAGGTTCCATATAATTCTTGTATCTATGGTGTATGCGTGTAGCAGATTTGGAAGCCAAATTCAAGCCTGATTAACAAGCTTATTAGAGAATGTCTCCAGTTTAACCAGAATACACAGAATCTGATTTTGTGTCAGGTACATAATCAATGTAAATAGCGTGTTTTCACTAACAGAATCCCCTGCGCTTGCTGTAACCTCACCATGGTGCAGGGGTGTAACATTCTCTTTGAGAATGGCCAATACAGCACAATTGAAATTTTGAGTAAAAGTCAGTATCTATATGTGATATTTGTATTTTTGCACAGTTCTTTACACTGTTTTTATTTAAATCTTGAATTTTTATATTGATGTTGATCATCACTTTATTTGTTTGCAATACCATAGTTTGACACCCAATAGCCGATGTATTTTTCATGCTTGGGTGTCATTAAACATTCATTTATTCATTCATTCATTACTAACAGAATCAGATTTGCACCAAATTAACAGTTCATATGGTTTGATGCAAGCAAGTGCTCAAGCTCGGGTGTGCTTTTGCAAACCGAATTTCACATTGGCGAAAAACTGCTTGCCTCATCACATCTTGTTATCACTTATTAATTTTACTCAAAATTACTGTGAGTTTGACACTGAAAGCAAAATGCTGTCCAACATAAGTCCAGAAGAGCAGTTTATAGGTCAGTTCCATAGAATCTAGTGTCAGATATGTACTGACTTTAAACAGAATACTTTCAGTTCCATAGAATCTAGTGTCAGATGTGTACTGACTTTAAACTGAATACTTTCAGTTCCAGAAAATCTAGTGTCAGATATGTACCGACTTTAAACAGAATACTTTCAGTTCCAGAGAATCTAGTATCAGATATGTATCGAGTTTAAACAGAATACTTTCAGTTACAGAGAATCTAGTGTTAGATATGTACCGACTTTAGACAGAATACTTTCAGTTCCATAGAATCTAGTGTCAGATATGTACCGACTTTACACAGAATACTTTTAGTTCCATAGAATCTAGTGTCAGATATGTCGGATACACAGAATCTATTTTAGTGTCGGGTATGCACTGAACTTAAACAGTGTGTGTGTGTGTGTGTGTGTGTGTGTGTGTGTGTGTGTGTACATATATAAAATCACTTTAATATTATTGTATGAAATGATGATTGCACTTCTTTTGGGAATGCTTTTGCTAAGTAAAAGCAACATTTTTTTTTTATTTTTTTTTACTTCTAGAATCAGGAATGCCTAAAGTGCCTTTGGAAAGAGATTTTTTGACAAATGAGTTGAATGTTGTTGAAGACGGACCCAGTAGATCAGTGTAAGCCTGTATTTCAATATGAAACATAATTCTTTTTTTTTCTTTTTTTTAAATTCAGTAGTTCTCTCCCTTCTGTTTCAAGCAGTGAAATTTAGTAATTTTTGTTTTGCTAAATCATATTTTTAAAATTATTATATTAGCATTGTGCTGGGGATAGACTTGGAGAATATTAGGCATCTTATACATTGGTTATAGTTGACTAGTTTGCTGTAAAGAGGGATTGATCCTATAACCTATCACACCTCAGGCTGGTGATCTACCATTAGGCTACATCTGCTCCTCTTGTCATTTGATACAAAGTTGCTTAAATATTACAGAAATTGCTGTTACAAATAGCCATATATACACACATGAAAATCATGGATATGCTAAAATGTGCATAATATAATGCTGGTTTATGAAATTGATTAAAGTATTGCACAAAAAAATTAGATGAAATATTTACAGGTTTCTTTTCTTTTTTATGTTTATTTTACAAGTTAATATGTTTTTGCGTTTCAGGCCACTGTTGTACAGTATTGTAGCTCATTACGTGGGTCGTAATAATTCCTCAAACCACAAGTCACAGTCTCGGAGAGGCATTCAGAGATCTGCATTTATAGATAACCCCGAAGAGCGAAATTGTGATATCAGTAAGTTTACACTGGTTTTAATGCTGAAAATATTCCTAGCATTATAATAAATGTGCTCTTAAAATATATGACTGTTGGTGAACATATGGTTCGAAATTACCAAATGTTTGACATCCAATAGCCAATCATTAATACATCAATGTGCTCTATTGGTTTTGTTAAACAAAACAAACTTTAACTTTATGTTCGACGTTGTTACTGATGTGTTCAGCCTGAGACACTGAACATAGCACTGGATTTTTATAAAAGAATTGTTGTGCATGGATTGAAAATAATTTGGGGAACCGTATATCTTCGCCTATAAGTCGAATTTTTTTCACCCAAAAATTATTTTATAACTTGGGGGGTCGACTTATAAGAGGGTAAAAAAATTTCACCAAAAAATATTACTGTTTTGGGGATTATTAAACAAGTTTTATTGTTGAAGTATGCCATGTATTTATACTCAAATATGTTAATTTGACACATTTATTTTTTATAACCTATTTATTTTGGCGTGCAATCTCACCGAGGAACTCACATGCCAAGACAACAGTCCACTTAGTTAAAATAACAGTCATCACTAATAGCAAAAATGTAAACAATACTAACTACCTGTTGCCTGAGTTTATTTTGAAATCTGGTCACAACAATTAATGATTGTTCAAATAATGTTTTGTCGGTGATTAACTTCATGAATATTACTGAGCTTTCCCTTAAAATAGACTGATCTCTGCAGTTCACTAGAGCAATAGGGACGCACATCATTTGGTACAAAAACCAGTGTACTTTCCAGAGTTATCCTCCTTACATGTATTAATATGGTGGCAAAACGTGATACTTTCAGTTTTATCGTAGTGATCTGTTGTCAGTGTTTATAAATAAAGTTTTTGTCTGTGCACAAAACCATCTGTACAGTGCCATACAGTAACAGCTTACTAAGGGAATATTTCGTTTTGATGCTATGTAATAATGCTAGTTTGATTGGAATAGTCTGATTATATTACGATGTACAAAACGTGAAAACCGAAGTTTGTAAAATAATTTTCTTTTGTTCAAATATTGTACATTATTGTTCTCATGTGCTGAAAATAAGAAATATTTCAATATTTATAAGTTGTTTTTCATGGGTCGACTTATAAACGGGTTAATAAAAAAAAAAAGTTTTCAGGGCTTAAAATTAGGGACTCGACTTATAGCCAAGATCGACTTACAGGCGAAGATCTACGGTAAATCATTAAAACAATATAATTGTAACTCAAACATTATAACATGTTTATTTTTAATTTTCAGATGGTGTCCTAGACATAGAAAATAAAGGCTTGGTTGTCCGTGGCGGGAAGAGATGATCAAAACAGCCCACATGTTTTTATGCTGAACTGTGATGGATAAATCTCTCATACACATTACCAACTTTTTTTGAAACATTTTTTAAAATAAAATCTCAGACATTTTCCTTTTCACAAACAGCACTAGGGGTAAGTGATTTCACATAAACATGTTTCGTTATTCTTTCTTTTGATCATCAGTAGAGATCACAGACATCTATAAGAGGTTCTGTCAGAAACGCAATTCATAATGTGCCTTAGTATAACATCAAACTGGACAAAAAACTGTCAGGTAATGGAGTTTCCAAACATTTTGTTTCAACATGAAAAATACAGATAAAAATGGACATAATTTTAGAATGCAACTCTGCAAAGTTATGGTTGAAGTGATCAGGGCTTGGTGAACTTGATCAGTCCTTGAGTTGAATACTTATATTGAGTTATGATTGTATCATGTTTTAGGTTTATCATACCAGGTATTGTAAAATGTAATTTCTCTTTTTTGATGTTTTGTTTACCTCATAATTGTAAATGTTGCAATAATCCATCTGGTACACCTATCAAATTATATTGATGTTTAACTGTCTTCAGGCTTATTACAGATAAGCTCTTTACACTGTGTTTTAATTTAACTTAAGAATTTTTGTATTGATATTGAACATTAATTTGTTTTACTCCCAATTTTTATACACCCATCTTTGAAGAGTCATATTCTGGTATGGCTTTGTTTATCCGCCTGTAAACTTTTTTTCGTTTCCAGAGCAAATCTTTCTTATCAATATATATATAGGATCATCAAACCTTAAGATGGGTGTGTCACATACCATAATTAGGTCACCATGGCCTACTTTCCATGCATTACTGCTTATTAAAGGAAATCCGTATCAATTCATTTAGGATCATCGAACCCCACATGCAAGAAAAATTTGGGATGGTGGTGTGCTGCATACCTTAACTGGGTCATATCGACCTTCTTTTGATGGGCCTATCATGTACCTCGCTGGTACTCTTGTTTGTGTTTGAGGTGTCGTTAAACATTCATTCGTTCATTCATTTACTCATTCAGTTTGTTACAGATAATCTTTAACAGAGAGGCAGGGATATAAAGACAGGATTATCTATCATTGGTCTCAGGGGTGTAGTGGTTAAGTCATCAGTCTTGAGGCTGATAGGTACTGGGGTCTTATTCTAGAACCGGTTCTCATCTAGAGTGAGTTTTAACAGCACAAAGGGGAGGTACAAGGCTGCTACACCAACTTCTCTATCCACTAACTGTTACCCCACTGTATGACCAGCCTCAGTGGTGTAGTGGTTTCATCTGACTTCTAGCTGGTAGGTACTCGGTTCGTGTCCCAAAACCGGTTCTCATCTAGAGTGAGTTTTAACAGCACAATGGGAAGGCACAAGGCTGCTACACCAAGTTCTCTAACCACTAACTGTTGCCCCACTTTATTATCCACGTGGTCCAACATAACCAAGTTAATAATAATCATATGAAGCACACATGTAATAACAAGTGTAATGACGTAATTTTGGGAAGCGACATCATAACATGACATTGCTTTCCCAGTCCTAACTCGGACTGTGCATTTGAAATATGATGTCGTCTTCTAGTTGTGGCTGAAACATTTTGAATTGGGTCTTGTTACTCATAAAAAACCCCACAATAATAATATGAATAATAAAGAAATTATTACACTCGCGTGTGAGTCGTACTGATTTTACGAACTCGCTCTAGCTCAGGCAGTACAAAAATCCTGACACTTGTTTTGTAAAATCAGTATGACACACAAGCTCGTATAATCGCTATATATAACCGGCCTCAGTGGTGTAGTGGTTAAGTCACATGATTTAAGGCTGGATTTGTATCCCAGTACCGGCTCCCAGAGCAAGTTTAACGACTCGGTGGGTAGATGTAAGACGACTACACCCTCTTCTCTCTCACTGATCACTAGTCACTAACCCACTATTCTGTACAGACAGCCCACATAACTTGGGTGTGTGCAAGAACAGTATGCTTGAACCTTAATTGGATATAAGCACAGAAATAAGTATAAATGAAAAGAAACTCACTGTAATGTGCAGACAGTGCATTAGCTCAGTTGTGTGCCCAAGACGGCTTGATGCTTGAATCCTAAATGGATATTAGCATGAAATTCAAGTTGAAATGGTGTATTAAAAAAGTAGTAACATTGCCCTCAAACATAAAATAAATTATATCCAGATGAAACTGTGTGTATACATGTATGGTCTTTCTGAGTGTATGTGGTATGATACATGGTATATATATATATATATATATATATATATATATATATATATATATATATATATATATATATATATATATATATATATATATATATATGGCAAATTACAAATGAGTGTGGGAGAAACATTATTTGATCAATTTACTATGTTTTGTAAATGTATTTCTTACATTATTGTGTATTGTATGAAAATGTAATAAAGTAATAATTTAACAGCAATGATGTCACTGTTTTTACTTTTCAGATATTTATATGAAACTATTTCCAATAACAGATGTAATTATATATTAATATTCAAATAATGTTCAGTTGTTGTTTGGGAGTTTTGTTTTTGGAGGGATTGTGGTTTGTAGAATTTGTTGTCATTCTTTTTTAAATTAACTACAGGGGCAAATGTAGGATTTTATTTAGGTATTCAGTGAAAGGAGGCAACATTTAAAAAGGGTACCATATTAGTATTCAAAAGTACACTAACATATATGATCTATAGGGTATAGTCATCCACAAAAATATGTATGAAGATAACCAATTACATTTTTCTTTCCACTAAAAAACCAACGTGAAATTTTGTTTTCATTTGCTAAACACTGGATTATTCAGGGTACTTTGAATTTCAGGAGGGGGGTGCTCACCCTCAGCTTGAAGGTTTACATAGCATTATTCTTGTGGGGGTGGATACCAGTGAAGTACAGCGCAAGCATTGAATATTGGGGTGGGGGATGGATTTTAAAAAGTGGCTATGTGTGTGTGAGTGCTTAAATTTATTTTTCTTTATTTTTTTTTATACATTTTATTGCTGACAATATATTAACCTTTTTTTTAAAAAAACTCATAAAAACAAAAAATAGCCGTAAAGAGTTTTGTTTGCACAAACTGTCCCCTACCCCATCCACTCCATACAGCTGTATTAGTTGTTAACGGGGCGGAATTTAGCTGTCGGTTGAGGTGCTTGCATCGCAGGATCGAACCACCTCGATGGATCCATTCAGCTGATTGGGGTTGTCATGGGCGTACATAGGATTTTGAAAAGGGGGGTTCCAATACATAGGATTTTGAAAAGGGGGGTTCCAAAATAGATTGCAGAGATATTGGGCGTATATTTCTATGTTGAGTAAATATAATAATGTCAGATATATTAAATTGTAAAAAAAGCGATTTCAGGAGGGGTTCAGTCGAACCCATCGAACCCTCCCCCCCCCTATGTACGCCCATGGGTTGTTGGTTTTTTCGTTTCAATCAGTGCACCACAACTGGTCAAAGGCCGTGGTATGTGCTTTCCTGTCTGGAAAAGTGCATACCCCATGCTGCATTATCATTATGAAAAATGTATTGAGTTTCGACAGTCAGAAATACCAAATGTATGACATCCAATAGCCGATGATTAATTAATTAATGTGCGCTAGTGGTGTCGTTAAACAAAAACTATTTTTGTTTACAAATTCAAGTGCATATTTTCCCGCGCCTTGTAAATAGGGGGTGTGTCCCAATACAGTCGTGCTATTGGCTAATCTAATATCGGCTTCTACGCTTTATATAATGGTTAATATTAATTCATCTCCTAATTTCATTTGATTTATTAATAAGTAAGTCGAAACAAAGCATAAAGACACAACGATAGGTAGTTTAAGTGACCCATTTGTTTATTAACGAAGCCAGTTCACTCCAGTTTTCACTCGTCTTATTTACATCGCCAAACATGTGGGTTTGTTTTGGTTCTATCCAGTTTTGACTAGCTTCTAAAAAAAAGTACATCACTGTTAACCCAACAACTGATTTTCATTAGCGTATCGCAGGTTTTTGGTTGTAAATATTTCACGTTTACTAAAATACGAATCGTATCTATATCATATTTCATCATGTACTATTATTTATTTATTTATTTATTTATTTATATTACCTCTATATTTTAAATTTTAATCCTATAATTATTTTAATAGATTGACACTGACGCATTTTACAGAATGATGCATCACTGATAAAAACTAATTTCTGATACAAACACGGTTATCACTGTTTTAATTAACGAGCGGCTGGATGTTTTACCCTGAAACTAGTTATGTAATATCTCGTCTATAACAATGTAATTCAGGACACAACATAAGGAATATCATATAATTATAACCGATCGTGTAATCGAAAGTTGATCGGTTGGTGCAAGTCGATTATAACCAATGATCGATCATGAAATTTCAACCGATTCCCAACACTATAATAAATGTTTAATTTCAAATATCCACAATGGCTCTAATAGTATTTAAAAACTACGGTCTGTAACTTTAATGATTGTTGAATAATATTACAGACTTACCTTACAGGCGTCGGTAGGGGCCTAGAGGGAGAAGACACTGAGAAGTGAAAGTGACTGGTTCTCCTCCAAATCTGAAGATTATGAACCCGTTTCCACTCGGGTCCCCTCGGTTAAAAACAGAGGACAAATTAATGTAACTGTTCGTCCAGTTGTTAGCATCTTTTAATGCCCGTGTAATACATATATGGAAATCATTTCCTTCTTCAAGAAACAAATTAAGGTTGTAACACAGTCCCTAAACTATCTTTCAAGAGTGTCCTCTATCCATATTCTAAGTCGTGTGAGAATCCACGTACAATACCAGCCCGTACGAACGATATCTGTAATGAGATGCACAATCTATAGTCAAAATTTTATTATTATTTATATAGAGTATAGGACCCAAAAACATTTACATTTTTGTCCACCGCTTCCTTTTAAAAAAAAATATAAAAAAAAATTAAAAAAATATAATATATATATATATATATATATATATATATATATATATATATATATATATATATATATATTATATTTATTTATTTATTTATTTATTTATTTATTTAAATAAATAAAGTGGATCGACAAACAGACGATAAGCCTTATAAATGCCCCTTCTCGTCCCTTCCCAAACTCCGTTCCGACGGCGTGGGTACTTTAAAAACATTTGTTTACAGTTTTTACCACTTTCAGCACCTCTTAGCCGATATCTCACTTATAAACAGAATGTCGCAAAAAAATACTGCATGAGCTATTCTGAACCGAGTGGGGTCATTTATTACGATATGCACGCGTGTGCATCGAACTGTGCAAACCTTAATACTGATAACAGCTAACATCTTCCACAGACCTGATTCCCCTAGGCCATCCATCTCATTTGTATGCACGTTTACGTATTTATCAGACTCATGTTTATGGCTAAACTTTGGTTTAACGACCGTAATCGTGATTTATTAAGTATATTGATTTATTAAGCATTGGCTATTAGATGTCAACCGTTTTGGGTAATTCTGATACATATAGGCCCTACACATGTATATACATATGTAGTGTTAGAGAGGAAACCCGCTACACTTTTCCAGTAGCAGTAAAATATATTTTATATGCACCATCCCATGACCTTTGATATATGTACTAGTCGTGGGGATCGATCCTAGACCGACTGCACATCGGGTGCGAGGGCTTTACCACTGGACTAGACCTGGGATGCCTGGGTCGTTAAATCGGACCCCTTCGGAGAACCTATTGAAGTTGGGATTATTATAATTATTATTATTTCTTCTTTCTTTCCTTGTTTTTTTTGTCCCAACATGTGCCCCCACGACTGATATATTAAAGGCCGGGGTATGTGTTGTCCTTTGTCCTGTCTGTAGGGAAAGTGCATTATAAAAGACCACTTGCTATCAATATTAAAAATATAGCGTGCTTCCTCTGAAGATAAGACTATGCTTATAATTACTTGTACCACGCTTTGGTTGTTTTCTCACTGACAAAAGTGTGCGGCAAATCTTCATAACACCACATTTTTTAAACCCTACCTTCATAAAACAAATGACTTCAGTTTTCCAATAGTCTACTTTTCCTTCATGTCGAGCAATATTCGTTCTGCTCCAGCTTTTGGTGTCGATATATTTTACAACTCCTGAGATACTTTACGGCATGCTCTTCATATATGCCGACATACCGTTCTGGTGGAGAAGTTTTTGATCAGAGGCCTAATTCACTCAATTCTCGCAAATTTGCGATCTCGCAGTACAATGCTAAAAGACTTGCAAAGAGGATGCTTTGATGTCTAACAGAGCCTAAGAGACCTTTGTGAATAAGGCCCCAGGCTTATAACATCCAAAGACTTCTGGAAGCCTTCAAAAAGTTTAATAGTTCAAGTTCTTTATTTGCCTTAAGTTAAACAAACTTATCAGCATAAATACATACATATATAATCACGGTATATATACAAATATACAAATACAGGTGGAGAGTGATAGTAGACCTTCACTTGTAAGCCATTTCACGATATGACGTATCATTTACTAAAATGATATCTGATGCAATACCCTATTTTGACCGTGTACTCTCTTGTGAAACACTTATACATTTCGCGAACACCCGATCTCATCGCTGTATATATTCTACTGAACTCTGTCCTGTGCACGTTTCGGTTTTCTAAGCTAGTCTTGGGAGTGGTAGTAATCAGATACACACAAGACAACGTAGGAGGAATAAAACAGCCTGTTACGGATCTCGTTGAGGAGTGACGGTCTTCCTAAGGACGAGCACCTAATAGTGGATCATGAAAGCCTAACGTCTTTTCGACTCGGCCTTGTGCACATACCGTATACTATTTTAATTATGGAATACGGTCTTGTCATTCAGATTTATCCAGTTAGCAAAGGGCCTCCTTTTTGACAAAAACACCATTTTCTTTCATCGACGACATATTTCATACATATATCGGTGGGGTGTTTTTTGTAGGTTTTTTTAGGGGTTTTTTGTGGGGTTTTTTTTTGGGGGGGGGGGGGGTATTTTAAAATTATTATTATTATTATTATTATTATTATTACTATTGTGTTTTTCTTTCCCCACTTATCTCTGCCCATATGGGTAATAAATTTCATTTCTATCCGATCTGGCAGCTGGACGTATGAATATGACGCGGTGACTTTTGTTTTTTTTTTTTGGAAATGACGTCAAACGTAGATGACGTCATTTTGGATATACTTACATAAAACTTGTGCATTACATTTAGGGGATAACCCTACTGTGTTTTCCGATTTGCGGACGTATATCGATGGTTTTACTGTCGCAAATTTAGTTTTATTGGCGACGCGTTAGGTTATCCCTATTCTAATTAAACTGACATAAAACAGTCTCAGTATTTAACGACTTCTGTACGTAATATGAACGCTACAGAAATTGTCTTTATGACGTCATTACAAAACAACCATCTTCTTGCTTAACCTATGACGTAAATTTGCGACTGTAAAACCACCGATATACGTCCGCAAATCGGAAAACATAGTAGGGTTATCCCTATTCTAACTAAACTGATATAAAAACGTCTCAGTATTTAACGACTTATGTACGTAATATGAACGCTACAGAAACATATATGTGCCATGACCTGATTAATTTACATCTAATTCGCAAACGTATAACATTCTGAGAGTGGGCCTATGTTATTTGAAAAAGATCACATACCTTTATTACATTGGATACGCTACCTATTGTATGTTACATATATCTATATTTAGTCAATTCCGACATATGCAGAAAATATAACCTCGCCGTCGTTCGACCAGTTTTCCCAGTCTCAATATATATATATATATACTCTTCAAAAAAAGAAACGCAAAAGGGTACAAATGGGTTATAACTCCGATTTTATGTTTCCTACCGGTTCATGCTTTGTGAATATAAGGTCATTGCATGTCCCAAACACATTCCCACGGTTACATTCGATAAAACGCAGCTACTGTACAATAAAGTTCCAAAATGTGAATATTCGCAAAAACGCAGCCACGTGCAAACCATGTCACCACTGCACGTGCGTTGTCTGCACGTGCAACATGAACACCGACAGTATAAAAGTGCAGGGTGTTCGCTTGCCTGGCCTCTGTATCTGGCCGACAGTTGACAATCCAGGACATGCCACGTCTCAGTGAACCGCAGAGAAACAATGCCATAGGCCGACTAGACGCAGGCGAATCCAGAACGGCCGTTGCCAGGGCATTCCATGTGTCCCCAAGCACCATCTCCAGACTGTGGGACCATTACCAGCAACATGGATCAACACGTGACCTCCCTAGATCCGGTCGACCACGGGTCACTACCCCCGGGCAGGACCGCTACATCCGGGTACCCCACCTTCGGGAACGATTGACTACTGCCACCTCCACAGCCGCAGCAATACCAGGTTTGCGCAGGATATCCGACCAGACCGTACGGAACCGCCTACGTGAGGTAGGAATTCGTGCCAGACGTCCAGTTCGAGGTGTCATCTTAACACCACAACACCGTCGACTCCGACTGCAGTGGTGCCAGATTCATCGACAATGGCCTCAACTGCGATGGAGACAGGTGTGGTTCAGTGACGAGTCCCGATTTCTGCTCCGACGTCATGATGGAAGATGTCGCGTGTATAGGCGTCGTGGTGAACGTTATGCGGCAAACTGCGTGCAGGAAGTGGACAGATTCGGCGGGGGTAGTGTCATGGTGTGGGCAGCCATCTCACACACTGGCAGAACTGACCTGGTCCACGTGCAGGGCAACCTGAATGCACAGGGCTACACTGACCAGATCCTCCGGCCACACATCGTTCCAGTTATGGCCAACGCCAACGCAGTGTTCCAACATGACAACGCCAGGCCTCACACAGCACGTCTCACAACGGCTTTCCTACAGAACAACAACATTAATGTCCTTCCTTGGCCATCGATATCACCGGATTTGAACCCAATTGAGCATCTATGGGACGAGTTGGACCGACGCCTCCGACAGCGACAACCACAGCCCCAGACCCTGCCCGAGCTGGCAGCAGCCTTGCAGGCCGAGTGGGCCACCATCCCCCGGGACGTCATCCGTACTCTGGTTGCTTCAATGGGCAGGCGGTGCCAGGCAGTTGTCAACACACGCGGAGGCCACACCCGGTATTGACTCCAAGATGACCTTGACCTTGGTGGTGTGTCCTATCACTTACTCACAATGGACTAGAGTGAATTGTGAACAATCCTGCAACATTTGGTAATTATCGGACTCACCATTCAATAATTAAATCAATTCTCCAAATGTTACGATAATGTGGTTTTGCGTTTCTTCTTTTAAAGAGTATATATATATATATATATATATATATATATATATATATATATATATATATATATATATATATATATATATATATATATTAGGCTGTGGCGCGTCGCGTATATTCTGAATAGGCCTACCGGGTGCGTTAATTTAACGATTTTTTTAAACGAAATTATAAGCGATGAATGACAAATTGCTGGAACCACCAGGTACCTGAACAGACGACTTTCTATGGAGAAGGACCAACAACAGCTGGTAAGTGTACTGAATAATTATGTGCATTATTAAAGCATTTTGCACCACACGAACAAGTGGGATAAAACGACTGTATAGTATTATTGCCTGTCTTGTCTGTGTGACAGTACATAAATATATATGGGACAGTTATATATACTGTGTATTTTACCTTTTCTTTCATTTAGGCCTGCTTGCAGGTCGTAATTACAAGGCGCGCGTGCAGCGGGTACCCCCCCTCCAATACACTTTCTTATTTTCGCTCCATGCTAAAATTCCTGCTGACGCTAAAAAAAAAAAAATTATTGGATAATTTGGGGGAAAAAGAAGAAAATATTTGGCCGTCGATCATAAGCGTACGAGACAGGGGTGGGCAAACACCAGTCTGCCACCTACCCACCACTACAAAATTGGAGCCCGTACGCCTGTCCCACAGGAAACGCCTTTTAAAGTTTTTTCATGCTATGGAATTGACTAAACATACAAAGACGATTTGTAACAACTACGGTTAGTTCACTAACAAGTAGTTTTGTCAGAACTCTGTTACCTCTCGAATCAATCTCTCAAGGTCAGAATCATTCAGCAACTTCCGAGCGATAGGCAGTATTTGTACTAAGTGATATTTGCGCATTAAAACAAGCGTTAGCCCTGCTTGGGTTCTCATTTCCACTATCCACCATTATCGTCATCTGGTGAAGAAAGAAAACGGGGAGGGGTTTAGTTAAGCGGAGCTCAATGGGGGTAGAGGGCTGAGGTGTGGGCCAGCGCCACGCTGCCACACAAACAGAGCTGAGGGAAAGGAACGCGGCAGTTGTAACGTGACGTCAACTACAGCAGCACCACGGCAGGGCATTTGTATGTCGTTTCGGTGAAAGACAAGATGGAATCGACACTAGCGGTTTGTATATTTTGTAGCTTACTTATAAATATATATTAAAAAATAATAATAGGCCTACATTCCATGAATGCATGATGATGATCATATGATTAAACAGGCCACTTTGGGCTATCAGCGTATCGCCATACGGAAACACATGCAAAACAGTTCAAACCACTGTCTAAAGGTTTTAAATTGACATATTATGTATATTTTAATACATTTACTTACCTTTTATAGTATGATTAGTATGCCACTCTGTCAAATACAGTACTGTCCGGTGTATCAGCGCACCTAAGCATTCAAGGACCATTTTCTATGTGAACACTGTGTGTCTCACCAGTGAAGCAGTGCATAATCTGAAATACACTACAAATTGGTTTATGTCTGTAGTAAATAAACATTTTAAAATGGTGCGTAAATATAGGCACCCCCTTGTATCCGAAACGATTTGCATGTCCGGTGATTCGGCGCATTAGATGTGAATTGTTGACCCCGCTATTTTTAGACCGCCCATGACCTCACTTTTAGTCCTAAACGCTACACTATTGTCCCAGAATTATTTTAGTACTTTTTTGTTTTGTCTTATTAAAAATATTACTATGAAAATGAACCATCACACATGACCCATCTCATGATCAGTTTCTGAATCGTTTTCTTGAGTGGCACAATACTGCAGATGCATACATGTTCATTATCATGTATGGCTAAGATACCTACATGGATTTTATTTATCTCGGGTAGATTGTGCACACACGTGGTTCTTATTTCGCTTTTATTTTTTGTGACAATTGTGAACTGAAATGACTGTCGATTAAGGTGTAAAACTTTCATTTTGTTTGCATTTGTCTGTGTTTTTCTTTTCAGTTTAAATAAAAATAACCGAACAAAAATAATTACATTTATATTGTTTACTATAATTTTTAAAATGCGGGAAAGGTGTTTTAGACTGATTTTAACGTTCTTAATATCAATAAGGCTGACCTACTTCGTGTTTATATACACGAAAACAATTTATTTTGAAATTATGATGTAATTATTGATAATTCTAATATTTTTTTTAATTGCACCCGTAACAAATATATTGAGACTTGATTAACCATTGAAAAAAGGAATTGAACTTTAATTCGTTAAAAAACACAGAACATGACAACTTCCTAAGCGTACTTAAGCAAAATACCAAGTGCGCTGATACACCGGACACGGTTGTACTGGTTTTTAAAAATATTTTTTGTATTTCTTCATTGACTAAAGACCGGCCTCGGTGGCGTCGTGGCAGGCCATCGGTCTACAGGCTGGTAGGTACTGGGTTCGGATCCCAGTCGAGGCATGGGATTTTTAATCCAGATACCGACTCCAAACCCTGAGTGAGTGCTCCGCAAGGCTCAATGGGTAGGTGTAAACCACTTGCACCGACCAGTGATCCATAACTGGTTCAACAAAGGCCATGGTTTGTGCTATCCTGCCTGTGGGAAGCGCAAATAAAAGATCCCTTGCTGCCAATCGGAAGAGTAGCCCATGTAGTGGCGACAGCGGGTTTCCTCTCAAAATCTGTGTGGTCCTTAACCATATGTCTGACGCCATATAACCGTAAATAAAATGTGTTGAGTGCGTCGTTAAATAAAACACTTCTTTCTTTCTTTCTTTCATTGACTAAAAGTGAATGGAAGGTGACATAATGTCATTATAGTAACCTAAAATATATAATGTAGGATTAGGGACCGCGGACACTTTTTAAATATGACAAGAATGATATTTATTGATTGCTATACTGAAGAAATACCTTTAAAAGAATTTTAAAAAATCAATTAGCCCTGACCCCCAAAATCAGTGTAGGTAACTCCGTTTTGCAAAATAAAATAAAAACCCAAAAAGTTTGGCATACTCAAAATTGTAGGAATGTATTCATTATTTTCAAATAAAATATCTTCAGTACCATTAATATAATCAGTATAATCGACTAATTCGTCATTATAATACCCATCCACCCCCAAAAAGGGTTCAACATAAGAAAACGGCCATTTTTGTTGCATAAGCATATATCATGACATACAACATGTGGAATGTAATAAAACTCATTTGTACATTACAAATGAATATTACCATCATCGTCATGTGCTATATGTAACTCCTCATTCGTTGCCCGCATTATCACAGCATTCAATTGTACAGAGTAAAGAGCATCAGTCGGCCATGGAAAAAGTAATATACAGGTCAGTGGTCAATATGTAAGAGGACATGTGTACCATTAATGTTTTATCTCTGTCAAAATATCAACGTGTGTGTGTGTGTTATATATGAGAGATAGAGAGAGAGACAGTGAGAGAGGAGGGAGAGAGGAAAAGAAAGACAGAGCAAGAGAGATAACAGATGTATGTTAGGTTTTGGGAAATTGAGTTTCTTCATAATTACAAAATTTGGAATAATTAGAGAATTCTTCATTGTTGTTTGTATGGCTTATTAGCCAGCCTGTCTTTTGATTTCTAAAAAATAAGTTAGTGGCATTAACAAACAAAATTACATCACCCATGCTGTGTTATTGATACAATTATATACAGATTTAGTGCTGTCAAAGGTGTGCAAACAGTGGTTTAATTGGTGAAATGAAAAGTCATATTGAAAATGTAAACAAATATCCGCCATCTTGGATTGTAGTAAACAGACAAACAGGAAGATGTTGTTAACGGGCAATCACAGTTATACAATAAATCAAAACATCTAAATTTTGTAATGTACTGCAAGAGTAATAAATTAAATATAATTACCTCACAAAAATAAATACTTGCAATAACGACGACAACACTATTTTTCAATAATTAAATGCGATATCGCTACTTTTTCACTTTCCCACTGAATAAAACGTAAAGTGGCAAGTAACACGAGTTCTATATTTGTTATAAAGTTTTATCAATGTATTTTATACCTGTTACAAGTACTGGTATTCTTCCAATATTAAACAATAAATGTTTTATAGACGTTAACTAACATGTGCTTTTCAAACCTTGCATTCGGCAATGGTGTAACAGATGTGAGTGGCGCTACCAGTCTTCCGGTGCAGTCTCTAGTAGGATGCCAATATGATGTAGTTCATCAAGATTAATGTTGACTGCAAGCACAAGTCAACGTTAATCTGGCCAACACATTCCGCCATTAGCAGTCATATGGCAGTTCCGAGCAATTTTGTTCAGAATGAAATTGAGATCAAAATAGTTCAACCATCACGTTTTTCCACCCTTATTTTGTATTGTGGTCTATTTCGAGCATATGGAGATTGAGAAATACTTACTTTCAAAGGATCTTCACTTTGAATTAAAGGAAAAAGTCTGTATGGATTTTGTTCAAAACTCGCAGTGCCTTATGGCAGAGTTCAACAAATCTGCTAGCCTGACACCCGTGGCCAGTGGTTTTTAAGTTCGGTCTAGTGAGAAATGCAAAACCACTAGCCCTGCAGGCTACTGGTTCCCCCCCCCCCCCCTCCTCTCGTTATCGCTCGATCGTGGGGTTTTTCTTTTCTTTTTCTCTCGACTGAAATTTCGTTTAATAAATTTAATTGTGACATTTGTCATTGAATAATATCAACAATGCAATCAGTATATAATAATAATCCACTTGAGCTAGGTCTGCAAACTGCAGTAACATGCTATCTCTACATCATCAGTTAAGCGTGCATTGTTTACTTTTCCCTTTCAAGTTTCTGGCACAGGAAATAAGTCTAATGACATGCGTGTTTTGATTGGTTGGACACGTCACGTGGTAGTTAATCTCGCACATATGTTTTAGGCTAAGAACTGGGAAATCACAAATCGCAATGACAGGTTAATCTCTATCAAGTAAACCCCAGCCATGCTTTGAATTTCAGTGTCTGTTTTATTTATGTTGTTTTCTAATTTAACACTTCGCTGACATGTGGTTATCGGCAATCAGGAAAACAATTTACTTTAATGGTAACCGCATATGCAATGACTCGGCTTGGCCTATTACGTGTAGCGGTTTGGATAATACGTCACAGCTGTCGATACAAGATAATACCATTTTTGTTCATTAATTAACAACAGATTAGATGTCGCCGTTATATTCTTTTGATATCGGTATGACACGGGATAATGCCCAGTGTTCTCCAACCCCAGTAAGCGGCTTGTACACCCGCCAAGCTGAGAATTTGCGCCGCCAAGCTGAAGATTTTCGCAGACGGGTCCGCCAAGCTGATAAAAAAATGCCGCCAGGTCCACTATGACGAAAAAAACTTACGTCAGTTCTATTCACCTATCGCTATATTTAGCCTGTACTTGGACTTGGAGTATATAATAATAATATTCTAATTCAACACATTTGTAAGAACGAATCTGATTGGATCCCTGCTAAAATATTTCAGGTGGTAAAATCACCGATATACCGGTCGCAAAATGTCCACGTGTCGAACAAAATTAAAACCGGGCCTCCCCAATATCCAGCAGTGATACAAGCGGCACAATCTCAGCAGTGCAACATAGATTGCTCTCAACAGCTTGGCTACTCTAATCCAATCAGCAAGCGGTAATTTTTGACAGACAGCCGCCCGTCACTTCATCATTGGCAATAGACTTCTTTCTCATTCCACTGCGCATGTGCCCGTTGCGGAGTTACTCGAGGACGCAAACCGTGAGATCTCGCCAAAATAGACCTATCTGCAAATTGGGGGGCAAAAGCAATGGGAGGCCACGACCATTGTTCAATTATTAACTGTTCGAATCACATATGTCCGGGAAATTCGTTATCCTTCCATTGCTTATTATGATTTTTAGTAAATCTTAGTCCTTGCGAGTAATTGACAAAAGTCCGGGCAAATTTTATGCAGGGGAATTGTCTATTGCTGGCTGTTGACATGTTGAAAACTATAAATCGAGAATAATATTTTATGCAATTAAAGACGGCAAAATACTATCCCCAGATGCCAGGAAATCGCATCTATATGAGCTTTTATTTTCAAAATTTTCCGGGTGAGATTAGCCCACTGGCTGCACACATTTAGGCCTATGATCATCTAGGCCCTACTACTTCAGCGTGACCGGTGCCGGTGCGGCAGATCATGAGATAGATTATTGTTAACTTTATTTAAATCAAACTATTAAATGCCAGACTTAAGATTTACAAAATTTTCCGGTGCTAGAGGGGGCGAACCCCTCACGAGCTCACCAGGAGGAAAATGAAACTGAACAATCTTGTATGTGAAAAAGGATCGGTGAAGTCATTTCTCGTTCCATAATAAATACAACAAAAAACAAAACTAAAAATTAATTAAAATTAATGAAATAACTTAAAAGTAAAAATAAATTGAAGTTAATAAAATGAAATAAAATAAAGAAAATAAAATGAAATAAAATAACATTTATTAATTAAGTAATAGAAATGAAATAAAAATATAATTACAAGGTGATGACTAGGTCACCAATGCCATACATCCAATGAAAAAAATAGCACGATCAAAATTGATTACACTGTGACCTATAGTTAACATTTGTCTGTGACTAGTAAGTTAGCTACAAGTGAAAAGGCTGTAAATAACTTTTAGTCCAAAAAGATGTTAAAATTTGCTTAAAACCTGGTTTTTGAGGTTATGTAAGAAATAGAATAATACATTTGTGTCGGTTACATACCATTTATCTTACAACTCATTTAAAAACACATCAAATTCGCTTTTGTTCCTTAAATACATTTTAAAACAACTTGTTGCAAGATAAATGGTATCTAACGGCCACTCGTGTATTGTTCTCTTTTAACATTTTAGAATTGTGTAGTAATCCGTGATATTTGCATAGCAAATCACAACACCATGCTGAAGAAAATAGTCCCAGATTATGCTGTGGATGTATGTTTTGTCGATTGTTGATTCAGATGCAAGTGTGTACATGGTGATTACTGAAGCATAATTATAATATGTCATTTCAGCTACCATGTAATTGTATGTACATGTAGTGATTCAAACCATGGACATCTGGTGCACTGCTTTTGCAGATGTCAGTCAATTGTTCATTGTATCCGGGATTGTTCACTGACGGCCTATCTGTTTAATCCTGGGATGTCCCGAGTTTTAATTTCAGGCTAAATTATATGATGCAATGGTGCATGTACAGGGATTAGAAATCCATGGGGGCGAGTACAATTTAAGTGATGCTAGTCCCCGGGCGAGTAATACTAGGCATTTGTGACCCAGATTCATGATGCGGACAGTCAAACTATTTTGCCAATGAAACCTGTTAAACATACAAACTGTAGATGTATTTCATTAAAGTAAATTGCCATGACAGATTAACAAAGTCAAAAGTATCGCAGTTTCGTTTGGTCTTGATCCGGATATTTACTGCAAACAAAATCAGAACTTTCCTGTTTTTGTTTCCGAATTCCAAAAATTGCCGTAATATTCCAATTATAGATGAGGCACGTTCGGAAGGAAAATTGTGTTTTCTTTGTGCGTGTGTGTTTCTCTCTCTTTCTCTCTCAAGTTGGTGTAGCGTGTTATACATGAACTCTACTTGTGAAAACACTGTTCGCTTTTGTACGTTACACTTATTTTAGTTGCCGTGTATAGTTCCCATATAGATTTGATCTTCTCAAATTGCTTCAATAATGAAGTGGGGGAGGGGGGCTAGTAATTTTTCCTGGGGACTAGTAACGTTCCTCGGCTACTAGTCACCCAGGCCAATGAACATATTTCTTAATTTCTACCACTGATGTATATGGACTGTACATTAATACAATATCTAGGAGACCATAATCACGTTGAAAATTAACATGAAAACCATGGTCGCCAGCAGGGCTAGTTGATGAAAAATCTTACTGGCCTTTCTCAAATTCAACTAGCCCTATTATCACATTGAACTTTCACTGCACAGCCAAAATAAAAACTAAATTGTTCTTTGTTGTATGATAACAATGTGCTCATGATGGTATATAGTTTGTTTGCTTCAACGGGAAAACGATATATTGGTATGTAACAATAATGAATAATGTTAAAATTCATATTATAAAAGCATATTAAGTTTTAAACCCATACCAACACAAATAACATTTTTAAAAAAGAAATCCAGAAATTTAACAAAAATCTTTCTTTACAAAATACCAATAAATTATACATATTAAATTTCATTTTTAATGTAGGGGTGAGGACAAATGCTAAAACAGCCAAGGTATGCTACTATGAAGTAAAATATAATGTAGTACAAAGAGACTAAATGTAGAACACTGCGTACTTTATTAAACTAGTCTGGGAGTGGCAGTCCACTTTGTGGCAATGCAAGAGCGTTGAAATCTCCAGTAAAGGATTTCCTCGAGAGTGGCTGTCCTATAGACGAGGCACTATTTTGCCAAATGCCAAAAAAAACACAATTAATTGAATGGATCCACCAAGATGGTTTGATCCTGCGAGTGCTCAACCGACTAAGCTAAATCCCGCCCCTAATTTTACCTAGATATGCTTTTAACAATTTATTTTGTTTAATGTAAAGATATTCAATGCAAAATCTTGGCAAACTTGTATGACAAGAATTGGTACAGTATTAGTTTAGATTAATATGTATATTAGCATATATTTCTTTTTCATAATTGGGGCGGGATGTAGCCCAGTGGTAAAGCATTCGCTTGATGAGTGGTCGGCCTAGGATCGATCCCCGTTGGTGGACCCATTGGGCTATTTTTCGTTCCAGCCAGTGCTCCACAACTGGTGTAACAAAGGCCATGGTATGTACTATCTTGTCTGGAATGGTGCATATAAAAGATCCCTTGCTGCTAATCGAAAAGAGTAGCCCATGAAGTGGCGACAGCAGGTTTCCTCTCTAGATATGTCCTGGATTGTCAACTGTCGGCCAGATACAGAGGCCAGGCAAGCGAACACCCTGCACTTTTATACTGTCGGTGTTCATGTTGCACGCACGTGCAGTGGTGACATGGTTTGCACGTGGCTGCGTTTTTGCGAATATTCACATTTTGGAACTTTATTGTACAGTAGCTGCGTTTTATCGAATGTAACCGTGGGAATGTGTTTGGGACATGCAATGACCTTATATTCACAAAGCATGAACCGGTAGGAAACATAAAATCGGAGTTATAACCCATTTGTACCCTTTTGCGTTTCTTTTTTTGAAGAGTATATATATATATATATATATATATATATATATATATATATATATAAATGACTTGTTTTATTTTCAGTCTCCACTTGTCAAGTCTTTTATTGCGGGTTCAGTAAGCGGAACATGTTCTACGTTGTTGTTCCAGCCCCTAGATCTCATCAAGACACGAGTGCAGAATTCAGTAATTTTGGGGTCAGTTGACTATTCTAACAATACCTTGATTTTTGCATTATTTTTCTCTTAAAATGTAGTGCAATTTTTAGAACTTAAGATTTGTTATAATATAACGTGCACTGTCTTCCTCATGGCTCACAATAATGGCCTGTAAAAAGCAGTCCAGTTTTTAGATGCAGTTGGCAAAATAGAAATTCACCTGGGCCCCGTTCTACAGTGGCTATGCACTTAAGGTGATCTTAGGGCTAAGATCGCTTTGTGGAACGAGGCCCAGGTAAAACCACCCAAAAATCGCAGGTCATTGTTTATATGATGATCTCATCTACTATTTAGCTTGTATTTCTGTTATATTTTAATTCAGTAATGTTCTCAAATCCATCTTGGAGATCTTCGTTTTTTACACACAGTACCAAACCGTCCCCTCACCCTGTGCTATCTTTTTTCAATAAGCCAATATTTCTTTCTTAGCAAGGCATCTCTCTCTCTCTTGACCAGCTATCTTTTAACAAAAATAACATCAGGCCATATTTTGAGGAATCGAAAAGATTATGGTACTGGTTCTCATTTATGCACAAGTGATTTTTTTTTTTAGGATTTTTTTTTATAAAGTTTATTATTATTATTTTTTAAATATAAAATTCCTGAGCTAGTCCCACAACACTGATTTTGCTATTGGTCATATTGACCTCAGAAATTTGATAGGCGATTACTTTAATTGCATCAAAGGTATTTGAGAAAGAAAAGAAAAGACTGTTCATTATTATATTGCAGGCCTCGTCTAGGTATGCTTGCTGTTGCTACCAGTGTTGTGAAGAGAGACCATGTTCTGGGACTCTGGAGGGGACTCGTACCAGTAAGTAATGGCATAGTCGAGTGTCGACCATTTCTACACTTC
Organism: Gigantopelta aegis; assembly: GCF_016097555.1. Lineage (NCBI taxonomy): Eukaryota > Metazoa > Mollusca > Gastropoda > Neomphalida > Peltospiridae > Gigantopelta > Gigantopelta aegis. Next base: position 73,947,167 of record NC_054706.1, on the reverse strand, counting down.
ATACTTTATAATGTTTTTTTAAACTCTAGTCCATCCCATCATTCTATAAAAATGTTTTTTATAAATAATGTCATTTTGGTTGGACGTAAGAAGAAAAGTAAAAGTGTTTTGGAAATAAAAAAAACCCAACTATTTTTGTGTGCAGTTTACAAACCAGTCGGCGCAGAAATAATAACTTGTAGTAAATTCCATAGCATGAAAAAAGATGTTCCCTGTGGGACGGACTATAGGTTCAGGGGTTTCCCCAGAGGCATGTAGTGTAGTGGGTCCTGACTTGTACGTAAGCACTTTGATGTGGAAAACATTGCTCAGTCTTGTTCAATAACATGTGTCTAATATTTTCATTCAAACCACAAACAGAAAGAAAGTTTAAAGTTTTGTTTAATCACACCACTAATAAAATGATGACATAATAAATATAAAGTAGTAATTGTAGTTATAAAGTATAGGTTACATTCCAGGCCTGTACGTTAACTTTTCCATCTAGGAGCCAGATGGCGCCTACTTGTTACTTGTATTTTTATATAGTATGAAATGTTTTAGTCGCAATGAAAAAAATGGTCACATATGCGAAATAATCGGTCGCAATATAGAGGGCTGCATTCATAACAATAACTTTAAAAAATAAATGATCTACTATTTATCAATTAATGTACTATTTATCAATTAATGTAAAGTGACGTCTTAAGCTATTAATATTATGTAGGTTTATCTCCTTGGGTTATGTGTTATCAACGGAAACGATATGTAGCTTTTATTAAATTCAACTGGGCCTTAAGTTTTACGGTTCTTTTGTTGTTTATTTTCAGTCCATACTAAGATGCGTACCAGGTGTTGGAATATACTTTTCAACACTACACTTCCTCAGATCAAATTTTGGGTAAGCAGGTTTATTGTGTGTTCATTCATCATATATAAATACTTTTTTTTTTTTTTTTTTTTTTTTTTTTTTTTTTTTGATGTGGAAAAACTGATCTGATATTTTGAATGTTTGGCAGAAAATGTCTTATTACTTGTGTCTGACTATCCAAAAGGGTTGTCCTGTTCAAAGTTCCTTAGCGTTTTATCAGTTTCATTTGTGTATTTCATTTCGTTAATTATATACACATGCAAGTTTGCTCTTTGTTGAGAAGATAAAAATTAGGTTAATGCACCACACACACATTTCATAGTTAAAAGTAAGACTCTCCAAACAACAAATTATTTCTTTTTTGCATTTACCTTATTTTGACACCCAATAGCTGATGTATTTTTCATGACCGTATATGTTAATAAATATTTGATTATATGTGTTGGGGTCTCACTAAACATTCCATTCCTCTTTTTTGTTTTGTTACAGGAGTGTTGATCCCCGTCCCATAGAGTCGATTCAGATGGGAGGTATTTCAAGAGCTTTTGCAAGTGTTTTACTTCTGCCGTTCACAGTGATCAAAATCAGATATGAAGTAAGTAATGTCTGTTTTGGTGTTATTCTAACCTGTTATGTTTTTACTAGTTGACTGAACTGTATGAATCCAGATGTTGGTTTTGTTCCAAGGTTATTTTCATCCATTTGTTAAGTCAAAAAAACTTGTTTTTGCTTAAACGTCTAAATAAACTTCTGTCTGGTGAATGTAATTTTTAATGAGTTTATATACGTTTGTCCCATTTGTTTCAGAGTAGTGAGTTTGCGTACAAGAGCATGTCACGAGCTCTGGTGGTGATCTTTCAACAGGAAGGTGTTAAAGGTATCGTCGTCTTTACACTTTATTTTAACACTGTATTTTAACGAACACTTCATTCCTTTCTTATTTTTTAATGTCAGAGACCTTTTTAACGTTTTTCTCATTCAATCATATTATATGTTGTTTGACTAAGGAGAATACATACAAAGGCTGCATTGTTGCTAAATGATAAACTGGACCGTATTTGAAGTTTTTAGTTATCCGGAATGTGGTTCGCATGATTTTTACCAATGTGATCAGTTGGTTACGCAAAATATATTTTTGCATAGTGAATAAATATCTGATGATTCGGAAGTTTGTAACTTTTAACTGATATCCTTTGCAAGATTGTATCGGCTATAGCTCGTAGGAATTATTCTCTCCGCGATGTAGTATTAATACCATTGTGTCTTCTCAAATTGTGTCATTTTGTTTAAGGATGTTTGTTATTTTTCCAGGGCTCTATAGTGGTTTAGCACCTACCCTGATGAGAGATGTCCCATTCTCAGCCCTCTACCTTATGTTTTATACCCAGCTGAAGAAGTCTGTACCCGACTGTGAGTATATTACATTTCTAGAATAATATCAAGGGATCAAAACAAGCACTAGTTCCAGGTGAGTACAATTCACCAGGGACTAGTGCAGTTTAAATGGCACTAGTTGGGACTAGATACAACTTAAATTAAACATTTTGACTGTCGGAATTTTCCATTTAAACCTGTTACGTGTCAATTTATTTCACCAAACTGTTTCTGACTTTGTCCTTGCCGACAATAAGCCCTAGGTTTCCAGGCCCTGTAAAGTTCTCCCATTTTTTGGTATCAGGTTATTCTTATGTCTGCTGTCGGTGGATCAGTGATCAAATCAAAACATTTGTATTCCTCAATGTTCCCACTACTGTCCATACTTCAATTCATATACAGTGTATATAATACACTGTACTTATGTCAAGTACAAGGTATAGTAACAATAAAATATGTTTCAGCAGTTTGTGTTGTGTACACCAGGTGTCATCATTATTGATGAAGGTGATGTGTTGTGTTCCAGATGCTAAGCAGAATCCAGCACCGCTGCAACACTTGGCATGTGGCCTCATTGCTGGCATTCTGACTTCTCTCATCACACAGCCGGCAGATGTCGTCAAGACACATTCACAGCTTCACCCCGAAAAATACGGAAAGATGCATATTGCAGCCATTCACGTATATCAGGTATTAACTCAGTGCTAGTCTGTCTAAAAAATTGTTTTTTTGGGGGGGAGTTTCATGTCAACAGATGGAATTGGTCAACAGCTGTTGAGCTTTTGGTCGAGTGGATAATAAGCTAGACTGTCGTGGTCGAGTGGACAATAAGCTAAATTGTCGTGGTCGAGTGGACAATAAGCTAGACTGTCGTGGTCGAGTGGATAATAAGCTAGACTGTCGTGGTCGAGTGGATAATAAGCTAGACTGTCGAATCCCATTCAAATTCATGCAGTAGGTTTGAAACCTGCTACTTGACACTTGGTGTTTTTAAATATTATATAAAGACTTTTTCCTACAATATTACAGTCATCGCTTTTACTTATTAACTTCAAAATATTTTCTGTTCAAATTCACTCCCACTTGTTAGTCTAAAAATTTCTGAGCAAGATGTTACGCATTTTTTAATCAGACAAGATTATATGACTGTTGCTGGCAGTCAGTTTATTCCTTAATGTGTTAGCTAAAACATATTGGTAGAGTTTAATTTAATTTTAATATTTTATGTACACTTTTCCTGTTATTGGTGTTTTATTTGCTAATTTACTAAATCGGGACACAATATTTCACGAGAACCGTTGTTCAGTTTGCATGTCAGTTACGCAACTTTAAAATCACGAGAACTGCTGTTACTTGATGAACAATTACATTCTAGAATTAAAAGTACCATATATCAGTAATGAAAGAGAAAATCAGTTTGTTTTTAAATACATTTGAACCACCAATGTAGCACAGAACCGTAGTTCAAGTGTTTTACGATTAGCAGGGCTAGCTCTGGGTGATTATCTAATCTAAAAAATGCAAAACAAAATATAAATTACAACACCAATTTTTTTTTTCCAAATTAAAATAAAATTTGCCAGTTCCTATCAAAATTTGCAATTGGCGATTGGCAGAGCTAGCCCTGATTAGGTAAGCCTGACTCGTCAGTTATGAGAACTGTATTCATGTAACCGAACTATCGGTTACCTAAATAAAACTCACGTGAACCGACTTCTGGTTACCTAAAATTTTGAAATATTGTCCCCTGTAAATGGTCTGTTTTTTTGTTCAGAGTGATGGTTTTGTGGGATTCTGGCGTGGGATGGTCCCACGCATGCTGCGTCGCACTTTGATGACAGCTACAGCATGGACTTTATATGAAGAGGTAATAACAAAATTACCATTGTATTCTGTGCTTACAACTCTGGGGTCTGGCAATACAGTATGTTAAACAGTGCATATTCAATGACAATACTCCAAACACTGGGTCAGAATAACAAAAGGAAGCCATAGAATGTCACTTGAAATTCTGGATTATCCACAAGGAAACTGACACATTATGGCAGAATTTAATACATCAGAAGCAAACTAAAATAAGATTTTTGGGGGGTGGGTGGTAGGTTAGGGTGCCGAGAGAGGAAATTAAATTTGATTAATAAAGTAAAGAATATGAGTTTTTTATGAATGTTTGGGTTTTTTAAATTAAAAACAAGATTTGTAAAAACTAAATATCTCTGTAAATAAAAAATATTGAATGTGGTTTTAAATTTAAAATTCCTTTCATTGTTTTAAAACCTTTTTTTTCCATTTCAGGTGATGCGTCAGTGTGGACTGAAGACCTAACCTAATGTCTTGCAGTATACTTGGGTCATCTTGTTGAGATGCTGTTTTCTATATTTCTGTGTTGACTGCAAATCCTCAATCTGATTTTGTGGATATTTTATTTCCATTTGATATTAAACTTTATTCTTAAGTAACTATGCAGTATATCTTGTAAAGGATTCTTTTTCATTTTGATGATTTCGGAATTAAATTTTGTTCTGTCTTATTAAAGAAAAATTCTGCAAATTTTGTATTGGTACATTTGACATGCTTTTGTTCATTTACTGTTGTTCATATTGATGATGCAGCAAACATTGTCTTATTTACCAAGACAGATATATATATATATATATATATATATATTTATATATTGACGAGGCAGGAATTGAACACTTGAATAGTGCGACTTGACTGTGATCACGCGCATCTGTGGACCTGCCTTACCTCAGCTTCATCCATTTCAAAGTGTGATGTGCATGGAGAAAACATTACTGAGAAAATGATGGAGCAAATGTGTTTACGCGAAGCTAGTAGAAGAAACTGCTAAAAACTGGCAACAATCGTAAGAAATTAATTGAAAAATTCTATTTGCTTCAAACTTTATTGTGTAATGGAGGTGTTAAGAATTAATTCAGAACACACTGAAGCCCACATATATGTGTACAGTGTTGAGAGCCTGCAGTGAGTAGTGTAGTGTTCAGAATGTAATATTGGTGCACATACAGTTTGGAAACTGCACTATGGAGACCTCAATATCGGTGTACATACGCACAGTAACCTAGTGTAAGTACACGGTGGAGTTGCAGGCTAGGTGCACAATGTTCGGAGACTGTTAACATTATGTTCAGGACATCATGAGCAGATGTGTAGATGACATCATGTGACTGGACATCTGTTCGTAACTCGGTGTAATTGTTTTTTTGTACAGATTGTGTTGAATATGGTTAGTGGTATGGGAAATGCTATCTGTAGTGTTGAAACATTCTCTTTGTATTGACCATTTGTTACATATGCAGATATTTGTTTTTATTAAAAGTTGAAACAAATGGCATACATTTATGTCAGTTACTATATTAGACATTGGTGTTGGTTAATGAATCGTTCAGAAAGATTCTTGTATGATTCATACTCTATTAATGGCATGCTCCTTCTCAGAGCAAAAATGAGTTTGTTTTAATGGGTTTACAGTGGTATTGTGTTATCGCAAAAGCACCAACTCGCTTTATTCGTAAATATTTTTTCAGGTACCAAAGTTTTTGTTTTCTCACTGTATGTACATAAAATGTTTAAATGGCTTCTATTATAAGGCATTTAGCCACTTTAAAAACATTTGGTGGGAGTGGTGTTTGGAAAGGTGGTTTGTTGAAACCAGTTCAGACTGCTAAGGATTTAGAAATAACATTAAAAATGTGTAAAAGAAACTCCAATGTTTTTGTTTGTAATGTTTTAAAATATACCTGACAAATTTAATTGATAACTAGTAGACCTTTTTGTCAGTTTCTTCAAGTATTATACGTTGACAAGTTTTGATCACAGATCATTTTTTTGATATTCGAGTAAATTTGGACCAATAATGATGAACTTGGTCAAACCAAAACAAAGGTATTTTGTTTCATAATGAAAGAACAAATATACAGACCCTTAATTAATTTTGTTGTGTATATTAGAACCCAATTTGTTCTTCTCGTGTATTTAACTTTTTCTCTTTGTTATTGTTCAGTCCTTTATTTTTGTTTTAAAAAATCTCATCTCCACTAATAATAATTATGACATAATTTGTTTTGAATTTAAGAAAAATATGTTACTTCACAGATTTATTATTACTTTTATTTTTTCTAAATGGAATTCATACAATTAATGGTTGTAAGCATTATTTGAAACAACAGGCTTTACAGATTAACTTTTATTTTTTATATAAGAAATGAAGGGAACAATGTTTTAAATAGGTGTGCCCTTTTCATATTGATTAAATGCTGTGAAGAACACATCTTTTATGTTGGTCCAATCTCAAGTAAGACGGACAAAAAAAAGAATTATTTGCTGTCGCCTAATCTTACAAACTGATTTTAATTTTCAGACACAAGGTCGGGTTACAGCAAATGAACATTTCTTTTCATACCTTAGCCCGACTTCTGCAGACTGTCCACTTGGGATTCCATAATGAAAAATTATAGCCATTTGATTGGCTGTTAAAATATCCGGACCAGTCCATAGAACTTGGGATGGGTGAATGCACATTGGTTAGAGGTCAGGTTAAAGTAAACCAGAAAAGAGTTTTCTTTAGTTTGTTTTAAGGATTGCCATAGTGGTTGGTCAAGACGCACAACTATTGTAGTTCTGTTGGTTATGGTTGAATCGTGTAGCTGGATTTGTAACTAAATTATCTTAGTTCATGTGCATTGATGACAGCTGCACTGTACATTATGCAACACTAATGATTCAAGATCCAGGGTTCATGTTGATCTTCATTTTATACCATTCCTCTTGGTGTCGATGTTTACAAAACCATGGAGTGTATTTCCTTTGTTTTATATACATATATATATATATATATCTATCCCAAAATCTCATTTGTAAGTAAATTAGAATACTGTTCTGGCGAGTCAATGTGACATTAAAGTTCATATGCATTTGTAAATAATGTTATTTATGAGGAATTTTTTTAATTTAACCCTGGATCTTTCGTCTAAAGCTGATGACAAATTCAGCATGTTTTGTAAATAAGTTGTCTAAATGTTTTCTCTATTTCAGGCCAACAGATGTTATTGCCTGTTGACCATGTTAATAAATATATTTTGTTTTACCTACCTTGTGTTGTTTGTTAAAATTATAACTTCAGTCAAACCCCTGGGGCCTCTAAACTGGACATCCAAGGTACCACATAAAAAGTCGTATTGAGGTATATCCCTTTTTAAATTGTTTATATACTCGTTTTTGGCTGGTTGTAGGGGGCGGGACAGAGATTAGTACAATGCTCGTCTGATGCGCGATCGATCTATGATTAATCCCCATCAGTGGGCCCATTGGCCTATTTCTCGTTCCAGCCAGTGCTCCACAACTGGTGTAACAAAGGCTGTGGTATGTACTATCCTGTCTGTTGGATGGTGCATATAAAAGATCCCTTGCTGCTAATCGAAAAGAGTAGCTCGTGAAGTGGTGACAGGGTTTCCTGTCAATATCTGTGTGGTCCTTAACCATATGTCCAATGCCATATAACAGTAAATAATGTTTTGAGAGTCGTTAAATCAAAACATTTCCTTCCTTGACTGGTTGTGTTGTCGTATGGCGACATCTGTCCATCCATACATACATGTGTTAACCTTTCTTGTCCAAGACCAAATCTTTTCCTTGTCAATTCTAGTATACCAAAAACACCTATGATTGATTACTTCTCTGGTAAGCACTGCCACTGAGGTGCAAGACTTGCATGCAATTATTTTTAATAAACCTGTTTAACTATTGGATAGTAAATCCTATCCTTGCCTTCATACGGTGTATTTCTTTTACCACCATTTTCAGTTCCAAGAGTTGATATTTACAGCCATTGGATACCATAAATCATGCAAGGAATTGTTTCAAAATGTACTAGATGAAAGAAAGTGGATGGATGCATTTTTAAACATGCTCAAATATGGTATTTTATTTTATACATATCCTCGAAAACCAGGTTTAAACTAAATTTAAATGTCTTTTTCAACTGAAAGTTATTTATGGTGTTTACAGTTAACTTGTGCCTCGCAGCAGTTTATTTTAGATTAATTGGAACATTACAAAGCCGTCAATTTCAGTCTTGGTTATTTCACCTGTAGCAACCAATTTCAGTCTTGGTTATTTCACCTGTAGCAACCAATTTCAGTCATGGTCATTTCACCTGTAGCAGTCAATTTCAGTCATAGTTATTTCACCTGTAGCAGTCAATTTCAGTCATGGTTATTTCACCTGTAACAATCAATTTCAGTCTTGGTTATTTCACCTGTAGCAATCAATTTCAGTCATAGTTATTTCACCTGTAGCAGTCTGTTTCAGTCATGGTTATTTCACCTGTAACCATCAATTTCAGTCATGGTTATTTCACATGTTGCAACCAATCGCCTGTCACAAAAAGTGATCTTGAATGACAACAATGATCTATAATGGGTGAATTCTGGTGGGTATGTAAGAAAATTTACAATTAAACCAGTAAGACCACTTTGATATAGCAAACATGGCATTGTGTATGACCTAAATTGAAAATAGCAAATCCTGAAGTGTCACTGAATTGTTTATTATACCTGTATATGTACTATTATAAGCTGGTAAGTTTTAAAGCTAGTCTCACTTCCCCATCTTGTAGCATTGTGTTTATATTGCAAAATCAAACAGCCATCAATCGTTGTTTTATGACACCACACTTATCATTTATTAATCATTGGTTATTGAAAGGAAGGAAGGAAATGTTTTATTTAATTGATGCACTTGACACATTTTATTTACGGTTATGTGGCGTCGGACATATGGTTAAGGAGATTGGTTATTGGATGTCAAACATTTGTTAAGTCGGACATACACATGCAGTCTTAGAGGAAATTCATTACAGTTTTCCCTTTAGCAGCAAGGGATTTGTTTATTTGAATTTTTCCATAAACAGCACAACACATACCATGGTCTGATATAACAGTTGTGGAGCACTGGATGAGATGAGGGGGGAGGGGAGGGGAGGGTGGTCTGAAAATAGATCCACCCAGGGGTTTCAATGAATGTTCTACTGACAAAACAAATAAAGTTTGTTTTGTTTAACAACACCACTAGAGCACATTGATTTATTATTCATCTGCTGTTGGATATCACATATTTGGTTATATAGTCTTAGAGAGGAAACCCACTACATTAATCCATTAGTAGCAAAGGGTCTTTCATATGCACTATCCCACAGACAGGATAACACATACCATGGCCTTTGATATACCAGTTGTGCACTGGCTAGAACAAGAAATGTCCCAATAGGCCCACCAACTGGGATCGATCCCAGACCAACCATGCATCAGGTGAGGTATATCAAAGGCTGGTATGTGCTATCCTGTCTGTGGGATGGTGCAGATAAAAGGCCTTGCTACTAATGAAAAAATGTAGTGGCTTTCCTCTAAAACTATGTCACAATTATCAATTGTTTGATATCCAATGGCCGATAATTAATAAATCATTGTGTTCTACTGGTGCCATTAAACAAAACAAACTATATGTTTTCACAAGGAGAGAAAAAAATCTTAAAAGTTTAAATAATGTTTTAATAACTCAAGATTGCAGGTCTAAATGTTGTTTTATTCACTGAACAAATTTAAAAATATAAAAATTATAAATTTTAATTTAGTGTTGCCAGACAGGAGGGCAATATGTAAAAATGTGATGCCAGACAGGACAGTAAGTGAAAATGTGATGCTAGACAGGAGGGCAGTAAGTGAAAATGTGATGCTAGACAGGAGGGCAGTAAGTGAAAATGTTATACTAGACAGGAGGGCAATAAGTAAAAATGTGATACCAGACAGGAGGGCAATACGTGAAAATGTGATACCAGACAAGAGGGCAATAAGTGAAAATGTGATGCCAGACAGGAGTGCAGTAAGTGAAAATGTGATACCAGACAGGAGGGCAATAAGTGAAAATGTGATACCAGACAGGAGGGCAATAAGTGAAAATGAGCATCACACTGAATTTTGAATCTGTTGCTATTTTAACACTGGCTAGAACAAGAAATGTCCGAATGGGCCCCAACCGTGCATCATGTAAGCACTTTACCACTAGGCTATGTTCCGCCCATCAGTGCATCACAACTGGTATATCAAAGGCAATAGGGTTATAGTGTTTTGGTGGCCACCTGATATATACACTTACATGTATATTATTTTTATTTGTTTCATCATTGAGCCGCCATGTTTGTTTTCTAAGATCTCTGTTTACCACAGATAAAAGTTTGTTTTGTTTAATGACACCACTAGAGCTGACTGATTTATTCATCTTCGGCTATTAGATGTCAAACATTTGGTAATTTTGACATATAGTCATTAGAGAGGAAACCCTCTACATTTTTTCATTAGTAGCAAGGGATCTTTTATATGCATCATCTCATAGACAGGATAGCACATACCATGGCCTGTGATATACCAGTTGTGGTGCACTGACTGAAATGAGAAATAGTCCAATGGGTCCATCGCCGGGGATCGATCTTAAACTGACCATGCATCAAGCAGACGCTTTACCACTGGCTACGCCCCACCACTTATCACAGATAAATGTGCATACTGCTATAGCTGCATTTGTTCCAGCATATTGATTACATATAAACACTCCACTTAGAATTTGTCACCGTTACAGACCACAAACATTTTTCACATAAACAAACAGTAGGTTGTCCCGGTAATATCCAAAACAAAACCAACAAAACAAAACCCGCATAAAAAAGCCCATTGATATAAAAAAAATCACCAACACAATTATAAAAGGAAGGAAGGAAATGGTTTATTTAACGACGCACTCAACACATTTCGTTTACGGATATATGGCGTCAGACATATGGTTAAGGACCACACAGATATTGAGAGAGGAAACCCACTGTTGCCACTTCATGGGCTACTCTTTTCAATTAGCAGCAAGAGATCTTTTATATGCACCATCCCACAGACAGGGTAGTACATACCACAGCCTTTGTTATACCAGTTGTGGTGCACTGGCTGGAATAAGAAATAGTCCAATGGGCCCACCGACGGGGATCGATCTCAGACTGACCACACATCGAGCGAGCGCTGTACCACTGGGCTACGTCCCGCTCCCACCTTATAAAAGTGTGTGCTATAATTTTGAATACAGGTCATACTGACCAATGCTATAATTTTGAATACAGGTCATACTGACCAATGCTATAATTTTGAATACAGGTCATACTGACCAATGCTATAATTTTGAATACAGGTCATACTGACCAATGCTATAATTTTGAATACAAGTCATACTGACCAATGCTATAATTTTGCATACAAGTCATACTGACATGGTGTTCCATTTTCACAAACAGATTTGCCATTGCAGATGATTCAAAGGCTTTTGAATGAATATGTATATGGAAGGAATGTTTTATTTAAGCACACACATTTTAAGTCTGGATATATGGCATCTGACTTATGGTTAAGGACCACACAGATAATGAGAGAGCGAGAGAAGAAACCTGCTGCCACTACACAATGGACTACTCTTACTGATTAACAAGGGATCTTTTATATGAAGCATCCCACAGACAGGATAGTACATACCACAGCCTTTGTTTCACCAGTTGAGGAGCACTGGCTGGAACAAGAAATAGCCCAATGAACTCAATGAGGGGATCGATTCTAGACTTGCTGCACATTAAGTGAGCGATTTACCACAGGGTTATGACCTGTCCCTGCATATGTATGTGGTGAACATGCTAGCAGGATTATGTCTGGGGCATTCAATTTTATATCAGTTGAAAACTGGATGCAATTTCATAAACCTTGCTGTTGTTTATGACACAATGTTACTATAAAGATATAGATTATTAAAGTCTGACCTGACCTTGACCACCAAATGATCTTTCTGACATTATAATTCCTCTTCCAACTGACAGAAATGTGAGTTTGGTGTTACTTTAAAAACATCCCAACAAATGAGATTTTTTTTTTTTTTTTTTTTTTTAATTTGACCTTTGACCTGACATTGTTCAAATCATGTGACCCCAATAATCCTGGAAAGTTTGAAGATGTGCCTTTCAATACTTTAGGAGTTAAGTTAGTTTTTAAAATCCACCAACAACCAACATATGTCAGAATTACCAAATGTTTGACATCCAACAGCTGATGCTGAATAAATCAATGTGCTCTAGTTGTGTCGTTAAACAAAACATACTTTAAACTAAGCAAATTATTTGCCTCCTACAAGCTTGCCAATGATTGATCAAGCTATTCCAGTCCCACCTACAATGGTTAACAAATTCTCTTCTCCAAACTCATCTTTTTAAACTGCTGTGATCAACAGAGAATCAGCAAAAACTGTTGAGCATGATGCTCTCATCTCCAAATTGATCTTTTTAATGTGCTGTGATCAACAGAACATTAACAACAGGTCTAGCATGATGCTCTCTTCTTTGAATTTATCTATGTAAACTGCCATCATAACCAACAGAAAACCAATAAACCCATACAGCATAGCTTGTGCATTCACACTTGCTTTGGTGGTGCGTTCACATCAAATCTGCCACCCAAAGCGAGTTTAAATCCCATCACACCAACTTCTCTAACCATCTGCCACTCAGAGCGTGTTTTAATCCAAATACACTGACTTCTCTATCCATCTGCCACCCAGAGTGAGTTTTAATCCCAATACACAGACTTCTCTAACAATCTGCCACCCAGAGCGAGTTTTAATCCCAATAGACCAACTTCTCTAACCATCTGCCACCCAGAGCGAATTTTAATCCCAATACACCGACTTCTCTAACCATCTGCCACCCAGAGCGAGTTTAATCCCAATACACAGACTTCTCTAACCATCTGCCACCCAGAGCAAGTTTTAATCCCAATACACCGACTTCTCTAACCATCTGCCACCCAGAGCGAGTTTTAATCCCAATACACCGACTTCTCTAACCATCTGCCACCCAGAGCGAGTTTTAATCCCTATACACAGACTTCTCTATCCATCTGCCACCCAGAGCGAGTTTTAATCCCAATACACCGACTTCTCCAACCATCTGCCACCCAGAGCGAGTTTTAATCCCAATACACCGACTTCTCCAACCATCTGCCACCCAGAGCGAGTTTTAATCCCAATACACAGACTTCTCCAACCATCTGCCACCCAGAGTGAGTTTTAATCCCAATACACAGACTTCTCTAACAATCTGCCACCCAGAGCGAGTTTTAATCCCAATAGACCAACTTCTCTAACCATCTGCCACCCAGAGCGAATTTTAATCCCAATACACCGACTTCTCTAACCATCTGCCACCCAGAGCGAGTTTAATCCCAATACACAGACTTCTCTAACCATCTGCCACCCAGAGCAAGTTTTAATCCCAATACACCGACTTCTCTAACCATCTGCCACCCAGAGCGAGTTTTAATCCCAATACACCGACTTCTCTAACCATCTGCCACCCAGAGCGAGTTTTAATCCCTATACACAGACTTCTCTATCCATCTGCCACCCAGAGCGAGTTTTAATCCCAATACACCGACTTCTCCAACCATCTGCCACCCAGAGCGAGTTTTAATCCCAATACACCGACTTCTCCAACCATCTGCCACCCAGAGCGAGTTTTAATCCCAATACACAGACTTCTCCAACCATCTGCCACCCAGAGCGAGTTTTAATCCCAATACACAGAATTCTCCAACCATCTGCCACCCAGAGCGAGTTTTAATCCCAATACACAGACTTCTCCAACCATCTGCCACCCAGAGCGAGTTTTAATCCCAATACACCTACTTCTCCAACCATCTGCCACCCAGAGCGAGTTTTAATCCCAATACACCGACTTCTCCAACCATCTGCCACCCAGAGCGAGTTTTAATCCCAATACACAGACTTCTCCAACCATCTGCCACCCAGAGCATGTTTTAATCCCAATACACAGACTTCTCTATTTAACCACTGTTCTGGGGGCGGGACATAGCCCAGTGGTAAAGAGCTCGCTTGATGCACGGCCGATTCTCATCGGTGGGCCCACTGGGCTATTTCTTATTCCAGCCAGTACACCATGAATGGTATATGGACAGACATCGATGATAACTGTGATGTGCTCAGGACAGCATGCTTGAGCATTAATTGTATATAAGCATGAAAGTAAGTTAAAATGAAAATATTGAACAAACTTGCAATAGGTTGTAGTAATGTTTGTTTTTACCATCCCATCCCATTACTGATGTATCAAAGGCTATATACAGTAGAATCTCATTGGCTCGAACGCCCAACGGTCGAACCTACCGGTATTCTCGAACCAAGAACAATGTCCCGATTTGTTTCTCTATTAAACCCTTTTATTTTGGTGCTGATTGGTCGAATACCCCTAGGGTCGAACAGAAGCTTTCTCTCGAACCAGTTTATTAGTCCGAACTGTAAAATTAAACATATATAGCTTGAACGACTAAGTCTATCCGAAGAAATAAAAAAAAAAAATTATATTTATTTACGAATTTTTCATTGACCCTTTCACGTCAGTCACAAAGTAAGTTAATATAAATTCGGAAGTGGAACGAATTAATCCTAGATCATATGCCGGCTTCTCATGTTGTTTATTTAGCACCTATCGGTAATTATCTTTCTAGTACAGATAATAGTACTACGATAATCGTGAGCTGAATGAACCTTGCATGAAACACCAATCAATTGGTGAGCCTAGTTCGGCCTCGCCGGTTTACTTTAATCATTTTAATCGCTACTCTACGCATCAGCGTCGGCATATTTTGTTTTTAACTTGAAATACAGGAGAGATCAATGTAATGTAGTGATTGCAACAATAAAAGGTAAAGGGCCTCCACCTGTGCTTCATGCACTTTCATTCTTTTCTCAACGTTGTCAATACGTCGCAAAAGATTCTACAACAGCATAATAAAGAACGATTTTTTAAATTAATAAATATTTATAAATACAGACTACCAGTGTGTTTGTTATTTGTTTATTCAACGGTGATAAATAATAGTTACAAATATGTATCTCATCCGACATTTGAAGGCGACTTCGTTACTCATGAGTCAATCGGACCATCTCGCCCAAGCCAGTTTTACGGAAATATGCGAGGTATTCCGATTGGTTTTTGTGTTACAGAAGCACCCGACAACGGCCGAATGCATGGTTCGAACTACCCGATGGGTCGAACAGACTTTGATGCACCGACAGTGTTCGAGCCAATGAGATTCTACTGTATATATATATATATATATATATATATATATATATATATATATATATATATATATATATATATATAAATACTAATACTATACACAAAAAAATGTTTGTTTTGTTTTACGATACCACTAGAGCACATTGATTTATTCATCATCGGCTGTTGGATGTCAAACATTTGGTATTTTCGACATAAAGTCTGAGAGAGGACACCCTCTACATTTATCAATTAGTAGCAAGGGATCTTTTATATGCACCATCCCACAAACAGGATAGTACATACCATGTCCTTGATATACCTGTTATGGTGTACTGGCTGGAATGAGAAATAGCCCAATAGGTCCACTGACAGAGTTTACAGTTTACATTAGATATAATGTTTTAGGAAAATCCGACTGAACGAAAATGAGGTCAGATACTAATGAGTAGTTTACAAGATTCATAAAAAATGTTACCTAGTAAAAATTAGTGTGTTATTTTATTTATTCACCACCATCAAGTAATGTATAATCTCACAATCAGTCCCAACATTACTCGACTAGACATGCGAATGCACAGAGCTAAGACTAGAAAAGAGGATGTGATTTACTGAAAGACATGTAACAACCTATAGGCACCTGACAGTACATACACAATGTATATGACACACCCAGATGTTCACCAGGTAGGTAATAAGACATGTAACAACCTATAGGCACCTGACAGTACATACACAATGTATATGACACACCCAGATGTTCACCAGGTAGGTAATAAGACATGTAACAACCTATAGGCACCTGACAGTACATACACAATGTATATGACACACCCAGATGTTCACCAGGTAGGTAATAAGACATGTAACAACCTATAGGCACCTGACAGTACATACACAATGTATATGACACACCCAGATGTTCACCAGGTAGGTAATAAGACATGTAACAACCTATAGGCACCTGACAGTACATACACAATGTATATGACACACCCAGATGTTCACCAGGTAGGTAATAAGACATGTAACAACCTATAGGCACCTGACAGTACATACACAATGTATATGACACACCCAGATGTTCACCAGGTAGGTAATAAGACATGTAACAACCTATAGGCACCTGACAGTACATACACAATGTATATGACACACCCAGATGTTCACCAGGTAGGTAATAAGACATGTAACAACCTATAGGCACCTGACAGTACATACACAATGTATATGACACACCCAGATGTTCACCAGGTAGGTAATAAGACATGTAACAACCTATAGGCACCTGACAGTACATACACAATGTATATGACACACCCAGATGTTCACCAGGTAGGTAATAAGACATGTAACAACCTATAGGCACCTGACAGTACATACACAATGTATATGACACACCCAGATGTTCACCAGGTAGGTAATAAGACATGTAACAACCTATAGGCACCTGACAGTACATACACAATGTATATGACACACCCAGATGTTCACCAGGTAGGTAATAAGACATGTAACAACCTATAGGCACCTGACAGTACATACACAATGTATATGACACACCCAGATGTTCACCAGGTAGGTAATAAGACATGTAACAACCTATAGGCACCTGACAGTACATACACAATGTATATGACACACCCAGATGTTCACCAGGTAGGTAATAAGACATGTAACAACCTATAGGCACCTGACAGTACATACACAATGTATATGACACACCCAGATGTTCACCAGGTAGGTAATAAGACATGTAACAACCTATAGGCACCTGACAGTACATACACAATGTATATGACACACCCAGATGTTCACCAGGTAGGTAATAAGACATGTAACAACCTATAGGCACCTGACAGTACATACACAATGTATATGACACACCCAGATGTTCACCAGGTAGGTAATAAGACATGTAACAACCTATAGGCACCTGACAGTACATACACAATGTATATGACACACCCAGATGTTCACCAGGTAGGTAATAAGACATGTAACAACCTATAGGCACCTGACAGTACATACACAATGTATATGACACACCCAGATGTTCACCAGGTAGGTAATAAGACATGTAACAACCTATAGGCACCTGACAGTACATACACAATGTATATGACACACCCAGATGTTCACCAGGTAGGTAATAAGACATGTAACAACCTATAGGCACCTGACAGTACATACACAATGTATATGACACACCCAGATGTTCACCAGGTAGGTAATAAGACATGTAACAACCTATAGGCACCTGACAGTACATACACAATGTATATGACACACCCAGATGTTCACCAGGTAGGTAATAAGACATGTAACAACCTATAGGCACCTGACAGTACATACACAATGTATATGACACACCCAGATGTTCACCAGGTAGGTAATAAGACATGTAACAACCTATAGGCACCTGACAGTACATACACAATGTATATGACACACCCAGATGTTCACCAGGTAGGTAATAAGGAAGGACATGGTTTATTTAACGACACACTCAACACATTTTAGTTACGGATATATGGTTAAGGA
Source organism: Gigantopelta aegis (assembly GCF_016097555.1). Lineage (NCBI taxonomy): Eukaryota > Metazoa > Mollusca > Gastropoda > Neomphalida > Peltospiridae > Gigantopelta > Gigantopelta aegis. The sequence goes on along the minus strand of NC_054706.1, from coordinate 73,929,225 downwards.
CCACACAGATATTGAGGGAGGAAACCCGCTGTCGCTACTTCATGGTCTACTCTTTTTGATTAGCAGCAAGGGATCTTTTATATGCACCATACCATACACAGGCTAGCACATACCACTGCCTTTGACGTACCAGTTGTGGTGCACTGGCTGGAGCGAGAAACAGGTGGGTAATAAATACATGTATGTTGTCTTGTCTATTAAAGTACATATGAAAATCATCTCTTGCTGCTATATATGAGGAGTAACTTATGTGATAACAGGTTTCCTCTCTACTAAATGTCAAAATAAACATTTGATAGATACCAAACTACAAAAATATCAAAAGAGGGTTTACACGCCTCTCAAAATTGTTTTGGTAGGTGTGTCACTTGTGTTTTCCAATCCACTTTGCATAACCAGTTACTTCATACATTAAATTTAGAATATCATTTATAAAATAAGATACCTCAATTGTTTTTGCTTTACCCATATAAAGTTTATGCACATTTTCAGTTCTCTCGGAGGCCTGCTTTAGCTTACTGATAAAATCTAGTATTCTGGAAAATGTTGAACACTTGGTAAATCATTCACTTAATGCGTGGTTGATCTCAGATCGATCCCCGTTGGTGGACCCATTGGGCTATTTCTCGTCCCAGCCAGTGCATATCAAAGAGGGGTGGTAAGTGCTATCCTGTCTGTGGGATGGTGCATATAAAATATCCCTTGCTACTAATGAGAAAATGTAGCGGCTTTCCTCTCTTAAGACTATATGTCAAAATTACCATAAATCAACATGCTCCAGTGGAGTTGTTAAACAAAAGAAAGTTTAAAAAACAAAATACACCAAAATCTGTTTCAAATTGAGCTCTATTTATTGACACGTGTTGGTCGTATGACAACTAGAGTCACGCTCATCACAGCCACATGAAAGACTTATGAGTGTTAGTCAGTTACCAGTGTAACAACACACAGTTACCATTGTAACAACACACAGTTACCAGTATAACAAAACACAGTTACCAGTATAACAAAACAGACACATATATATACCTGTATATACACACACACACGTCAAGTCCAGCTATAACAAAAACACAACTCTTAATAAACACCATCGGGAGTCTTTCCGGTCTGCAGACGTAATAAATAGAAACAAAACCAATATCATTTGTAACAATAAAAAAGTCACTTTTGTGAACACTGAGGGCCAAATTTATAAAGCCTGTTTTTCACTTATGCTAGGATCATACCGTCAACTGTCACAATAAAGTTGGCCAACTCCCAACTTACAATGGGTTCATTAACCCTAACCGAAAACCCTGGTTAGTTATGGTTAGGGTCAGTGGTTGGGGTTGTAGGAGTTGTATTCAACGAGAATCGAGTTGTAAGAGCACTAGTAACTGGGGATTAGTGAGTTGGCCAACTTCATTGTGACAATTGGTAGTCTGACCCTAGCATGTGTAACTACTTGTGTGTATTTACAATGTTTAAAAAAAAAACAGGCTTCATAAATTCAGACTCAAGTTTTCAGTAAGCTTCACCAACTTAAATAAATAAAATTGTTTCAATAAGTAGATTATTTTTATGTAGTTTAAAGATGTGGACTTTTTCATAAGCACAAGTGATAAAGCTGTTGCGATATCATCCTGTCTACAAATGTCTTATTGTTGGTTTCGAACTAACACTACAATTGATTTAGTCTTTAAAGGCTTTTGCTGTATGTATATGTATATATATATATATATATATATATATATATATATATATATATAAAGATACTTAGTTTTTGCAAGACATAGCTCGGGCAGTGGTTGACAAATGTTTGAGAAAGTCACCAGCCCTTACAGAAGCCTTTGACTAGTGTCCTATGTATTATAGTAATGTGGTTGGTAAGAGAAAGTCACCAGCCCTTACAGAAGCCTTGGCTAGTGTCCTATGTATTATAGTAATGTGGCTGATAAGAGAAAGTCACCAGCCCTTACAGAAGCCTTGGCTAGTGTCCTATGTATTATAATAATGTGGCTGATAAGAGAAAGTCACCAGCCCTTACAGAAGCCTTGGCTAGTGTCCTATGTATTATAGTAATGTGGTTGGTAAGAGAAAGTCACCAGCCCTTACAGAAGCCTTGGCTAGTGTCCTATGTATTATAGTAATGTGGTTGGTAAGAGAAAGTCACCAGCCCTTACAGAAGCCTTGGCTAGTGTCCTATGTATTATAGTAATGTGGTTGGTAAGAGAAAGTCACCAGCCCTTACAGAAGCCTTGGCTAGTGTCCTATGTATTATAGTAATGTGGTTGGTAAGAGAAAGTCACCAGCCCTTACAGAAGCCTTGGCTAGTGTCCTATGTATTATAGTAATGTGGTTGGTAAGAGAAAGTCACCAGCCCTTACAGAAGCCTTGGCTAGTGTCCTATGTATTATAGTAATGTGGTTGGTAAGAGAAAGTCACCAGCCCTTACAGAAGCCTTGGCCTATGTATTATAGTAATGTGGTTGGTAAGAGAAAGTCACCAGCCCTTACAGAAGCCTTGGCTAGTGTCCTATGTATTATAGTAATGTGGCTGGTAAGAGAAAGTCACCAGCCCTTACAGAAGCCTTGGCTAGTGTCCTATGTATTATAGTAATGTGGCTGGTAAGAGAAAGTCACCAGCCCTTACAGAAGCCTTGGCTAGTGTCCTATGTATTATAGTAATGTGGCTGGTAAGAGAAAGTCACCAGCCCTTACAGAAGCCTTGGCTAGTGTCCTATGTATTATAGTAATGTGGTTGGTAAGAGAAAGTCACCAGCCCTTACAGAAGCCTTGGCTAGTGTCCTATGTATTATAGTAATGTGGTTGGTAAGAGAAAGTCACCAGCCCTTACAGAAGCCTTGGCTAGTGTCCTATGTATTATAGTAATGTGGTTGGTAAGAGAAAGTCACCAGCCCTTACAGAAGCCTTGGCTAGTGTCCTATGTATTATAGTAATGTGGTTGGTAAGAGAAAGTCACCAGCCCTTACAGAAGCCTTGGCTAGTGTCCTATGTATTATAGTAATGTGGTTGGTAAGAGAAAGTCACCAGCCCTTACAGAAGCCTTGGCTAGTGTCCTATGTATTATAGTAATGTGGTTGGTAAGAGAAAGTCACCAGCCCTTACAGAAGCCTTGGCTAGTGTCCTATGTATTATAGTAATGTGGTTGGTAAGAGAAAGTCACCAGCCCTTACAGAAGCCTTGGCTAGTGTCCTATGTATTATAGTAATGTGGTTGGTAAGAGAAAGTCACCAGCCCTTACAGAAGCCTTGGCTAGTGTCCTATGTATTATAGTAATGTGGTTGGTAAGAGAAAGTCACCAGCCCTTACAGAAGCCTTGGCTAGTGTCCTATGTATTATAGTAATGTGGCTGGTAAGAGAAAGTCACCAGCCCTTACAGAAGCCTTGGCTAGTGTCCTATGTATTAGTAGCCCTTACAGAAGCCTTGGCTAGTGTCCTATGTATTATAGTAATGTGGCTGGTAAGAGAAAGTCACCAGCCCTTACAGAAGCCTTGGCTAGTGTCCTATGTATTATAGTAATGTGGCTGGTAAGAGAAAGTCACCAGCCCTTACAGAAGCCTTGGCTAGTGTCCTATGTATTATAGTAATGTGGTTGGTAAGAGAAAGTCACCAGCCCTTACAGAAGCCTTGGCTAGTGTCCTATGTATTATAGAATGTGGCTGATAAGAGAAAGTCACCAGCCCTTACAGAAGCCTTGGCTAGTGTCCTATGTATTATAGTAATGTGGCTGATAAGAGAAAGTCACCAGCCCTTACAGAAGCCTTGGCTAGTGTCCTATGTATTATAGTAATGTGGCTGATAAGAGAAAGTCACCAGCCCTTACAGAAGCCTTGGCTAGTGTCCTATGTATTATAGTAATGTGGCTGATAAGAGAAAGTCACCAGCCCTTACAGAAGCCTTGGCTAGTGTCCTATGTATTATAGTAATGTGGCTGGTAAGAGAAAGTCACCAGCCCTTACAGAAGCCTTGGCTAGTGTCCTATGCATTATAGTAATGTGGTTGGTAAGAGAAAGTCACCAGCCCTTACAGAAGCCTTGGCTAGTGTCCTATGTATTATAGTAATAGACTTGATAATTTTTACTACCCCAGACCACAAATTTACTAGACGGGCTCCGGATCGATCTTCCTTGGATGATCCTCTATAGTCCGTTCCACAGGGATCGCCATTTTTCATACTATGGAAATTACAACAAGGTATTTATTTCTGAACCGATTATTTTCTACACACAAAAATAGTATTTTTTTATAATTATTTCCAAAACAGTAAGTCTTTTTACATCAAACCAAAGTGAAATTATTTACAAAAAACAAATTTTTGTAGGAGAATGGGACGGACTAAAGGTTATTTACTTAACCAACCAATACAGTGAATCTAGAAATTCTAAAATGGGCAGAGATCCCAGGAAGATTAAAACTTAGTGATAAAATCTTAAGCTTAAAATAATTCTAAGTGTTCAAGACATGGAATTGGTTCAACAATTACATAGTCCATTGGCTTAGGTTATGAATTCTGGTTTAAAGGGGATCCACTTTTGAGGGATTTCACTGTAGTTTACGTTCATGTACACTGAATTCCACTGTGCTAATCTTCCCCTGCCACCTAACAGTTTTATTTCAGTAATATAGAGATCTCATTGATCTATTACTTCAAAACTGTAAAAATAAAGAGCTGTTTTTACTTTGTTTACATTACTACCATCAATATTGTTTAATTTTCTCCACAATCATTAACCACCATTAACAAGCAGCCAGTTAGCACCATAACAAATTAATGGATTTGTTGTGTTAAAATGGTTTCTCCTGACAACTGCAGTCAGTCATACATGGAGAGGTACACAAACTGGTTCCGTTCCATTGATTATGTATGAAATGTTGGCAGACGTAACACATGGTTGTGTAGTTAATAATAATAACGACCAGCACCTAACACACTACATTGGATTTTCTACCACGCTAGATTTCTCAATGCAATCTAGAGGGCAATCATCTCAAAGAGTGAGGGGCATGACAACCGTACTCGGTAGATCACAAGTACAAGCAAACCTGATAACTAGAACCTTTATTAACAACCACTTAGTTATCAGGAGTGTTGCCATCAAATTTACAAACTTTTTTAAATATTTTTATTTTATTTTAGAAGGGAGAGGTAATGAACTAGTAAATGTTTTGCTTAGTATTAAACAAAAATTGAAGCTAAGAACTGGGAAAACAATTGTTGTTCACACTGTGAAACACCATCTGATAATAAAAAAGGCCTTTTAATAGATGTGGCTGCTTAATATAGATGATGTGAGAGTATTGAAATGTGGCCTCTTAATACAACACCCTCTGATAACACATCTGGCTGTGATAAAATACTAACAAAATGTATCTATTTGTACATGAAGACCACCTACCCTTACAGAACATGGTTTACCAATCTCTTAGGCGACCCTGACATATGTATATTTAACATTACATCGAGTACTGGTAGACTGGACCATGCCTTCATAGGACAATGCGAAGACGCACTCCAGTGATTCCAAATAAAGGACTGTTTCAGTCGATCAACAGCCAGCTACACAATCTACATCACATGACCAGTTGTTTACCATGTACACACACAAACAACACCTTGATCGATCATTGCCCTAAACCTCCCACCCCAACCACCATGAACGTTATGGGACTGTTTCCTTGTCCTGTTATGGCCATAGTTCCAAGGGTCATACAAAACATTTTCAAACTCACTCACTAACTCACTCACTAACTCACTCACTAACTCACTCACTAACTCACTCATAAAAATAATTATACCTTGTTATAAATTCAAATTTTAATTTCTGATGACTCATCTAAATTGTGCTTTAATGACTGAATTCAGAACTGGTGCTAATAGATAAACATTTCTGGCACATAATATAATGTAATTGATAATATTCATTTTCTCCAAGATTATACAGCTCTGTTTTCTACCACCATCAGCATGGCATGTGTGGTGATTGTAAAGCAAATAGATCTGAGGCTGGTAGGTACTGGGTTCACATCCCAACACTGGCACCCACACAGTAATGGGGACATATAAGGCCAATACACACTGCAGTTATAAAGGCATCTGAACAAATTAGACTTGTATTGGAAATGTAGTCCGTAATGGTGAACGGTTTTATTCCATATACTTAACTTGATCCACTGCCAGTACATAAACAGAAATCCATTCTTCTTAGCCTTAAAACATACCTGCCACGTGTCATTAGCCAAGCAACCCATTGCTGAGATTTGTAAAAAAAAAAAAAAAAATATTTAACGACGCACTCAACACATTGTATTTACAGTTATATGGCATCAGACAGTTATTAAGGACCACACAGATATTGAGAGAGGAAAACTGCTGTCGCCACTTCATGGGCTACTCTTTTCAATCAGCAGCAAGGGATCTTTTATATGCACCATCCCAGACAGGATAGTACATACCACAGCCTTTGATATACCAGTGGTGGTGCACTGGCTGGATGCTGAGATTTGAATGCTGAAAAGAAGGGAATATATTATGTATATTGAGTATTAACACCCCAGCACATTTTTTAATCAACAACTAGCAGGTGTCTAAGAGAGTATAGTGAAAGCTATGTTAAGCAGCCACTAAAGGTAGTATCAAAACTGGCCCTTTAAGAGAGGTGGCTGCTTAATACAGGTCAGTTTATACTATATGAGATGAATTTAGAGTATCAAAATATGGTCTCTTAACACAGGTGGCTGCTGAACACAGATGGTCACTAGAGCAGGTTTGACTGTAAAGGTGACACTTAGTCTGTACAGGAAGAGAAGAAACCCACTTCTACCATTTAGGTTACTCCTATCATAACAGGACTGAAAAAACATGGCCTTTTAAACGAATAGAAGAGCACAATAGTTGGGCAATGTCTTGCTACTCTTTAAGATCAGCTTCTCCAAAAGTCATCAGTAATGTACGATATATTTTAAGTGATTTTATGACAAATGTACAGTTATTATTTTAGGGTTCGACAAATCTACTAGCCCACAGTCCCGGGTAGTACATTTTTGGTCTGGGCTAGTGGAAATTATCTTTTACTGTAATACATAGGGCACTAGCCAAAGCTTGTGTGAGGGCTATAGTGTCTTTATGCAACATTTGTTGAACTTTGTTATTTGTTGTGTTCGTTTACATATGGTTATTATTAAGATGGTTTACCTTCAGGGTTTGGGTGAATCCTTAGAAAGTTGAAATATTAAACAGAAAAAAAGTAATAATAAAACAAAATTAATAAAAAATAAAAAATAAAACATGAGTGCCTGGAAACATATTTGAGAGGGATTTGCTTGCAATTATAACATGGCTTAACACATATTATTAAATTAAAATCCAGAACTATGGTGTGTTGCAAATATTTTATAACCTAAAAGTTTCACTGAAGATAATAAACAAGATATTATTTATTATTTTCTTTATCCAAAAGTGAAATAATTTCCCTTTCTTGTGATATTTAATGACCATTTAATTTTATGAATATCAACATGATAATAAATAAGAGTCATATTCATAAATTAATTAAATTATACTTTTAAAAATAATATGAGATTTATATAATATACAGTCAAACTTCGATTACTCCACCTTCAATCTCTCAACCTGAAGCGACGGTCCCGGCCGAATTGCTATACAAACTAGTAATAACGGTCTTTAAAAACTCAAACTTCGAACACTCGATAAACTCAATTTCTCAGCCTAATTCTTTGGTCCCGCCATAAAAATTTAATAGATTATGCACCTCTAAACCTTGACACATGTGGATTGATCAAACTGTTATTGCCAATAGTATTTTAAAGACGATGATATGTTAATCAGGTCAGTCAGATGAAGCGCGCCTGTCTTGGGTGGTCTGAGCTGTCAAGGATTACAGTGATAATTACAAAATAATAGATCGCCAACTAAGCAGAATGAACTGATCCTGTGTTTAGTTGTCGGTCTTCGTATATTGTGGAGAGCCTCGCTACATAATACATAATTACAGACACAGTCTGGTTAACTTCAAAGAGCACTTGTAATGATTGTTAGCGCTGTTTCTTTTTTATAAATGTTAGTTCCTGATTTTAGGGCTTAGTGATTAGTGCTTTTTATTGATTTTTCTTATTTAAAATAATTTTGTGAAAAACAAATGTACTGAGTGTTATTTGGAATTCAGTGTTTTATTGGTTAGTTACCTTCCGCCATGTATTGACATCTGCAAAATACATCAACATTCATTATATCATTTACTTCCTGTTTCAAATATGAATTCTTGCATATTAATTTCGAAAACTCGAACTCCCTGAAACTCTATTTCCTCGTCCCCTTCAAGATCGAGTTATCGAAGTTTGACTGTATATATATAAAAAGAATTAAACAAAAAATCTGAACCATACATCATGTAAATGTATCATCTTGCAAGCTCTAGATGTAAAAGGTTAAAAGTGGACTATTTTTCATAATAACTTAACACTAGTCGGTTCTTAAACTAGTGTAATCCCTATCACTTGTAGAGTAGACAAATCTAAATAAATACATATATTTATAGCACTAATGTACCTTAAGAATACTGAGATCATTTCCTGTATATACACACATGTTTATCTACAATAACAAAACACACCTGCGACAAGTCAATGGGAACCATACACAAAAGCCATTCACAGAATGCTCTTATAACATTACATATGACCAGACTAATTAAAGGTTACCTCCCTTTGAAACTATTAGAATGCTGACAACTTTATACACTGTGTAAAAAAACACATTATACAGCAGTTGTTTGTCATGATATTATATATGTTATAGCTATCACAGAGCCATCCCACAAGTATTCCTTCCAACTGTCATCTAAACATTCATACTACATACACACGTGGATACAGTTGACTTGGTATGAACACATAGGTATATGGAAGTTACAGATGATACTGTATGAAGACATAATGATATGAGAGTTACAGATGATATTGTATGAACACAGGGACATAGGAGTTACAGATGATACTGTATGAAGACATAATGATATGAGAGTTACAGATGATATTGTATGAACACAGGGACATAGGAGTTACAGATGATATACTGTATGAAATCATAGGGGTATGGGAGTTACAGATGATATACTGTATGAAATCATAGGGGTATGGGAGTTACAGATGATATACTGTATGAAATCATAGGGGCATGGGAGTTATTCTGAAGAGGTGGTGACAAAATGTTGGCTTCAACAAATTCAACAATTAAGTTTATTCCTGATCTTCAACGTGAAAATGTTGACAATGTTTACCCAAATGTTCAAACACGAATGGACACTAAAAGATACCAATACATACATCAAAGCAAACCCTCACTGTGCCACTGTGCCACCGCACAATATCTCCCTATGCATGAATGAACACTAGAGTTATCCCTATGCATGAATGAACACTAGAGTTATCCCTATGCATGAATGAACACTAGTTATCCCTATGCATGAATGAACACCAGAGTTATCGCTATGCATGAATGAACACCAGAGTTATCCCTATGCAAGAATGAAGACTAGATTTATCCCTATGCATGAATGAACACTAGAGTTATCCCTATGCATGAATGAACACTAGAGTTATCCCTATGCATGAATGAATACTAGAGTTATCCCTATGCATGAATGAACACTAGTATTATCCCTGTGCATGACTGAAGATTAATTATCCCTATGTATCTATGAACAGTAGAGTTATCCATACATACGATAAAAATACCATTACCCCACTTACATTTACTCCTCATTGCCAAAGTATAAATGATAGTTATATCTATTATTGAATGAACACTAGAATTAACCCTATTTATGAATGAACACTAGAATTATTCCTATTTATGAATGAACACTAGAATTACAGTATTCCTATTTATAAGTGAAGGCTAGTTATCCCTATGTATGAATGAATACTAGAGCTATCTCTATGTATGAATGAATACTAGAGCTATCTCTATGTATGAATGAATACTAGAGCTATCTCTATGTATGAATGAATACTTGAATTATCCTTATGCATCAATGAACACTAGAATTATCCCTATGCATGAATGAACACTAGTTATCATTATATATAAATAACACTAGAGATATCCCTATGTATGAATGAACACTAGTTATCCTATGTATGAATGAACATCAGAATTATCCCTATGTATGAATGAACACAAGAAATATTTCTATCTATGAATGAACACTAGTTATCCTTATGCATGAATGAACACTAGAGTTATCCCCATGTATGAATGAACACTAGATTTACTTAAACAGCTAAACTGCCATTTGAAGACACTGATGCACTCCCACACCACATATGCCTATGTATGAATGAACATTAGAGATATGCCTATGTACGAGTCATCCCTACACACACAGGTTAAACAGCTGTGGCATGGCCCTGCTGTATAGCTGCGAGGAGGTTGTTCCGTAACCTCACGTACAGCCTGCCTTTAGTCCACGGGTTCTGCAGCTGAAGAGGTTGATAGTCGTCCCTAAGGATGCGCTCCCGCGCGCCTATGACCGCGACCAGACAAAAATCGTCCAACTCCTCCTCGCTGTAAACCGGTCCTTCCTTGCCACGCGTCACAACTGCCTTGTTGAGCTGTCGTACGACCAGGTTTATCACATCTCTCGCTGTAGTCCTCAACGTCACGTTCAGCTTGACGCTGATGCCTTTAGACAGACCACAGTCGTACGCTGCATAAACCCTCAGAACCCCCGACGACGGTTGAGAACTCGAAGCGGAGGCGTCCGAATCAACAGCTTGTCCGGTTGATGATGGCGAGGTTTCCTCGTTAGGGTCGTAGAATTTGGCTATTTTCCGGTTGTCCTTGCCAACACTGATTTCATTGGAATTGCACATGGCCGATGTGGATGATGAGTTGTTGTTGTCGTGAATTTTTGATTTTCTGCTCAGTTCCGGGGTGTCGCTGGTCTCCGAGGAGATCAGTTTGCTAATGGGGATCCCACCACGCATGTTTCGATCCCTGGCAAACGCGATGATGTCCATCACCCACCGAACACTCTTCCACAACATGTCGAGGTGCTGTTGTAGCTGAATCATCACATCAACACGGTCCTTCGCGATACTCACTTCGTCCGGAGAAAACGCCTGCAATTAAAGTTAAGTAAAGACATATTAACCAATATCTAAAAATGTGTTTGAACAAATCAGATATATTATATATCAAGAAATTTCCAATCAAAGGGAAATGATAAAATATTAACAAAAATTACATCCAGTAGATGAAAAATCAATAGGCCAGATTAAAGAACAAAGGTTCATTAGAAACAATGAAAATAAACAATGAGTATAATGTAGATAATGATAGAATCATGAATCATGAATCATCAGCCAAAATGTTAGAACTATATTTTTGTTAATTCAGTTTAGTGTTTTCTTCCAGTGCATATTTTGCTGGAAGAATATGTTGTTACAAGATGATAAAACAATATCAATCAACAAATGAACTTTAGTTGAGTTAACCCACCTGTCTTTGAGCCTGCTGAGCCAAATTAATGTCCATCTCGAGTATGGATGACAGTCGAGAATAATGTGTGATGAACGTTTGTTGGTATGTTGACATGTGAACTGAAATACAACAAAACAGTTACAGATCTGCAATCATATCTCATCATCTGCATGTAGAACATAAAGATTATCAGTAGACAATAGAGAAAACAGATTATCAGTAGAGAATAGAGAAAACAGATTATCAGTAGAGAATAGAAAAACATATTATCAGAAGATAATAGAGAAAACAGATTATTAGTAGAGAATGAAGAAAACAGAATAGAGAAAACAGATTAGTAGAGAATGTAGAAAACAGAATAGAGAAAACAGATTATCAGTAGAGAATAGAGAAAACATTATCAGTAGAGAATAGAAAAAACCCTGATTATCAGTAGAGAATGGAAAAAACAGATCATCAATGAAAAATCCTGCCCTATATTTGTGTCACTTACTCATTTCGAACACCTGTACAGGTAGGAATATCAGATTGTGTCTGTCAGTGAGTTCCTCCGTCTGTCCCGGCACGATGAAGACGTCTTCTGCAGGGGGCAGCACCAGGATAAACGAGATGTCCGGACTCAGCTCAATCACTTCCAGGTCATACAGCCGGTGGTCACTGCCTGGAGGCAAACCTAGCATGAAACAACCAGCTATAGTACATGACACCACCAACAGTGCAGTTATAGTACATGACACCACCGACAGTGCAGTTATAGTACATGACACCACCAACAGTGCAGTTATAGTACATGACGCCACCAACAGTGCAGTTATAGTACATGACGCCACCAACAGTGCAGTTATAGTACATGACGCCACCAACAGTGCAGTTATATTACATGATGCCACCAACAGTACAGTTATAGTACATGACACCACCAACAGTGCAGTTATAGTATATGACACCACCAACAGGGCAATGTTATAGTACATGACATCACCGACAGGGCAATGTTATAGTACATGTCACCACCAACAGTGCAATGTTATAGTATATGACACCACAAACAGTGCAATGTTATAGTACATTACACCACCAACAGTGCAGTACATGACAGTTATAATGTTTACCCAGGAATGGTGCAGTTATAATGTATAACCCAGGAATGATGCAGATAAATAGAGAATAACTACATGTAGTTAATGATGTAGGATACTGGCTTTATCCTGTGAAGGTAAGAATGAGACATTTATTATTTGGCCTGAACAGGATAAAGCCAATATCCTACGTCATTAACTAGTTATTATCTTTATCCTGCAGACCATAGAAATTAAGGGAAAAGCTATTGTGTTTGTTTTTTTCAGATATATTGTACAATGACCTAGAGGTCAAATGAGCGATTTTGTAATGTAGCTATGTGTGTGACATCACATGAGTGACGTCAAAAGTCGTATTCTGCTACTACATGTATATGTTTATAACTTTTCTTTATTGGTCATCATAATCTGTCAATAGAAACAGTGGTCACAGGATGAAATATACAACCCTGGAATGGTGCAATAAAACACCAGTTGTAATGTACAAGCCAGAAATGGTGCAATAAAACACCAGTTGTAATGTACAAGCCAGTAATGGTGCAATAAAACACCAGTTGTAATGTACAAGCCAGTAATGGTGCAATAAAACACCAGTTGTAATGTACAAGCCAGTAATGGTGCAATAAAACACCAGTTGTAATGTACAAGCCAGTAATGGTGCAATAAAACACCAGTTGTAATGTACAAGCCAGGAATGGTGCAATAAAACACCAGTTGTAATGTACAAGCCAGGAATGGTGCAATAAAACACCAGTTGTAATGTACAAGCCAGTAATGGTGCAATAAAACACCAGTTGTAATGTACAAGCCAGGAATGGTGCAATAAAACACCAGTTGTAATGTACAAGCCAGGAATGGTGAAATAAAACACCAGTTGTAATGTACAAGCCAGGAATGGTGCAATAAAACACCAGTTGTAATGTACAAGCCAGGAATGGTGCAATAAAACACCAGTTGTAATGTACAAGCCAGTAATGGTGCAATAAAACACCAGTTGTATGAACATAATTTTGTGGTTTAAATAATGTGTCATAACATAATAAAAACCTACTTAATTCACAGCATGCTATTGCAATAAAAATAGCAGCTAATAAAATATTTGTCATGATAAGAAGCATACTAAACAACCATTAACCCCCACTGACTTAATTTCCTAACCACAATATTTCCAATGCTTGTTTAATAAAATCAGGTTAATGTAACTTAGGTTGACATGCCCTCCCTCTGAATGTCCTTGAATTGAGAGTTTTCCTGTACCTAGGAAAGAACCCCAGTACCCGATAACAATCGGTGGGCACATCAAAACAATAGTACGATTGTTAGGTTGGTTTCATACAAGTCTAAAAAACCAAAAACAGGAGTCGATCAAGGATTTTTCTAGAAAGGGAATGTACATCATCAAATTAATACATCTGGAATTTTAAATGATCTGTCTGTCTGTGTGTGTCTGTCTGTCTGCCTGTGTGTATGTGTGTGTGTTTGTTTGTGTGAAGTGTGTGTCTGTCTATATGGGTGGGTGTGGTGTGTGTGTGGGGGGGGGGGGGGTGTTGTGTGTCTGTCTGTGTGTGGTGTGGGTGCATGCATGCAAGAATTAAAATCTAAAAGGGCACATGGGGGATGAAAATCACTGCTTATAAAGTATTTTTAAATGTTACATTTAAGTGACTCCACTTAAAAACCAGTCACCATGCAATTTTTTATTTTATTTTATTTGATTTAAGTTTTAAATTTAATTCAATATTTGTGCTTCAAAATTGATATTTATATTCTCATAGACATCACACATTTGTCTACTCATAAAATACTTGGCTAACCAAGAGTTAAAAATATCTGCCTTTAAAACCACTGTGGTGTTGTCAATGAATCAAATACACACTAACGTTTTATTAGGGCACTCGCACCACTGACCCATGATAGACAAGACTGAGTTGACATCCATTCACCGACAAACTCAATGCTGTCTGATTAAAATAGCTATGTCTCAAAATGTATTTCAAGGCGAGTAAATTGATTACTGTTGTATACAAGTTTCTAGCCTAAAGTTCTAAAACATTCATAGCAGTCGTCTATTGGGAAAGGCTTATCGCAATGTTTTGAATGATGCAGCGGTGTGTAAACTGGCAACAACAAGTTTGATCTAGATTCTGTATAAAGTGGATCAATGACCCGCAAAACTATTGACAAAATCATAATACCAGTACGTGAATAAATAAGATATGAATACATCAATTCATTGAGAATGTATTTCATCTAAGGGACACCACTACAGAATACAATGAAACAAGGTTAGTCACAGTTATTCCCCTTCAATGTTAACAATTAATAATCTTTAATCTAGGCTTTTTCTTTTCCCTTGCAACATATAAAATATTCTTATTGTGTATACACTCAAATTTTTATTACCAACTATCTGAAGAGGTTTAAAATGGGCATCCTCTTAATGCAAAACAAGATGCATTAAAATGATTTTAAAGAAGAGGTGACTGTTTAACTAGTTTTATCCTGTAACCACTGTTTCTATTGGCCAATTAAGATGACCAATTAAAGCGAAGTCATCAACTTATACTAGCAGATTAGGACTTTTGACGTCACACACATGACATCACATGCATACTGGTAGATACATTACAAAATCGCTTAAATAGCTTTTCCCCATAATTTTATGGACTGCACGATAAAAATAATAATTAGTTAATGACGTACCTTCACAGGATAAAGCTGATGTCCTACGTCATTAACTAGTTATTATCAATGTACTGTAAATAAGATAATTGTTTTACCTAGCATATCCAGGAGTCGTCTGCAAGCTTTACCAATGGCTGCATGGAATTCTTTCAGAGGTGGGTCAACTGAGCATGCTTCATCTCTGTTTAAACTCAGAATGTATTGCCATTCTTCTCTGGTAAAAAAAGAAAGAAAGATATTTGCTCACTGTAATAGAAAACAAGAATTTTGCCGAATTAAATGGCTCATGTACCATAAAATATTTTCAGTGGACAGTGATGAACATCCATAGGTGCAACTATAAACCAAGTTTCAGCTCACTGTGATGAACATCCATAGGTGTAACTATAAACCAAGTTTCCTGGACCTAGGATTTATAGTTTATCAGAAACTGATCTAAACATGAACATTTAATTGAACTTTAATGCAAAAGTTGACACCGTCGCTGCTGTTACAATCAGAAAAGTAATAAAGATATTATGCCTACAAAAAGGATAATGAAATTATTATGCAAATATGTTCCAAGTTGACCCCACAACACAGCACTTATTGCTTACATTGCTTCGGTGCCATATTGAATAAATCATCGGTCTCAAGTCTAGTAGGTACAGAGTTAAAACCTCTGTATTGGCTCCCACCCAGTGTGAGTTTTAACAGCTCAATGGAGAGGTGTAAGACCACTACATTCAACACTATCTAATTAACGACTAACCATTTAGCCCTGTTTTCAACATCCAAATACTTTCTCTCTCACAAACAACTCACCATTTAGCCCGGTTTTCAACATCCAAATACTTTCTCTCTCACAAACAACTAACCATTTAGCCCTGTTTTCAACATCCAAATACTTTCTCTCTCACAAACAACTCACCATTTAGCCCGGTTTTCAACATCCAAATACTTTCTCTCTCACAAACAACTCACCATTTAGCCCGGTTTTCAACATCCAAATACTTTCTCTCTCACTCACAACTAACCATTTACTCCTCAATCCATATAGTTGACATGTGTGTCATCAAGAGACCTTACTTGAACTTTACATGGCTATATAGTTTTAAAAACCACAAAATCAGAGGAAAGTTATATTTTTACCTGGACACGTTGGACCAGTCGCGGACCTTGACGTGTGGTAGAACATTTGGTGTTTTCTGCTGGACGAGAACGTTGATGTTCTCCACAGTGCAGTGCAGCTTCAGGTAGCCGAGGTAGAGACCATGAGGCAGGGAGATGCTGCTCACCTGATGGTGCACGATCATCTCCTATAACAACAACATAACATATGTAACAGTTAGTAGGTAGAGTCCGTGAGGCAGTGATATGCTGCTCACCTAGTGGTGTACTATCATCTCCTATAACAACAACATAACATATGTAACGGTTAGTAGGTAGAGTCCGTGAGGCAGTGATATGCTGCTCACCTAGTGGTGTACGATCATCTCCTATAACACCACAAAATCAGAGTAACGTTTAGTTTTAGAGTCCTGAGGCAGTGATATGCTGCTCACCTAGTGGTGTACGATCATCTCCTATAACAACAACCTTGACAGTAGTAGGTAGAGTCATTGAGGCAGTGATATGCTGCTCACCTAGTGGTGTACGATCATCTCCTATAACAAGTGCAGTGCATATGTAACAGGTAGCCGAGGTAGAGTCCGTGAGGCAGTGATATGCTGCTCACCTAGTGGTGTACGATCATCTCCTATAACAACAACATAACATATGTAACGGTTAGTAGGTAGAGTCCGTGAGGCAGTGATATGCTGCTCACCTAGTGGTGTACGATCATCTCCTATAACAACAACATAACATATGTAACGGTTAGTAGGTAGAGCCCGTGAGGCAGTGATATGCTGCTCACCTGGTGGTGTACTATCATCTCCTACAATAACATTATCATATACGTAACCGATTGTAGGCAAAAATAAGAATTCTGCAGAATTAAATGTCTCGCCTACCATAAATGTTTTCAGCACACTGATGAACATCCATAGGTGCAACTATAAACAAAGTTTCACTGATCTAGGATTTATAGTTTGTGAGAAACTCTCTCTCTCCTCCCCTCCCCTCACTCTCTCTCTCTCTGTAATGTTTTTAGAGATCTCACTGAAATACTTTGGATACGTATCACTTGTTAGTAAGAATGTTAGACATGCATATTATTTTGTATTTCTCTGAAAACAAAATTATGTCCTGCAGTTAAATTAGAAAACTTACTGAAATGCTTTGGATAAGCATCAGTTCTCATTAATATTTTGTATTTCTCTAAACAAAACCCCTAATTCTGTCAAGTAGTTGAATTATAAAACTTACTGGAATGCTTTGTATGAGCATGGTGCTGGCCACCCCCGTGTCTGTTCCTGCCAGTGACAGCCGCCGGGCCAGCTTCCCGATGGACACCCACTTGCTTGAGCCAAGGGCGATGAACTTTGTGTCGTGAACGTGGTTCACCGTGACTAGAACAATACTGCCATTCGAGTCCTTCAAGGGCTTGTGGTAGAACTGACCCAGGTCATGGATACCCAGAGAATTCTGTAAACAGAAATAGATTAATTTAAATAACAAACAAAATATTAATTTAAATAACAAGATATTAATCAAAATAATAAACAAATAAGATATTAATTGAAATATGAAATAAATATGATATTAATTAAAATCACAAACAATTTATATATTAATTCAAACAAACAAAATGGGTTATTAGGCTTCATCATTAACTGCTGTATGGTTGATTTGAGACTTGTATTTATAGTATCTATGAATATATATTTGTTTATTTGAACAGAATCTACGTTTCTTGACTCTACATATTTCAAAACATGTATTAGGACACTTGATCAAAGAATGTAGCTCAACTAAGACATTCTGCATCAGTCCTAACAGAACTCTGATGGAAGAAAGAGACTAAGAGAAATGAAAATATCTTGTATGGGTGTTAAAGACAAAAAAAAGAAGAAGCATGTTGTATGTGTGTGACCAGTACCTGTAGTAGGGATGCTGCCTGTAGAAGTTTGTTACGGAAGTGAACGACGCCGGCACTGCTGCTCTTGTCCATGTCGCGCCGCAGTGACTTCACGTCGTCCCACGTACTGGCAATCTGACAACAGACACAACGATCATAAACAAACACTTTTATCATTTATTCTTGCTACTCTCTTATCAGACAACACAAATACAGTATACTATAATTATCTACTTCAATCCAATCTGGCGTAACATTAGAAAATGTTTCCAATTTTCATTATTATTCATACTTACCTAGTGATAACACAACCAATGTAAGGAAGGAAGGAATTTTTTTATTTAACAATGCACTCATCACATTTTATTTACAGTTATATGGTGTCGGACATATGGTTAAGGACCACACAGATATAGAGAGAGGACACCCACTGTCGCTACTTCATAGGCTACTCATTTCGATCAGCACCAAGGGATCTTTTATATACACCATCCCACAGACAGGATAGCATATATCACAGCTTTTGATATACCAGTCGTGACGCACTGGCTGGAACGAGAAATAGCCCAATGGGCCCACCGATGGGGATTGATTCTAGACCAACTGCACATCAAGCGAGTGCTTTACCACTGGGCTACGTCCTGCCCAAACCAATATAAAAATTACAGGTAAACAAAAACTGCACGTTTTTCACAAATATGTAATTCTTGCAGTTTAGTTTTTTCCTCTGATAACATTATCCTCGCAAAAAGCAGTTCAATTTTTCATTCTCCTAGATTTGATTGAAAAGAAACATCTGTGTATTAGCGACGAGGACTGACCTTCATGATCCAGTAGAGTTCGGACTGGATGGACGTTCCGGAGAAGTTCTCGTCCACCTCCACGATCGGCAGCTGTTCCTCCGACGTCACTAGCACTCGGTCCCCGTTGTACAACAAACACGCTATGTACACGCCACTGAAAACAGATTCATGGATGAAACTTTATTAACATATTATTCCACTACTTCATTGTACAACAAACATATGTACATGCCACTGAAAACAGATTCATGGATGAAATG
Source organism: Gigantopelta aegis (assembly GCF_016097555.1). NCBI lineage: Eukaryota > Metazoa > Mollusca > Gastropoda > Neomphalida > Peltospiridae > Gigantopelta > Gigantopelta aegis. Next base: position 73,909,888 of record NC_054706.1, on the reverse strand, counting down.
TTTTTATAAATAAATTATTCCACTACTTCATTTTACAACAAACATACGATGTACACACCACTGAAAACAGATTCATGGATGAAATGTTTTTATAAATAAATTATTCCACTACTTCATTTTACAACAAACATGCGATGTACACACCACTGAAAACAGATTCATGGATGAAATGTTTTAAATTATTTCATTAATTGATTGAAATGACATTTTCATGAATTTTACTACTGTATGTATTCCTTTAAAAAACAATAGCCCTTACTCAATCATTTAAAATATAATTTATTATTTTTTTAATAACATTAAAAGAAAAGAAAAAACAAAAGTACTAACAAATTGATTTTCAAGTTTGACAAAATAGTTGTTATTAACTTAATAAATTTCAAATTGCAAGTTCTCTGCCAATCCTTTATAACAGGTCACTACTTATTACACTCACCGTTTTAAGGATTTCTGGAATTTTGGAGTTGATATGAAGAGATTTTTGATACTCATGCGCTTCCTCTGTAGCGGTGAATCACACTGTCGTAGAGGAGATTCTACAACACACAATACATACACATTAATCTCAGACAAATCTATAAAAACAATTTATTTTCAACAGAAAATTGTACAATAACATCAATATAACAAACATATTAATTTGCAGCAAACAAATTCAAAATGTAATAATCAGTTTTAAAAACAGTTTATATAGGACTTCTCCAAATCCTGGGGAGCCAGCTAAAAAACCTGTTCAGACTGAACTAGCTAACAAATCACTTCAGACTGAGGCATAAGAACTGCACACACTGATAAACAAAACCATCCTATACACTAATCCAATTTTTTTCCTTATATCAAGTTGAAAACATTTTGTAATTTATGCATCATAATGGAAACCAAAAAACAGTTGCAAATAGGAAATTCTACCCTGAAAATTTGGCTGAATGTGAAATTTTGTCTCAGTCAAAAGAATGCTTATATACTATATCAACTCATTAACCACTTTCAATTCTGTAAGAAATAAACAAATTTCTTCCACAATAATGAATGGATGGCTTCTACTTTTATCATCTCAGTGATATCACAAGAAATTTATTTTACCTCAGTGGTACTAAGTCTAAATACAGGCCTGCAGCACCTGCTGACCAATTCAGTACCCAATAGTATGTATTGGTAGTAAATTTTGTTTGACCAAAGTACAAACCAACCTCTGATTTCCGAGGCATCAGCTGGCCGACACTGCTTGACCTGCTGAAACAAAGTCTGTAGAGACTGCACTTTACCATCGGTACGAGACGACACCCCTTCAATGTCTCGCCAGTCTGCAAAACAGAAGACAATAACTTTAGAAATCTTTTGAGGGGAAGAGAGAGAGAGAGACAGACAGACACAGAGAGAAAGAGGGGAGTGAGAGAGAAGAGAGAAACACAGACAGAGAGAGAGAGAGAGAGAGAGAGAGAGACAAGAGACAGAGACAGAGAGAGACAGAGAGAATATGTGTAGGAGATGGATCGGGATGGTATATATAGAGGATATTATACCAGTTATTAGTTATTATCAAATTATATGTCCAGAGTGATATAATTTTCACTTGTCATGAGCTTTAAAACTGTAATATATATTTAAGAAATAAAGTTATTCTTACTAGATGGAACTGCATATGGTGGATTGCTTGGCATGTATTCACTGTAACCCTTCATGTTCCATGCAGCCATTCTCACGAAGTACGCCTCACCCTTGTGCAGCCGCTTTATCTCATACGCTAGCTGCCTCACATCCTCAAGAGTTGCCTCCCCTGCCAAACTCATGAAGTTCTCAACGAAACTCCATTCAACTGAAATGTAAAGTTTTATAATTAAATCACAGAAAATTGTCATACTGGCTTATTGTTTGTTTTACATGAGTATTCATGTTCATAAAATAAAAATCTTAAATAACTAGTTTTATTTATTTTGGGACTGGATTTGGAACTGTTCATTCAAAAATAAAATAAAACTGGTTATCAGAGTTTTTTTTTTTATCAGATAGATAAATATAAGCAGGATTCATATATTTTGTCATCAGTCAAATACCATAACTTTCAATGACTTTTTAAAGGTATTTTCCAAAACTGTTTTTAATGATCATGATCTAACATTATTACACAATGTTGTGATGTGATTAAAAATTATTTTGTTTTATCTTTTCTTACATTATTTTAAATAGGATAAAAGTTAATGATCAACCCATTTTCATTTTCCATGATGCAACTCAATATTCCATGACTTTCCTGACCAGGAAAGTAACACTTAAACATTTCACGACTTTCCAGAATTTTCATGACCCGTATGAAGCCTAAATAACAACTATATCTACCATGTTCAAATAAACATTAATGAGATGGGTGGGAAGTGAGCATTTAAATATATTTCCAATATCAAACATCAAAAGAATAAATTGAAAAACAATGGCTTTATTTACATTTTAAAACACTTCTTGCGATTCAGTAGCCATTAACCACACTCCCCAAATAAATCACTCATGCTTTCCACTCCCACCCACCTAAATCTGGAATAACCCTAAATGGTTACGACAACAAATGACAAACTTGTTAACATTTCAGTTTGATATCGTTTTAGCAGGAAGTAAATAAATGAAACTGTTTTATTTAATGACACACTCAACACACTTATTTACGGTTATATGACGTTCGTTTTAGCATGCAAGCTATTAGGACGATTGTCGTCATTTCACAACTGTACTATCAAATATTAATGAGATAAAGACGTAATATTTGTGAGCTGCAGAAAAGTCAGGTAAAAGAAAACACGGGAAAGCCTTCATTAATTTAAGCTCTCCTTCCCAAGGAAGCAAACATCAATTGGGTTACTGAACAGGAAAGTTATTGCTCTTAATTCCACATGGGATTTGAGGTAACACTTCTTACTGCAAAACAATAAGCTGGTTTAGTAGAGAGTAGCAGGAGAATTAAAACGGGCAAGAGGCTTTGTGGTTTTGTTGTGCTGTGTAAGAGAACCGTTGACACTTTGTTCTGTATATACTTGGTTTAGTTCCAGCAACAAGCCTGTTATGTATGACTTCTTTGATAATAAGCATGTGGCGTCCAGTTCATTCCTAAGATGATTCATCTTTAAATGTACTAGCTAGGTACTGGCATGATGAATGAATAAATTAACAATGGATGAAAAAAATTAATGTTGAGAATGAATGAATGAATAAATTAATTAATTAATGGATGAATGAAAAATGAAAAATTCATGAATGAATAAAAGAATAAATGAAATCCATCACCAAACTGCAGTGTTGAGAATTAATAAACAAATGAATGGATGGATGGATGGATGGATGGATGGATGGATGGATGGATGGCTAAATGAATTGATCAAATGAATGAAACAATGAATGAATGAATAAAAGATGAGTCAAACGAAATCCATCACTAAAATGCAGTTGAGAATGAATGAACAAATTAATTAATGAATGGATGGATGAATAAAATGAATGAATGAATGAAAGATGAGCAAATGGATGTCAAACAAAATCAATCACCAAACTGCAGTATTGAAAATTAATGAACAAATGAAGGAATTAATGGATGGATGAAAGAGAAATTGAATGAATGAATGAATGAATGAATAACGGATGAACTAATGGATGTCAAACAAAATCCATCACCAAACTGCAGTGTACAGAATGAATGAACAATAAATAAATTAATGAATGAAATTTATATGATGCTTATCTACAAAGAAAACTTTGTGTATAAAACTTATGTAAATTCTTGGGATGCATTTCAAAAACATTATGGAGAAGAAAGGAGTTTATTATTGGTATGTAATATGTTAAAACACTATCTAATATCCTATCTTTAGTCATGGTGCTCAGAAAAACATTTTCTAAATCTATATCTATATATATATGGATAAATCACATGAATGTTAATAATAATATGAAATTGGTGCATTAAGAATAGAACAGCTATTTCTGTTGAGCATAGACAGGAAAAATATTTTTAGAATATTACTTATTAAGCAATCCCTCCCACCTTCTTATCCCCCACAGAAATCATTATACCTTCCAGACATGAATTATGACACACATAACTGGGTAATATTCAGTTTTATGATACTGCCTGGCAGATGCAATCTACATTTTACTTTTTAGCCTAGCAGAAAAATAATCCACACATTTGTTTTACCGACTCCCGGTACCGGTTCACACCGAGAGCAAGTTTAACGACTCTGTGGGTAGGTTTAAGGCCACTACACCAACTTGTCTCTCACTAACCACTAACAACTAACCCACTGTCCTGGACACAGTCCAGATAGCCGAGATGAGTGTGTCCAGGACAGCGTGCTTGAACCTTAATTGGATATAAGCACAAAAATAACTAAAGAGGAAAAAGAAACACTCCACATATTTAATTTACAGCCTAGCTGACACACTCCACACATTTAATTACAGCCTAGCTGACACTCCATGCATTTAATTTACAACCTAACTGACACACTCCACACATTTAATTACAGCCTAGCTGACACACTCCACACATTTAATTTACAAAGTGGCTACATACTCTTATACTTGGTGACCACGGACCCGTTGTGGTTGAGCGGTTCTCCAAAACTGACTAGAAGAGACGAACTGCTGGTAACACACAGACACACGTTGGTGGGAGGGTCAGGAGGTCCTGTAAGAAAACAAAACATCTGTAACATCACAAAACAAAACATCTGTAACATCACAAACAAAACATCTGTAACATCACAAGACAAAACATCTGTAAACATCACAAGATAAAACATCTGTAAACATCACAAGATAAAACATCTGTAAACATCACAAACAAAACATCTGTAACATCACAAACAAAACAAAACATCTGTAACATCACAAATAAAACATCTGTAACATCACAAATAAAACATCTGTAACATCACAAATAAAACATCTGTAACATCACAAACAAAACATCTGTAACATCACAAACAAAACATCTGTAACATCACAAAAACATCCATAACATCACAAAGAAAACATCTGTAACATCACAAATAAAACATCTGTAACATCACAAAAAAGGACTAGAAGAGTACAACTGCTCATCACATCCTGCAACAAAACAAAAGATCTGGAACATTACATTACATAATGATAGAGAACAAAGTATTCCACATATGAAACACAAACACCTCAGCACATTGTTTAATGGGGAGCAATTCTGTGTTAATATTTTTGTTAATGGTTAAATATGGCTTAAAAAGAGAAACTCACTTTCACTATATGAGCACATTTTTTCTCTTTATTTTTATTTTTGTATGCACTTTCCCAGACTGAAAAAATGTAGTTTCTTCTGAGTATGTGTCACCATGACCAAATGTCTGACATTCAATAGCTGAGGATTAATAAATCAATGTGCTTTAGTGGTGTTATAAACCAAAACAAACTTTGACTATTACCTAGACTGGACACCAACTATGATAACTTTTAATCCAGCATTTGTAGAGAGATAGGTGGAACTGGAGATGACTTTTACCTAGACTGGATACCAACTATGATAACTTTTAATCCAGCATTTGTAGAGAGATAGGTGGAACTGGAGATGACTTTTACCTAGACTGGACACCAACTATGATAACTTTTAATCCAGTATTTGTAGAGAGATAGGTGGAACTGGAGATGACTTTTACCTAGACTGGACACCAACTATGACAATTTTTTATCTAGCATTTGTAGAGGGATAGATGGAACTGGAGATGACACAACTGAAGTGCCACAGATCAGTTAAAGATATCTTAATCAAATCCAGGACAGGAAGTAGCAGAGGTGCAATGTGTCATGGGATCGATGTCCCATTCCAACCAGAGGCTTAGGTTTGGGGATGCCAAAGGAAATGGTACATACTGTTCTGTCTTTGATAAAGTGCATATAAAAATCCCTTGGCTGTTTTTTAGTAGGAGTAGTAGCCTATGTGGTGGCAGTAGATTTCCTTGTATAATCAAACAATGTGTCGATATAGCTGTACATTAGATACCAGATTTAACGTTAGATTGATTGAAAACACATGTTATTGCACAAACAAAAGGATTGGACTTCAGTTTGCCTAACTAACTAGGCTTTGTCTTCTCCAGGTAGCTGTAGTTTAAAATATGTAATATAGAATTAAATGTTTGTTTTATGATATTTTCATGTTTTCCACTCACTACCCACAACAATAGAGCATAGCCAACAAAAATACATACAACAATTGTAAACATTTATATTAAAAATATCCTCGTGGTATGGGTTTTGGCGCGGATAAGCAACGATCTCGCGTAGTATAAAAATAACAATGTTTTTCTTGTTATTATTGACAGACATAACCTAATGTATATATATAATTAAAATATAAACATTAAATTAAATATATAGTTTTTTAGTTTTAGTTTTAGTTTGTGTATACTGTGATATTCTAACCTTTTTGATGTAGTATGGATTTTGAAACGGAACATCCAGACAACTTCTGATTGACCAATACTCAAGAAAAATAACTTGAAACAACTGGAAACGATGTGTGGTGGTCCATAAATTCCGTATTAATAATACATGTAAAAAATAACACCATAAAATAAATGTTAACCCTATCGTCACATGTAAACCATAAAGCCCTGTGCAAACTAGTCACTTTTTGTACATTGATAGGGTTGAGTAAATCTGACAACCCTAGAGTATTTTTGTTTGTTTTGAATAATAAACAATGTCCACTACACAATTCATATTGAATAGGTATTATTTTAAGATGTAATATGCACTTTGAACGTCATGTAATCCTGACCCAATATGCAGTGCATGTAAAATAAGGACAGAGGACTCATTCAGACGTCCATAAAAATAGACTGACATAGGGGTGATCTAATTGCCTTGTGTGTTTCTTTCACTAGTAGCAGACAACAATGTTTCGTGAAGCAGGTGAGTAAAATTAATTGTGAAAATTTGGAGATAGAGGGATGTTTATGTATGTTAAAAAAGTGCTTATGGAAAATAGTACTTTTAATTACATGGTATTTTTAATTGTTTATACTTACCACAAACTGGCAAATTTTAAACATTGCTTTAAAAAACATTTGTGCAACAAAACTTTCTGCATTTAACGTCATAGCTTTTCTTTGGTGACGCACAATTACTATTTAAAGATAGCACGCCAAAATACATACCGCGTCATAATATATACCGAGACGATATACATTTCTATTAAACCTATATGAAGTGAAATCTACATAAAAAGATAATACTGTTAGTGAAGAGTTCCACTGTACAAACAACATGGTGGTACCCAGCTGTCACTTAACATGTAACTCAATTACACAGCTCGGAGAAACCGTCAATAATATCCACTCACTAGCATGGTCATATCCCGCCTTCATTCTTTTGAGTAACCGATGGCGATACTCCCAGTCACCAAGTTGATTCTCCGTCTCCTATAATAAAGATTACAATAAATTATCTATTCACTGAATTCATAAATATGCAACAGTAGACATTTCTACACACTCTTTATTTTAATATCAAACTCAACACAATAAGATTTTTTTTTTTTATGTGCATAAAACAGAAAATATCAACATGGTTGGCAAGTATTGCTATAAAAGAGATTGGAGTTATCGCTTTCTGGTAATGTCACTAAATAGTATAGGCAAGATATTTTTAATAACTGGTAACTATTTTCCTGGTTGGTTTTGCTCTTTGGTTGTGATGTTTTTTTCCTCAATTATAAGTTGTCTGAATAACACTGTGTTAGATAACCTTTCCAAAGAGATTTCCTCAGCCTTTTCTTTTTTAATTATTAATATATGATAGGAACAAAATCAATATAAAATGCAGAAATTTTAAAACCTTTAGGATAATTTGGAGAATATCTAGTCAAAACAGGTATCAAAATGCACTGCACAAGGAAATGAAAAGAAACATGGCCTATTCAGTGATCTTTAGATATCAAACATGGAAAGAGTGACATTCAAAATATGATAAACAGCATGTGATTTAGAAATTGAAACAGGACTAACTATCTGAATAACAAAACTGTTATAGATGATACGATCAAGTCCGTATCTCCACACAATGCAGTCAAATGGGCATTTGGCAAAAAAGTTGTTGCTTCTATGAATCTCTATGCCTCATCTACAGAAAGGCAGCCACTCCCTAGGAGATCCCTCAATGGACAATATGTCCTTTTAGCACTGCTCAACAGAGGACTGCCACTCCCTAGGAGATCCCTCACTGGACAATACGTCCTTTTAGCACTGCTCAACAGAGGACTGCCACTCCCTAGGAGATCCCTCACTGGACAATACGTCCTTTTAGCACTGCTCAATAGAGGACTGCCACTCCCTAGGAGATCCCTTACTGGACAATACGTCCTTTTAGCACTGCTCAACAGAGGACAGCCACTCCCTAGGAGATCCCTTACTGGACAATACGTCCTTTTAGCACTGCTCAAGAGAGGACAGCCACTCCCTAGGAGATCCCTTACTGGACAATACGTCCTTTTAGCACTGCTCAACAGAGGACAGCCACTCCCTAGGAGATCCCTTACTGGACAATACGTCCGTTTAGCACTGCTCAACAGAGGACAGCCACTCCCTAGGAGATCCCTTACTGGACAATACGTCCTTTTAGCACTGCTCAACAGAGGACAGCCACTCCCTAGGAGATCCCTTACTGGACAATACGTCCTTTTAGCACTGCTCAACAGAGGACAGCCACTCCCTAGGAGATCCCTTACTGGACAATACGTCCTTTTAGCACTGCTCAACAGAGGACAGCCACTCCCTAGGAGATCCCTTACTGGACAATATGTTCTTTTAGCACTGTTCAATAGAGGACTGCCACTCCCAGACTAGTTCACTAAATTGAAACCAGTACTGGATAGATCACTGGAATAAATATAGCTGTGATGACATGCACTCATGAATCACTGTCACCAGCATTGTAAACCTTAGATGATTCCTCGGTAAAAGACAACTGCTAATAAAACATTTCTAAAAACAGACTAAGCTCTTACTGCCCGAAAGTGATAAAAAATTGGGTATACTCCTATTTGGCACATGTTTGAAGGGTGGGGAGGGCAAGCGAGAAATCTGCTGTGTGGGATTTGTAAAAACTGGCAGACATACCATGGATGAAGAATGAACAAGTGTTTAGTTGTGGCAGTCTTCCCGAACTGAATCCTCTACACTCAATGCAATTTTAGTTCTCATGCCAAGATATCACACAGACAGTTGATAGAACTGTACAAACATTTAATTTCCAGTGTGTAAATTACACAGGTGAAAAAACACAACCTGCTTAGCAAATAACAATGACATGATTGTGGAGCTAGCATTTCTACTTCAGTACATGCAGAGTTAAAGTTTGTTTCGTTTAATGACACTACTAAATTACCTTCATTTATTAATCATCCGTTATTGATGGTTAAACATTTGATAATTCGGAAATGTTGTCTTAGAGGTAACCTGATACATGTTTCTATTAGTAGCAAGGAATCTTTTATATGCACTTTCCCACAGACAAGACAGCACCCACCATGACCTTTTATAAACCAGTTGTGAGGCAGAATTAAAGCCATATTAATGTTAACAAACTATTATTTACAAGAAATATATGTTAAATAATTTATAAAGTATTTATACATGAATCAAATATTGCTTTGAAAAATATCTGAAAATAATTTCCAGTTCATTACTAAATACATAATCTTATTGTCAATAAAAATTACTAAATGTTGCAGTCATTAATCTGCTGATTAATAATACATAAAAGTTTAATAAAAGTTTTAATATTACATATTTATATTATAATAAGTAAGCAAATCAATGTTGGCTAACACTTTAAAAGAAATTTCAAACAAAATCCCATCATAATCAGTTATAATAATATATTTTTTAAAAGTATAAAATGGAGACATCACACTACAATCTATGACTAACACCCTAGGTTTTCAGAAGAGGCAGCTGAAACTGCCCATTATAGCCAGGTGCATGTTAAGCATGGTGCCATATATATCATGTTTGACTGTGCATGGAGAATGATAGATGTGTAGCCACCTGTCAGTGTTTGAGAGATAAAGGTGATCTATAACCTGAGTATCTTTCTAACAGTTTACAGACAAGTGTGCATACTTAGAGATAACATATTATTACGTTATTACATTGTTCAAAACACTTAGACATGAAATATGTATATTATAACGTATTATTACGTTATTACATTGTTCAAAACACTTAGACATGAAATATGTATATTATAACGTATTATTACGTTATTACATTGTTCAAAACACTTAGACATGAAATATGTATATTATAACGTATTATTACGTTATTACATTGTTCAAAACACATGAAATATGTATATTATAACGTATTCTCGTTTTGAAGCATTTTTGTGTAAGACAATGAACTGTCTCCCGAATGTTGATATTGTGAAATGATCCGAGGATAATAAAACTACTTTTAAAATGAATGAATATATGAAAAAGTGAATGAATGAAAACAATAACAGAGAGACCACAAAAGATGTTTACAACATAGGTTCTCTGTCAAAATGGGAGGAAAAGTGAACCCAATCTTAAAGTAAGAAAACAAAGGATAGGGACAATAGGAACAAAAGAAATGTAAAAAATAATGAATGAATTAAATAATGTGTAATTACACCCCAGCATGAAAAATACCTCAGCTATTGGGTGTCAAACAGACAAAATACCTATTATTAAAAAACCAAGAAATGTTTGACTGATAGGATGTAAAGACATCTACCTTTTGCTGCGCGGGTGAGATGTTGACATTTCCCGATGAGCCGTTGAGAACAACCGCTGTGAGATCCACGACTTTCTTCTCGGCTTCGGCAACCAGCATCTCGAGTCGATCTAGTCGGCAATCACCGCGTTCAACTGTCAACAAACAACACACAAGATCAAACACTCGCCTTCCTAACCCATAAACCAACAACAAACATGTCAGACACACAGTTTCCTGGTGAAGACATTTTAATGTTTCAATACAGGATTTTTTTTTTGAGGAAATGAATTGGGTATGTTTTTATAAAACCGAAAATAAAACAAAATTGATATGCAGCTAAGTGCTGTACAACATGTATGTTAAATTCTGTGCTTTGTGCTATCTTGTCTTTGAGGAGAGTGCATATATAAGATCTATTGATTAAAAATTGATATGAAAACCAATTTGGCAGGTTTCTCTTTTAATTTGTTTTTATACAAGGTGTCAGCAACACTATGTTAGACAACTACCTACTGTTGACTAAACAGTGGGCTATGACCCTGACCAGGGCTCACCCTGTCCATTGCTAAATTAGCTAATTGCCAATTTTTATACAAAGTGGCTACAATATTTAGTCTTTGGCTAATAAATATTCTCTAATTTCATCAATTCAAATGTTTTTTCAAGGAAATATTCCTCATACTGAAAAACATGCTAAACCAAAATCATTCCTGTCTGACATTCCCATATTTATTTCTGAATTTAATAAATTTGAAAAAAAAGAAAAAGAAACTCAGCAATATTTTCCAACTCTTAATTATAATAATAATTTTTTAAATAATAATCCTGCTGATGTGACATTAAAGCAACCTCCCTTTTCTTTTCCTAATCAACGTCTTTTTTATCCATTACAACAACTCATCTTAACAATGAAAACTTACACTCTTCGCTGTTTGAAGAAAATGACTTTTCAATAAAATAAACCAAACGTTGACAGAATGTGTGATGAGAGACCATTCTACAAAGCAGTCTGGCGAACTGTGTTCTAAAACAGCCACTTTCATTCATGAGGCAATATTCAACAGTATCTCTCACACACCAGACCCAACCACTACTGAATAAATGAAACGTCATTCACAATTTGCTAATATTTAAAATATCTACAAGATTAATATTCATGTTTTTCTAAAATAATCTCACAGCAACTTGAAATAACCTACACCTTTTAAAATTCACCGATCGATTCTTCCCCCTTTCATTGAAAGACATAAATAAAAAGGTATATAGAATATCTGTTTAAAAATTCATGAAGACTTCCTGAGCGAACAAAATTGCTCAATTGTTTAAGATTCTGGATGGCTGAGGAAGCCAAGTGCTTGGTTATAAGATGCCTATCCCATTCCACGCACTGCCACAACAAACATCTTGTTTATAAATTTCTTTCCAAATATACACACAGTGCTAAGATTGGGTTATAGATAACAAACATAACAAATGCACAACATTTTAAATTATATGATTGCACATTTATTTGTCCCATGAATACAAATACTGTATTAGGAAAACAAATATTTTGTTTAACATATCCCCAACATTAGTAATCATCAGTGATTGCTTGGTAAACATATTGCGGTGACTGCAACATGTAGAATAAAATGTGAACCATGGGTGAGCAGCAAGGTAAAATTTGTTTTGTTTAATGACATCACTAGAGCAATTAATTAATTAAGATGACTAAGATAACACAAATAATACTAATCTTCGGCTATTGTATGTCAAACATTTTTAATTCTGACATGTAACCTTCAGAGGAAACCTGCTACATTGTCCATTAGCAGCAAGGCATCTTTTATATACACTTTTCCAGAGACAGCAGCTCTCACCACAGTTTTTGATATACCAGTCGTGGGGCAGCACAAAATCAATTATACCAGTATACACTTTTAAACAGGCATGGTAGTGTACTTCAGGACACAGTATTTGATATACCAGTCGTGGGGCAGCACAAAATCAGATATACTAGTATACACTTTTAAATAGACATGGCAGTCGTGGGGCAGCACAAAATCAGTTATACTAGTATACACTTTTAAACAGACATGGTAGTGTACTTCAGGACACAGTATTTGATATACCAGTCGTGGGGCAGCACAAAATCAGTTATACTAGTATACACTTTTAAACAGACATGGTAGTGTACTTCAGTACTCCAGGACACAGTATTTGATATACCAGTCGTGGGGCAGCACAAAATCAGTTATACTAGTATACACTTTTAAACAGACATGGTAGTGTACTTCAGTACTCCAGGACACAGTATTTGATATACCAGTCGTGGGGCAGCACAAAATCAGTTATACTAGTATACACTTTTAAACAGACATGGTAGTGTACTTCAGTACTCCAGGACACAGTATTTGATATACCAGTCGTGGGGCAGCACAAAATCAGTTATACTAGTATACACTTTTAAACAGACATGGTAGTGTACTTCAGTACTTCAGGACACAGTATTTGATATACCAGTCGTGGGGCAGCACAAAATCAGTTATACTAGTATACACTTTTAAACAGACATGGTAGTGTACTTCAGTACTCCAGGACACAGTATTTGATATACCAGTCGTGGGGCAGCACAAAATCAGTTATACTAGTATACACTTTTAAACAGACATGGTAGTGTACTTCAGTACTCCAGGACACAGTATTTGATATACCAGTCGTGGGGCAGCACAAAATCAGTTATACTAGTATACACTTTTAAACAGACATGGTAGTGTACTTCAGTACTCCAGGACACAGTATTTGATATACCAGTCGTGGGGCAGCACAAAATCAGTTATACTAGTATACACTTTTAAACAGACATGGTAGTGTACTTCAGTACTCCAGGACACAGTATTTGATATACCAGTCGTGGGGCAGCACAAAATCAGTTATACTAGTATACACTTTTAAACAGGCATGGTAGTGTACTTCTGGACACAGTATTTCACAAAAACTGTTATTCTGTTCACTTGTGGGTTACACAATTTTAAATTCACATGAACTGCCAAATGGTTTTGTTATGAACTGTTACTTTATCAAGTATACAAGAAACCAGAGCCTAATTAATTCTCTAAGCTTTTATACTTTGTGATTTCATAATACAATGTAAAAACAACTTGCAGGGACAATGCCATGTTGTTTAGGGAAACTTTAAGAGAACTTTGTGAACTATGTTCATAATGATTTGCAATAAAATATATTTGTGTTTTATATTTTAAATTATTTTGCTTAAATTTACAATATCAGCAGGAAATACTGTAAATTCAATACAACTTTTAGGTAATTGATAAGCTTATACAAATACAGTTCACATAACCAAACAATTGGTTATCTTGGTAAAAATCAAGTGAACTGTATATGTGTGTGTGTGTGTGTGTGTGTGTGTGTGTGTGTGTGTGTGTGTGTGTGTGTCTTTTCCCATGCTCATATACCACGAAGGTTTCAAGCATATTTGCCCTGGGTTCCACATCTGGATAGCCAGAAACCCAACCCAGGATAGAAATAATTTAAGGAGCAATTTAGAATTATTACTACCAAACAAGTGAACTGACCGACTTCTGGTTACCTAAGATTTCGAAATATTGTATGTTCCCTGTACTTTATAAAACACTGTACATGTCCTTTTTAAAAATCAACCAATACCATCTTGCCAGTGTACTAGATGTGTATCTGTTAAAAAAACCCCTGGAAACACTGTTCAAGCTGACAGACTTGTAGATAAATAAATGTAGATATATGGGACCAATGTTTTATGTCTGTTCGCTTTCGTTTTTTATTGCATACAGATATACATGTATTACCATGTGAAAAAGAAGTAGGTTATGTGTTACTTATTTAATGAATTCTCAACAATAAGACCTACTTTTATTGTCTGCTACTTTCAAAATGGCCATAGGTTTGCCACTTCATATTGTGAAATCATTTTACAACACAATGACCACCACTGGTGACCAGTGACCATGTTATTGCCTCTCTCGTTATGTGTATAGGGTTATATAGGTTACATACTCAGAAGACTATTGCCTTTTCAAGACATTAATCTATGAAAGAAAAACCAGACCTATGATCTGGATTAAACATGCTGAAACAAGCATTTATAGAAACTGACCTAATTTTAAAACCACATTCATTAAGTTGTATCACATAGATTATTTGTAAAGAACGTATTTTTAATTTTAATTTAAAATCAGCACCAATAATAATAATTATATATTAATAGCAACTTGTTTATCAAAAATATTATATTTTTATGTCATGTTACATGAGTTATTTGGATCAACTGATTATTTCAATAATAATCATTCTATTGAACAAACAATTACTTTCAATATTGAATTGAATATGGTTAAAAGTTATGCTGTACTTTTAGTCAAATATTATAAAGATGTAGGTTTAAAATTTATTGACAACAAAAATAAATGTGATTTTCATGTTGTAGAATATATTTTAAACACAGCTGTAAAAACAACAAATGCAAAATTTATGCAACATTATTTTCAAAATTGATTACTAAAATATTATAAAGTATGTGCACAAACCCAGTTAATGCAACAAGATAAATAAAATATATCACTACTTGCTATTTAAGTACTGAAAAGAATTAATGAGGCTCATCCACTCTCCTTCCAAACCCTAACATACGCCATTTTCCTATTTTTTTACCATGCATAAACAAAATTACACTTTACAGCCATTACAGCCATTTTTTTCTGTTTTCTAAATAACATCACACACTAATTAATCATATTTAATTAGATGGAGATTTTTCATCATTTGGCCAACATAGTACAGAGAATGTTTAAAAGGGTTAACTGTTAATTTGTTCTTGTTATTTTGAATATAGACATTTTTCAATTCTCCAAAAATTGTTACAACAAAAATTGTTACTCCAACAAAAGTGGGTGTAAGAACTTTTTGATGTTTTATATTTTCCTAAAAAATATTTCAAAAAGAATATATCTCAATCTCATAGCAGGCCGGATGTATTAAATATTAAACAATGTGATATGTCAGACATTTCCACTCATCCTACATAAAGGTCTGTCATTTATTATTAACCTACTCTGACATCAAACTATCAATGGAACAAAATAGAAAACAATTTAATGGGACAAACCAAAGCAAAATGAAACCACTACATATACGTGCATGATGTCAACATAAATGAATGTTGTTGATTTTTTATTTTAAAATGGTGACATGTAGTGATTATTATATTAACAACTCAAGTTGGATCACAGTTCAGTAAGATTCTGTAGCTTTTGTTGCCAAACGACTGGTATCTTAAAGGCCATGGTTGGTGCTGTCCTACCTGTGGAAAACTGCATATAAAAGGTTGCTTGCTACTAGTGGGAAAATATAGCAGGTTTCCTGTGAAGATTACTAACAAGTTTCTGTAAATGGGTTGTTTATATTACGAATGCCTCAGCAAGCAAACATTGTGACAAAAAATGAGGGATATACGATTAAAAACACAAGTTTTAATATGAATGTTCTCTTAAAAGAACAAGAACTTTGTTCTGTTTATTACAAGGCGGTCCACTGAACAAAACATTGTGACAAAAAATGAGGGATATACGATTAAAAACACAAGTTTTAATATGAATGTTCTCTTAAAAGAACAAGAACTTTGTTCTGTTTATTACAAGGCGGTCCACTGAACAAAACATTTTGTGTGGTAAATAATATAATAAATAAAATATTTACTTGGTGAACAAATACTAATTAGGCTTCTGAAAATATCCCATACTGTGTTTTAATGATTAATATGTGAAATATTTAATTGTTATCAGTGAACTACATATTGTGTTATTAGTGCAGGAATCTTTCCATTAGTATTATATTATATGTATATAGGAAAGGGCCTAGTAAGTGTGATTATAACTCAAAACAAACTTCCTAGCTCTCGAACGTTTGATTACTCGGAACAGCAACAAGTCTAGTAAAAATATTAAAGTTTAAAGATGTAGCAATTTATAAAAGCATAGTTTAGTACTAGAAATAAATGAGCTAGATGTGATAAAAACTTACAGAGGTAGCCATTTGTAAAAACATACTTTAAATACAGAAATTATGAAATAAATTAGCTATAGTCCATCCCATTCTCCTATAAAGTCCATCCCATCCTCCTATAAAACCTTCTTTTATTTGTAAATAATTTCAGTTTTGTTTGATGTAAGAAGAAAAGTAAAAGTTTTTGGGAAATAAAAATATTCTAATTTAGTGTGTAATTTAGAAAACAATCAGCTCAGAAATTAATAACTTGTAGTAAATTCCATATTATAAAAAATGCGTTCCCTGTGATAAAAACTTACAGAGTGGACTTTCTCTGGCTCCGTGCTGCAGCAGCATCTTGGCCATGGGGATGTTGTTAGTCATGACGGCCACGTCCAGGGGGGTCAGGTTCTCACTGTTCAGACTGGAATACACAAACACACACTAGTATGAAGATAGTACACAGTTCTGAATGACAAAAACAATTACAGTCACTAGTGTGAAGATAACACACAATTCTGAATGACAAATACCATTGCAGTCACTAGTATGAAGATAATACACAATTCTCAATGACAAAAACCACTGCAGTCACTAGTACGAAGATAATACACAATTCTCAATGACAAACACCATTGCAGTCAGTAGTACGAAGATAATACACAATTCTGAATGACAAACACCATTGCAGTCAGTAGTATGAAGATAATACACAATTCTGAATGACAAACACCATTGCAGTCACTAGTGTGACGATAATACAGTTCTCAATGACAAAAACCATTGCAGTCACTAGTGTGACGATAATACAGTTCTCAATGACAAAAACCACTGCAGTCACTAGTGTGACGATAATACAGTTCTCAATGACAAAAACCATTGCAGTCACTAGTGTGACGATAATACAGTTCTCAATGACAAAAACCATTGCAGTCACTAGTGTGACGATAATACAGTTCTCAATGACAAACACCATTGCAGTCACTAGTGTGACGATAATACAGTTCTCAATGACAAAAACCATTGCAGTCACTAGTGTGAAGATAACACACAGTTCTGAATGACAAAAACCATTGCAGTCACTAGTACAAAGATAATACACAATTCTGAATGACAAACACCATTGCAGTCACTAGTGTGAAGATAATACACAATTCTCAATGACAAAAACCACTGCAGTCACTAGTACGAAGATAATACAGGTACAGAAAAATAAAGTAGGGAGGCAAAATGCTAAAGGGGGAGGGCCAGCACCCCCTTAAAATGAACCGGTAAGAACACTGATATGGTTGTTTCATTATGCTGAAGTATCGTGTGCAATATAATGTAGGATTAGTATACACTGTGGTGTGTAATATGTCATTTTTATCCTATTTAATATCTGACCCATAATATCCATGTCATAAGCCCACTTCATATTTTTCATTATCAACTTGGTTAATAATGTTTTGCTGTCAATGTGTCATTTGTTTGCAAGCCAACATGACCTGTATATCTGAACATAATGCTTTGACGAGTATGTGATATCAAACTGCATTTGTGTCAATTGTAATGTCATATATTAAATATACCAATGAAATGACTTCAGAACTATGATTTGCTAAATATTGAATTAAAAGGTTATTTTAAAAGTGTTACAGGATAAATAGAGATTCGTCACAAGTGGGTTTTTTTTAAATATGTAACATATTAACCGAGTATGTTAATCAGACTATTACTGATTAACTGAACAAGGTTGATATTTTACATATTAAAAAAACATGAATAGTGAATTCTATTTTCATTTTCAAAAGCTTTCTACTAGTGAATAATATAGTGTTTATATAAAGTGTACAGTTTTAAAATAAAAATATATGTTAGTATGTTACTAACAAGATGTCCAATTATAGTTAATCCCAGCAATGAACGTCATCTTCTTACGATGGTATGAACTAAATGCACATTAAAATAGTGATTTTTAATTTATTTTAAAAACACCTTTACTTTTCTTTCTAAGTCAAATCAAACTGAAATTATTTACAAATTTACAATGTTCATGTACCTGGTAAGGACTATATTAAGTTTTTTTCTCAATAATATGACTAAGTACAAACAATTTTTAAACTTTATATGACATTATTAGATACATACCGTTCTATATGATGTGAATGATGAGTATATTAGCTGTTAAGCTATCACACACCTGTATCACTATTTATCACTGGAATAACACTGCGACAATGCCCTACGTGCTGCAGAGCGGTCAGGCTTTCAGGTACTGACAGTAGCAGACAAACCTGTTACACGGTCCTCATTACCTAACTGTCCATTCATCAGCAATAAACACACCTTCCCGGTCACTAATCACAGGTCACATAATAGTATAATTAGACAAGCCAGGCAGCAAAAGGGCAGGTGCTTTAATCACCCAATGGCTCACAGGTACTGGGTCCACATCCCCGTACCGGTTATCACCTGTTATTAGCTTTCAATGACTCACTGGCCTTGGTGGTGTAGTGGTTATGCCATCGAACTTGAGGCTGGTAGGTACTGGGTTCATATCCCACCTAAGGCAATGGGGGATTTTTCATGCCAGTACCAGCTCCAACCCAGTAAGTGTGTGCACCGCTAGGCTCAATGGGTAGGTGTGAGGCCACATACACCGAGTTTCACCCACTTCAAGGGTGCGATTATGGGTGTCTCCCGAGTGTATAACTCCACATGGAGGATGATTACCCAGCATACATTGCAGGTTCCGTGTACCCCGGGTTTGGGTGATACCGAGATAGCTCAACTGACAGCAAGCGTGGAACATGGCCCTGTCAAGTAGTCCCTTACCGAAATGTAAATACTGTGGCTTCACCATTCATCTTAACATCATCCATGTTTGTAATGTCAAAAAAAAAAGAGTCTTTGTCTCTGTGTTAAATGTTTGTGGTGGTTAAAAAAACAACAACCCCAAAACTTGTAATGACTGAAGGGGTGGCATGTAGCTCAGTGGTAGAGCGCCCCTATGAGGAGTGATGGGTCATAGGCTTAGTTGTCCTCTAAAGGCTCAGGGACAGGATCTTGCTTTAGTCGGTAGAGCATGCCTGGGTCAAAGGATTGAATCCCCTTGGTGAACTTATTCTCCGATTTATTTTCTCCCCATCCCTACCAGTATTTTCCCCCCATCCCGCCAAGTTTTTTCTCCCCATCCCACCCAGTGTGTTTCTCCCCAATCCCTACCAGTATTTCCCCCCTCATCCCACCCACTGTTTCCCCCCATCCCTATCAGTATTTTCCCCCCATCCCACCCAGTATTTTTCGACCCAACCCATCCAGTATTTCTCTCCATCCATCCCAACCAGTGTTTTTCCCCCCATCCCAACCAGTGTTCCACGACTGGTATGTCAAAAGTTATTGGTATGTGCCATCCTGTCTACAGAAGATTGCAGATAAAAGATCCCTGGTTATTAAAGGACAGCCTCTGATATACCAGCCATGGGGTAGTGATTGGGAAAAACACTGATAGGTCCGTGGAGGATAACCTCTATAGTGTAAGTGTGAATGTATTTAATACACACTGACCTGTTGATTTGAACACTGCCTGTTTCCAGTATCGCCTTCACCAGCTCCAACTCCTGATGTTCAACAGCGTGAAACAGAGCTGAAAGCAGAAAAGTTTAATATTATACATAAAATAAAATAAAATCCTTGAAAACCCCCCAAAACATTTAAATAAATTATATGAATAAGGAAAATGGGGTTTTGTTTGTATAGCAGACACATAAAACATTCTGGTAATCATGTATCTCCCTTGCCTCCTCCCTCACCCACTCAACAGATTGACTAGGTTATTTTTTCTTTGAATTAATGCTCCACAGTTTTTACAACTAAAGTACAGACCAGCCTTGGTGGCGAAGTGGTTAAGCCATCAGACTACAGGCTGGTAGGTACAGGGTTCGCAGCCCGGTACCGGCTCCAACCCAGAGCGAATTGTTAAAGGTTCAGTGGGTAGGTGTAAGGTCTCTTCTCTCTTACTAACCACTAACCAACTAACAACTAACCCACTGTCCTGAACAGATGGACCAGATAGCTGAGGTGTCTGCCCAAGACAAACAGCTTGAACCTTAATCGGATATAAGCACGAAAATAAGTTGAAATGAAATGTCATAATAAACTGATCGAGTTTACTCTTTCACACCACCCTATTAACATGTGTACTGAATCAGTGGGACATGTTAGTGGTAGTATTCTTTTGTGAGATGCACTGGGTGGTAGGATCAATTACCAACATCAAATTTATCATTCCGCTAACATAATGTAGGATTATGTATGCAAAACATTCTAATCAATGTATTGTTTCAGATTTCACTTTTAAAATATTTAAACCAAATCTGAAAAAACATCAAATGTTATGCTTAAAAAAAAATTACCTTGAAGTATGAATGCTTCGAGATGTCTTATTTCAGGATGAACTATCAGTGAATGAACAGAGCTGGATTCATCTATTATTAAATGGCTATATCAGCGGTTATATGTTTCATCTATCAGCGGTAATACCATATTCCTGCACTCTGGTTGGCTCTCTGTTCTGGTTCTTTGTAAATGTATATAACCCTTTGGCTTTGTGGCCAAACCAATATTTTCTTTTCCATTGACCACTCAGGAGATGTTTAACCCAGCTTTGTTGTATGGAGACAGTGTCCACTATTTTAATTTAACACCCAAGCTGCAGACACAAACAACTACAGAGAAAATCCTCGTTGCTGAAAGACTACACAATAAACAGTTGTTTAGTAAACCTACTTGTTAGATGTGAGATACAGGCTTGTATTAACCAAGCAGGTACAGCCTGGTATTAAACAGGCAGTATTCAATGCAGTGATGTCCTAACACATTAGGTGAGAAGCACAGAGTAAGATAAAACAATTGCCATGGAGTTGAGTTTAAAGAGATGTTTTCCTAACATTTATCGATGCTTTTATAACATTTGCCATTGCTATGCAAATTGGTGCAATCCTAGAATTCCAAATTTAACAAGTGATGTGGCAATGGTGTGTAATAAGAGGATGTTTGTGTGCATGTGTGTAGGTATATATGTGTGTGTGTGTGCATGCGTACATGCGTATATGTGTGCGTACATATGTATGTACTATGTGTGTGCGTGTTTGTCTATCAGTAAATGGTCCATTTCTTAAACAATATGTTAATTGTTAAGAAATACAAATACTTCAGTGCCAAATTATTTAGAATGAATTGTACACTAGAACAGATATTGATTAATTCATCATCATCTGCTGGATGTCAAACATTTCACATATTTTAAAAACGAATTTAAAAAATATATATAAACAATTAAATTACTGAACTAGGACAAAGATGGGGCTAATATTCAGTTAAAACATAATCGTGAATATTCATGATCAATTCTGAGTGACCATGGATGAATTAGTACAGGGAAGTGATCAAATGAACTCACAACCAGTTATAGTAATTTACAGGTATGAATTCAGAATATTTTAAAATGTTGACACCATGATTAAATAGAAACATTCAGAAGATAAATGCACTCGGCCTAAATAATTTCAGTTGGTCAAGTTAGTGTACATTTGAAATGAGACAACACATCTGATTTTGCAAGAATTGTAATATTACATGTTTAACATACAAGTTAGTGTACATTTGAAATGAGACAACACATCTGATTTTGCAAGAATTGTAATATTACATGTTTAACATACAAGTTAGTGTACATTTGAAATGAGACAACACATCTGATTTTGCAAGAATTGTAATATTACATGTTTAACATACATGTAGGTTTGTACTAGTAATACTCACTCTGTACAGACTATTTGATAATGCACACCTGATGATATTTTGTTCGTTCACTTGTTTTGTTTAACGACACTACTAGAGCACATTGATTTATTAATTATCGGCTATTGGATGTCAAACATTTGGTAATTTTGACTAGTAGTCTTAGAGAGGAAACCTGCTACATTGTTCCATTAGTAGCAAGGGTTCTTATATATGCACTTTCCCACAGACAGGACAGCACATACCATGGCCTTTGATATACCAGTCAAGGTGTACTGGCTGAAACGAGAAATAGCCCAACTGATGGGTCACCGACGGCGATCAATCCTAGACAGACCACGCATCAGATGGTCAAGTGGTGAGCTGGATCAATTCATAATATATCATACTAAACTGAATGTTGATATCTGTGACTGCTCACCCTCCTCAACACAATACATTCCGGAAACACTAGGGGCATGTAAAACTAGTTCAAGCTCAAGTTCAAGCTCAACACAATACCAGTCTTGATAGACTATTTGATTTTGTGCAACATCACATCTGTTTTTTCTTTCTTTTTTAAATATATATATATACTATATACAGACCATTATGAAATACAGAAATATTTGTGTCATACAAAATGCGCAGTTTTAATAATTATGACCCATACTAAAAATAAACATGAACTACCCTCAATTTGTAGGGTGTTTTTGTAATGTCCCCTTTTACTACTTTATTAAAGCCCACA
Source organism: Gigantopelta aegis (assembly GCF_016097555.1). Classification (NCBI taxonomy): domain Eukaryota; kingdom Metazoa; phylum Mollusca; class Gastropoda; order Neomphalida; family Peltospiridae; genus Gigantopelta; species Gigantopelta aegis. The sequence continues at coordinate 73,886,596 of NC_054706.1, read as the reverse complement.
AATCTAATAATAAAATTATTACAGTAAGAATAATAACAAGTCTCATTATAATTGTTTTTTCCTTAAAAAGGAACTACATGTATTATAAGTTCCAGCTAATATAAGTAAATTATGCTTTCTATTACAAAAATGGAAAGCAACAAATGTACAATCCAGACTGAAAAACCAAATGTACTATCCAGACTGAGTCAGCAGACTGCAGCACCTCCAGGTAAAATACTATTCAGACTGAGTAAGATGAAAGAAAGAAATCCAATTTCTTTAATAAATCATTTAAGAAGTAACTCAGACTCGGAACTATTTTAACGTGCTTATATAACCCAATGTTTTCAAGCATGCCCATCATGGGTTTAGACCTCTGACATCGCCAGTGACTAAGTCCAGGACTACTATTAGTTCCAGATAATGTTAAAAAAATTATATTACAAAAATGGACATCAACAGATTTACTATCTAGACTGAGTTGGCAGACAGTGGCACCTCCAAGTAAATTACTATTCAGACTGAGTAATATGTAAGCAAGAAATCCAATTTCTTTAATAAATCACTGAACTAAAACCTGAAGATGTAAGACAAGTTTTAAAATTATATACTCTATACCTGACAGCTGCTTGTTGATAAAAAAACAGAAGAAAAGTAAACTACAAACTCAAGTGCAAAATTCTTTACAAATATTAAAAATGTTCAGCATTTTTTTTGAGACGATGCAGATCACCTGTCCAGGATGAGTCAGTGGAGAAGCAACAGAACACACCCTGCACGTGGTGACCGGCCAGTGCACAACAACCCAAACATGTAGTGCCAACATTAACACTTACCACATTCCCAGCATACTGGATGCTTACCAAGAATTTTCATTTCTTTCAACACAGATTGCTTGTTAGGTCTCATACACACGTTTATAATACGTTTAATGAGCATGTTTTGTAGAAAGCCTTTTAAATGTTCTATAAGGATGAAGATTTTATTGTTTAAAATGCTTTAAAAATATTTTTGTGGTAGTATGTTAACAATGTTGTTGTCAACAACAACAAAAAAAACCCTTATGAAAACCACATGTTAATATTTTCCATATTAAAAAACACTTGTGTGAATTGTTGTCTCCAATAATGGGATTATTGCCTTATTTATATCATTTTTATTTATATTGTTAAGGACCACACAGAAATTGAGAGGGGAAACCCGCTCACATTAACACCATGGGCTATTTGTTTTGATGTTTTAGGATAGTACATATCATGGGTTTGTTACACAAGATGGAATAAGAAATAACCCAATGGGACAACCAATGGGGATTGATCCTAGACTGACCATGCACCAGGAGAGTGCATTACAACTAGGCTGTCTCACCTCACAATCTGGATGGATGCTGATTTGATCCCAGTACCCACCAGCTTTAAAGTCAAATAACTAAGCACCATTCTACAGAGGTGGGTCATCCAAGTTCAAACTTAGCCTTCAGTTACCTTAGTAACTATGGAAATTAATATTTCAGTGTGATAAACCCATAGCATTATCAGTGTGTACTTGGACAAGTGCTACATTAAAATAAGATCAAAGCAGATTCGTTAATTGTTAGCAATTGTTGTTCTCAGTTTGATATCAACTAGAATGAAACAATCCTGCTAAGAAATTAACACATACATGCACTCCTTAATAATTACTGTGATTTAAAAATATGCTGTACTAAGCATCTTAAGTGATAACCCATGGTGTTAAGTTATACACCTTAATTAGAGACATGGGGGTCATTCTTCTTATTTTCAGGCAATCAGTCTGTTTAAGATATATATACTATTCAAAGTAAGGCAACATGCTGCTCTGAACCAAGCCAGTGGTCATACCAGAGGCAGGGGCCAGGGGTGGGGGTAGGAGGGGTGGGGATAAACAGTCCTAAACCTTGAGATGATATGAGCATGTTAAAACTGTTTGGCGTTGGAGTTGGTCACATGCCCCAAAACCAGCCTCAGTAACATTGTGGGCTGGTAGATTCTGGGTTCTCCCACCAATACTGGCTCCAATCACGAGTGAGTTTAATTGCTAGTAATGACTCGGTGCGTACCATGTATAATACCACTACACTGTCTTTTCTTATTAATAACTAACCATTAAGCCACTCTACAGTCAGTTCGCAGTCCACAACCGTAAAGTGTATGCCCAGGACAGTGCAATTGAACTTGGAAGTAAATATAAGCATGATTTAATTTTTTTTTTTTTACTTAATACCAGTGGATACCATGGATATCGCTAATCCAGTCATGAGGTACTGCTTGTATATAATGGGGATGGGGGAACAATGTGTAAAGAAGTCAATAAAACTTACTGCCTATGTCATAGGATGGTTTCTTCTCTTTCTCACTACGTCTTCTCTCCACTTTGTTCGGGGAGACTCCATCAGCATCACCAATAGACCCCTTCTTGCGAGGAGTCACTGCAAAACAAGAACATTCTAATTTTAAAATGGCAACACAATGGGTTCCACAGAACAAATCAAAACAAATATATGAAAAACTGGAAACAAAATCATTAAAAACACTATCTATTCTCCAGAATTCCTGTTATATTTATATTATAACTAGAAAAGCTCTCAGCAAACCAGCTTTTTAGAAAGTTTTAAAATTCTGGAAATGTTTCATTAGTTTCAGAAATGAATGATTTCTCATAATACAAAATTATTTTTTTCTTCTATTTTTTTCAGTAAATTCATATCTTTAATGGGCCAAACCACTTTTGTCCAGGTCCTCAGAAATAAAAAACTACTCATGGTTATAGTATTTATTTTACTATTTTTATACAAAGTCTCCAAATATATACAATAAAAATAAATTCGATCAAATATATAAATCTGATTCAGTTGGTTTATAATTTTTAATATTTAAAATAAATCAAACTGAAATGTTTATGGACTTTTTTAACATAAATAAAATGTAAAGAATTAAACAAAAAAATCTGAGACCAATTAAGAGCAAGTTAACAGCTAAACAACATTATAATCAACCAATATGTATCGACCTAGTATGACAATATCTGCCTATAAAATATTACCTGAAACTTGTAAACATTTGTAAAGAGCAGCAATATCAGATATGATCCACGAAGACCTGACCATGTTTGCAAACTAATGACCACAGCAGACAGCTTTTGACCAGACCACACAACACTTTAAACACAAGCTTGGTCCGATCCTGATACCTTCCCATATGGCTATTTATAATAATTTCAAACAGCTTCTTCCAATCTTAATACCATTCCCCATATGGCTGTTTATAATACCCTCTCCCCATGCATTGTTTTCAACCTGCTGCCTGCATTAAGTATCAATCCAAAGAACAAACCAATTGATTGCTTCCATTCTTATAGAAAAATGAGTTTAGGTGAGAAAAGAAACAGAGTTAAGAATTTTCTCAAATCTGTTATGCTTGGATAAAAAATCAAGTGAATACTTTTCGTATTTTATTTTGTACATGTCCATAATTTAACGACAACATCAGACTTTGCTAAAAGTTGAGTTATTTACACATCTTCAGATTCCTAAACCTACATTAAAAATACATGCAAAGACCGCAAGTAATTTAAAGCAATTTTCTGTATGTTCACAGCAATTTTTCCAGGTGTTCTGTAGTTCCAAACAAAAGCCCCTTCCAAAAGAAAGTGGCACTAAAAATTACCAATTTCTGTACTAAATATTCAGAATATTTATATATATTTTAATATACTAATAAACTAATTTAATAGTGGTGTACTGTATTATTCAGTGGCCTGACAAAAGATCCCAAGAATGATTTACTAGTGTTAATCTTCCCAATCCCATGGTACATGGGATACTGGCGAATTTTTTTGGATAAATCCCTGGTTCATAAGATGGATAATGTATTTAAAATGAGATCTGAACTTCAGGGCTTCAGATCCCAATTTCAGGGCTTCAGTTCCAGACTGTCACACCTCAGTATTTAAAATGGTATCTGAATTTCAGGGCTGCAGGTCCAGACTGTCACATCTCAGTATTTAAACTGCTATAACCACCAAATGACATCCTGATCAGAACTAAACACATGAGTCACATGAAGACGACTGGTAATAAATAATGACCTGGGGCAGAGGCTGTTTAGAAAATGGTAGAGGGTTGTTTACTCACAGTGCCAGTGCAAATAATTTTTACATGCTCATATATCACTAGAGTTTCAAGCATGTTCATCCCGGGGCCTGTCTCTGGATAGCCAGGGGCTTGTCCCGGGACAGAAAAAAAATTAAGTGGACAATTTACATCCAAATATTAAATAGTGGGCGTTTAAAATTTTGATGCGCATCTCTAATTAATATAATTAATAAAGAAAATTCTACTCATTAAATTTGGTCACTAGATTAGATTGGGTGGTCAAAAAGAAATTAGATAAGATCGGTGGCCTGACTCAGGATGGGGGGGGGGGGGGGGGGGGGGGGGGTAGAGTTGAAAATGGGCAGAATTTTGAAAATAGCAATTAGTAAGGCCATTAGGGTGCACAGTTTGTAGGGACGAGATGGATTGCATCCTGTCAAGAAAACCCCTAGATTGACAGTCAATAGATGTTGAAGGTGTAGTGCTGTGCTGAAATACAGATCTTGAGAAGCCGGATCTGTCTGAACGAGAGAGAGAATCAGACTAGGGTATAGTCCAGTCATCATGGGTTGGTATAGTGGTGCAGACGGGCCCGACTCCGGAGGATACGAGATGGTATCACAATAACACAAAGTAAAGTCTAGAAGAGAGTAGTAGGGGCTGACCCCGCTTCCTATTTCTTCTTAGAGTGAGCCGGTCAATCTTCCAGTGCTGCTAGGACAGGCTCGGACATGTAGAGATTAAACGTGAACAACCATGGCGTTCTGCAGAATGGCCGTCATACGAGTCACGAAAAAACCCCAAGTCAACATAGTCAGATGGAGAAATGACGTGGAGGCAAGGAATCTCGCTAAAAAAGAATCCAACGAGAAGCGTTCCAGCGTTCAATCAGTTCCAATGGCGGCATACATCCCATAGAAAACTTCACTTCGCTGACAAAAACAACGAAGTGAAGGATCCCCAAGTCGAGCTGCGAAAGCACGTGTAGTGTGCACAAGCGAAACAAACACGTCTCACCGCGTCGAATTCCAGACTGGGAACTGGGAATGTTTACTCACATGACCACAGTTGATGGGATGACCTGGGTGAGGGACTGTTTAGATAATGGTAGAGGGTTGTTTATGCACATAACGACAGTTGATGGGATGACCTGAGGGAGGGACTGTTTAGATAATGGTAGAGGGTTGTTTACGCACATAACGACAGTTGATGGAATGGCCTGGGGGAGAGGCTATTTACTCACATGATGCCAGTTTCCTGGAGGACCTAGGGGAGGGGCTGTTTAGAAAATGGTAGAGGGTTGTTTACTCACATGACCACAGTTTCCTGGAGGACCTAGGGGAGAGGCTGTTTAGAAAATGGTAGAGGGTTGTTTACTCACATGACAACAGTTTCCTGGAGGACCTAGGGGAGAGGCTGTTTAGAAAATGGTAGAGGGTTGTTTACTCACATGACAACAGTTTCCTGGAGGACCTAGGGGAGAGGCTGTTTAGAAAATGGTAGAGGGTTGTTTACTCACATGACAACAGTTTCCTGGAGGACCTAGGGGAGAGGCTGTTTAGAAAATGGTAGAGGGTTGTTTACTCACATGACAACAGTTTCCTGGAGGACCTAGGGGAGAGGCTGTTTAGAAAATGGTAGAGGGTTGTTTACTCACATGACAACAGTTTCCTGGAGGACCTAGGGGAGAGGCTGTTTAGAAAATGGTAGAGGGTTGTTTACTCACATGACAACAGTTTCCTGGAGGACCTAGGGGAGAGGCTGTTTAGAAAATGGTAGAGGGTTGTTTACTCACATGACAACAGTTTCCTGGAGGACCTAGGGGAGAGGCTGTTTAGAAAATGGTAGAGGGTTGTTTACTCACATGACAACAGTTTCCTGGAGGACCTAGGGGAGAGGCTGTTTAGAAAATGGTAGAGGGTTGTTTACTCACATGACAACAGTTTCCTGGAGGACCTAGGGGAGAGGCTGTTTAGAAAATGGTAGAGGGTTGTTTACTCACATGACAACAGTTTCCTGGAGGACCTAGGGGAGAGGCTGTTTAGAAAATGGTAGAGGGTTGTTTACTCACATGACAACAGTTTCCTGGAGGACCTAGGGGAGAGGCTGTTTAGAAAATGGTAGAGGGTTGTTTACTCACATGACAACAGTTTCCTGGAGGACCTAGGGGAGAGGCTGTTTAGAAAATGGTAGAGGGTTGTTTACTCACATGACAACAGTTTCCTGGAGGACCTAGGGGAGAGGCTGTTTAGAAAATGGTAGAGGGTTGTTTACTCACATGACAACAGTTTCCTAGATGACCTAGGGGAGAGGCTGTTTAGAAAATGGTAGAGGGTTGTTTACTCACATGACAACAGTTTCCTGGAGGACCTAGGGGAGAGGCTGTTTAGAAAATGGTAGAGGGTTGTTTACTCACATGACAACAGTTTCCTGGAGGACCTAGGGGAGAGGCTGTTTAGAAAATGGTAGAGGGTTGTTTACTCACATGACAACAGTTTCCTGGAGGACCTAGGGGAGAGGCTGTTTAGAAAATGGTAGAGGGTTGTTTACTCACATGACAACAGTTTCCTAGATGACCTAGGGGAGAGGCTGTTTAGAAAATGGTAGAGGGTTGTTTACTCACATGACAACAGTTTCCTGGAGGACCTAGGGGAGAGGCTGTTTAGAAAATGGTAGAGGGTTGTTTACTCACATGACAACAGTTTCCTAGATGACCTAGGGGAGAGGCTGTTTAGAAAATGGTAGAGGGTTGTTTACTCACATGACAACAGTTTCCTGGAGGACCTAGGGGAGAGGCTGTTTAGAAAATGGTAGAGGGTTGTTTACTCACATGACAACAGTTTCCTAGATGACCTAGGGGAGAGGCTGTTTAGAAAATGGTAGAGGGTTGTTTACTCACATGACAACAGTTTCCTGGAGGACCTAGGGGAGAGGCTGTTTAGAAAATGGTAGAGGGTTGTTTACTCACATGACAACAGTTTCCTGGATGACCTAGGGGAGAGGCTGTTTAGAAAATGGTAGAGGGTTGTTTACTCACATGACAACAGTTTCCTGGAGGACCTAGGGGAGAGGCTGTTTAGAAAATGGTAGAGGGTTGTTTACTCACATGACAACAGTTTCCTAGATGACCTAGGGGAGAGGCTGTTTAGAAAATGGTAGAGGGTTGTTTACTCACATGACAACAGTTTCCTGGAGGACCTAGGGGAGAGGCTGTTTAGAAAATGGTAGAGGGTTGTTTACTCACATGACAACAGTTTCCTAGATGACCTAGGGGAGAGGCTGTTTAGAAAATGGTAGAGGGTTGTTTACTCACATGAAGACAGTTGACGTGAGGACCTGGGTGAGGGGCTGTTGGTGAGCATCTTGCTGAGAAAGGCTGGCGCGCTGGGTGAGGCAGATAATGACGACATGCCCTCCACTGTCTGATGGTTGGTTGTCTGTACACTCAGAGTCCGTCCATCTCCACTGAAAGTAGAAAATATAAACCTTTTCTTAGTCTGAAAAACACATTCTGCAACCAAATTAATAAAAAAATTGTATTCTTGGAAAGGACTTCCGTTATCAACACTGGTACAAAGCAAATCCACTTCTTATAGGAAAACTGATTGTGTTTGTACAGGTTTTTGTTCATAATGATTAAAATTATTTGTAATTGCAAATGGTCTTTAGGAAACAATACACCATATTCTTCTTTTTCTACAGCACAATAAGACCTAAAAGGTGTTTTTTTAAAATAAAATTCACATGCACTATTAAGACTTAATAGTGTGTGGAAAGAAGAAACAAACTGTTTGTAAAATGCAAACAACAGCTAACATAGTATAGTATTCACGATTCACAAATATATTTTTAGTCGACACAACCTTCAGATTCCCGATACAGACTTCTGGACCATTCTTCAGCTCATTAAAATCATTCTGCAATCATTTTGTTTAACTCACTAATTATGGACTGGAAAGACACCTATGAATCAAGCTTTTGTAAGCCAAATATAGATCGTTTACACTGTAAATCTTAAAAGTGCTCATGGACTTTATTAATTCCCTCGTAGTATGATTTTAAACAAACATTGTGGTTTAATAAGGCACAAATTTGCAGATATCCTGCTGATAAGCCACTCTTTGGAATTACGTAATTGTTCCTGTATCCTCTGGCCATTGGTTTAATGTCGAGGAACTCAACTGTCAACTTAAAAGGATTGACATTCTCTCTGGTATTAATAGAAAACAATATTTTTAGAAATAATCACAGGAACAAATTATGGTAAAAGAGGTCTGAATCTTCAGATGACAAATTATGACAAATTTGTGGCAAAATAATTGAAATATTAAACATATTACAGACTCATAAAAATTATTTTAGATTTTTGTAGTTATAATTTGTTTTACATTTACTGTTTTTTTAAATGACCATGATAATACATGCATTGCATCAGTAAACTAAAATAAAAAGCAGTTTAGTGTGCATTTGAATTCAAAGCAAGATGATTTTGTATGTCATTTCTGGTGTCACATTTATACATAATATTAAAAACAGCTTTATCGTAAACGTTCTCTACATCCACATACGTATAAAATAGTGTTTAAATCGTCAGAACATATTTAAACAACACCAATGTATAAAACAGATTTTTAATCCCTACATTCATTCTCCTCCCAATTTATTGAACAGTTCATAATAAACATAAAATGAGCAGTAAAGAGCAAGAAGTATCCATTGCAATTAAGAGCTAATGTAAAACAACAGATGTGACATAAGTTGCCACAAGAGACAAGTGGGAACCAAGGACCGGGAAGATGAAAGGCAGGAAGAGCTGATAAAACGGGAAGTACAGATGAAAACTCCAAGGAGACAAAGTAGTAGAGGATAGACCACCCCCACACCTGTACAAAAACAGAAACAAAAATTGAATGGGATAGCAAACATATACCTTTCAATAACGCCATCACAGTAAATAACTTCCTCTATGTCATCATCATCATCATCATCACTTTCTGGGTCAACTTGCTGATACAAACATGGCCACATTTTCCGCGAAGTGGCCAACCGAGCCATTTTGGTATAGCGATAAACAAAAATTGACACATTCATTTGAACGACTCGGCTGCTTCAGTGAACACCAAATTAGACTTGATCACAACTGACACCACAAAAATCAGTGACTTAATGTTTAACGTCACCCCAGAACAAACAAAAAAATTGGCTGATGAACATCACCAAATAATGAAGACCTTTCAGTGAGTGTATTTATGACATTTGTCATTAACCTAGTGTCATCTTTTACACACACACACACACATCTGATTGTTACCTTCAAAAGAAAAAAAGGTGTGTAAAATATTATGACCTATAGAACCAAGTTTCAATAATAACACTGAACAGGTACCTGTCTGATACCTGTCTATTGCCAATCCAGATAAATATACACACACAGGTAAAAACATACATACAGGTAATAAAGAAAATCACAACAGAAATATCTCAATACAGTACATATATACATATACACAACAGAGTTGCCTACTAAATAGATTCAGGGTTTGTTTGGGCTAATAATGCAGGGTATTTGATTTGCAGTAACCTGCTTAGCCCAATACTGTCATGGCTGAACTGGTTTCCATAAAGGCCATTCATCTTTCATAATTATGCTTATGTGGAACAATTACACACTAATATAGACCACAATGACACACACACACACGGATTAAGTGTTTAACACCGTCACCTACTTGGAGCATGCGGAGTCGCATTCAAAACACGTCTCTCTAATTATCAGTTTATAAAAAACATTACCAGAAAGGCAAATAAACATGTTACATAAAAATGTTATATTTACTGTTATATTTACTGTTAACAAAGTCCATTCAAGGCATATACAAATCGGTATAAATAAATGTTTGATTATATACATGTCTGACTCATTTTTCAAGAATATAATGGTTATACAAGAAATACATTTTAATATAGAAAACACTACACTGTTTTGAAACTTTAAAAAGTTAAGAAAAAAGATTAAACTAAAATTTCACTGAATAGATGTGAAAAATTAAATGTTAATAATAAAAGATTACACTAAATATGGTAGTTAATCACTTTTATCAAGTATTTATAAAAACACAATTAAGCAGTAAAACAACCAGAAAACATAGAAAAATATTACAACACTGAATATGACGACACTTTTACTAAATGTAGTCGCAAGTTAATCATCTATTACATACTTAATGCTCATTGAACTTAACTATATAGAATTAAGTTAGTAAACACTGTTATGTATTTATTGTGATGCATCAAGACATGACACTGTGTAACATCTTGTTAACCGTTCAATCAGGTTTGTATACAGAAGACTGACTGAAAGCTTGTTAACCGTTCAATCAGGTTTGTATACAGGAGACTGACTGAAAGCTTGTTAACCGTTCAATCAGGTTTGTATACAGGAGACTGACTGAAAGCTTGTTAACCGTTCAATCAGGTTTGTATACAGGAGACTGACTGAAAGCTTGTTAACCGTTCAATCAGGTTTGTATACAGGAGACTGACTGAAAGTTCAAGTTCTAGTTTGTTTTGTTTAATGACACCACAACAGCACATTGATTTATTAATCATCAGCTATTGGAAAGAAAGAAAGAAATGTTTTATTTAACGACGCACTCAACACATCTTATTTACGGTTATATGGTGTCAGACATATGGTTAAGGACCACACAGAGTTTGAGAGGAAACCCACTGTCGCCACTACATGGGCTACTCTTCCGATTAGCAGCAAGGGATCTTTTATTTGCGCTTCCCACAGGCAGGATAGCACAAACCATGGCCTTTGTTGAACCAGTTATGGATCACTGGTCGGTGCAAGTGGTTTACATCTACCCAATGAGCCTTGCTGAGCACTCACTCAGGGTTTGGAGTCGGTATCTGGATTAAAAATCCCATGCCTCGACTGGGATCCGAACCCAGTACCTACCAGCCTGTAGACCGATGGCCTGCCACGACGCCACCGAGGCCGGTCAGCTATTGGATGTCAAACATTTGGTAATTTTGACATATAGTCTTAGAGAAGAAACTCACTATATTTTTCCATATGTAGCAAAGGATCTTTTATATGCACCATCTCACAGACAGGATAGCACATACTACACCCTTTGATATACCAGTTGTGGCGCATTGGATGGAACGAGAAATAGCCCAGTGGGCCCAGCGACAGGGATCGATCACAAACAGACCACGCATCAAACGAAATCTGTTGAAGACACCTCTTTACATGACTATGTACAGATCTTAATGATTTGAGAACTCTATAAATTAATAAGCATAGATCTATACAATAAAGATACAGACACATAGGCACAACCTCAGACTTTGCCAGTGACTATGTCTCTGTACATATGTAAACACCCAGTCTTATGTCTGGACAACCAGTTAATTTCATTGGCTCTTTTAAACATATATGCTGGCAACATTTTACAAATTAATTAAATTAAGTAGTTGCTCATCTTAGCCATACTTTGAAAAAGCAGCATCCTAGTTTTAAGCATAATAAACACACAGCAGTCTTGGACAACATGTATGAATGAATGAATGAATGAATGATTATTTAATGACACACTAGCACTAAAATACACATCGGCTATTATACATCCTCTGATCTGTTTTTAAATGTGAAAACGGGGTGGGACGTAGCCCAGTGGTAAAGTGTTCATTTGATGTGCAGTCGGTCTGGGATCGATCCCTGTCGGTGGGCCCATTGGGCTATTTCTCATTCTAGCGAGTGCACCATGACTGGTATATCAAAGGCTGTGGTATGTACTACCCTGTCTGTGGGATGGTGCATATAAAAGATCCCTTGCTGCTAATTGAAAAGAGTAGCCCATACAGTGGCGACAACGGGCTTCCTCTCTCAATATCTGTGTGGTCCTTAATGCCATATAACCGTAAATAAAATATGTTGAGTGCGTTGTTAAATAAAACATTTCCTTTAAATATGAAAACAACCATAACCTAAAACATGAACAGTGTACTATTTAGAAATCCAACTGATGAATACCTGACTACATGCAGATCTAACATTATACATCCATATGGGGATGGGATTGGAACTGTAAACAAAAGTTAACTTTATTTAATGACACTACTAGAGCACATTGATTTATTAATCATCAGCTATTAGATGTCTAACATTTGGTTAAAGTTAAAGTTTGTCTTTTTTAATGACACCACTAGAGCACATTGATTTATTAATCATTGGCTACTGGATGTCAAACATTTGGCAATTCTGACACATAGTCATGAAAGGAAACCCGCTACATTTTCCTAATGCAGCAAGGGATATTTTATATGCACTTTCTCAGACAGGAAAGCACATACATGGTCTTTAACCAGTTGTGGTGCACTGGTTGGAACGAGAAAACCCCCAGAGGTGGTTCGATCCTGCAACACAAGCACCTCAAGCGAGCACTCAACAGACTGAGCTGAATCCCACCCCTGGGAACTGTATTAATGTGTCCCGTTCTACAACGGTTCATGCAAGTGTCTCTCGGGCTGGGACTCTGGTATGACCAGTGACTCAGTCCAGGACAGAGGTACATCCATATTCTGGTGGACACAACAAAGTGTTCATTCAACCACTTATAGTCCGAGCAAAGATTGTAGAATAAATGTATAGTCTTGTTTAATGGTTTACTTTGTTTTGAAATTGAATTTTATTTATTTTATGTATTACATTTATATAAAATCTATTTTGAGAGTAAAGTCATGATTAAATAACAATAACATAATATAAATTTAATTCAAGGTTGTTGCTGTAGCATGGTCTTCCTTAGGGATTAATGACTCAAATTGTCTTAATGTGAGGCACCACATTACTGAGATTTTTAATCACCATTATTAAACCCTCAGGAAAGGTAAGCTAAGGTTAAAATGTTGTATTAGATTTCCAATTTGTAATTTAACAATGATCACCAGTTTTTTTAATCTTTGTATTCTCTTGAATTTTGGTGTAATTTCATTTCAACAAATACGATTTCCAATTTCCCTCACACCCAAGGGGATATAACTCTTGTCAAACTTGAATATGTTGAAACAGGTATGTTATGTTAGATGATGTCAGTTTAACCAAATATCAAACTGATCCAGTGAACATTATACTGCTAGTTCGTAACTGATGCACAACGTAATACATAACAAAACAATACGTATCCATACAACTTAGTGGGGAAATATAATATGTTAGGAAAGCTAAGGGAACTTATTAATATTTAATATTTTCTATGTAATGTATAAAATAATTATGGACACACACACACACATCTATCCTAAATACTATATCCACAGGAGCTAAAGGATGGGACTAACTCTTACATTTTCTTGAAAAAAATATATCATTTTATGCCAATCAAAGTATAAAGTTTTATGAGGCAGCATACCCTCAAATGTATATTTATCTATAATTATAGTAATTCAAAGGAAAACAACACCTAAAATATAAAAAAACTACTTTCCTAACAAAGCATATTGTGTTATGAATATTACAAAAACACAGAGCAAAAAAAAAAGAAAGAAAAGAAGCAAAAAAGGGATTAATATTTGTCTGCCATTACACTGACAAGCACAACTCAAGTTGAGAAGTGTCTACTCTGCGTAACATGCAAGTGCTTGAGCCAATGAAATCTCACCAGTCCAGACTGACAGAACGCTGCCTGCTGGGTAATGATGAACAGTTAGAGCGACCTCGCTGACTCAGTCTGCTTGCAAACTGCTGAAAACTGCAGACATTTTCCATTCTACAGCAGTAACCAGAAAAACAGTAATGTACTATCACATTATAAAAACAATACTGTGTTTTACATAAGTGTCATTGTACATATCAAACTGGTGAAAACTGTACAGATTTTTCATTCTACAGCAGTAACCAGAAAAACAGTCATGTACAATCACATTATAAAAACAATACTGTGTTTTACATAAGTGTCATTGTACATATCAAACTGGTGAAAACTGTACAGATTTTTCATTCTACAGCAGTAACCAGAAAAACAGTCATGTACCATCACATATCAAAAACAATAGTGTTTTACATAAGTGTCATTGTACATATCAAACTGGTGAAAACTGTACAGAAAGAAAGAAAGAAATGTTTTATTTAACGACACACTCAACACAAATAGCCCAATGGGCCCACTGACGAGGATCGATCCCACACCGACCGCGCATCGAGCAAGCACTGTACCACTGGGCTACGTCTCGCCAGATTTTCCATTCTACAGCAGTAACCAAAAAAACAGTCATGTACCATCACATTATAAAAACAATGATGTGTTTTACATAAGTGTCTAGATTGTACATTTCAAACTGGTGAAAACTGTACAGATTTTCCATTTTATAGCAGTAACCAGAAAAACAGTCATGTACCATCACATTATAAAAACAATGCTGTGTTTTACATAAGTGTCTAGATTGTACATTTCAAACTGGTGAAAACTGTACAGATTTTTCATTCTACAGCAGTAACCAGAAAAACAGTCATGTACCATCACATTATAAAAACAATACTGTGTTTTACATAAGTGTCATTGTACATATCAAACTGGTGAAAACTGTACAGATTTTTCATTCTACAGCAGTAACCAGAAAAACAGTCATGAACAATCAAATTATAAAAACAATGCTGTGTATTACATAAGTGTCTATATTGTACATTTCAAACTGCTGAAAACTGCAGACATTTTCCATTCTACAGCAGTAACCAGAAAAACAGTCATGTACAACCATTAAGAATAACGCCGAGTTAAAAATGTCACAAATTTTCCAAATCAAAGGAGTTTGATGTTACTGTTAACATGTTTCTGACTAATATAGCATTTTTAACATATATACACACACACAGAGTAAAGTAAACTTATAATGAACATGCTTAGTACGAACTACTGCATAGAACAAACTGATCGTAAAGTCCTGTTTTATCTCCCTATACATTAATAACCAACTTATGCAAATGTTTAACTCAGTAATATTGAGTTAAATGTCTCCATATCAATGCTACATTTCTGTGTTATCCATTTGGTTCATTTAAAATATTATTACTGTATTGTAAGCCAGTGATTCAGGGATCCCCAACCCTGACATTGTCAACCTTATGCAAATGTATATAACGAACTACTGCTATAACGAATTATCATGGTCCTCTATAAGATGCTAGCTACATTCTGTCACATTCAAAAAGCGTTTTTAAACTCTAATTCATAATAAATATACAAGTTTTGTATTGTTATTGCAAAACTAAAAGCTATTTGTATTTACCATACTTAAACAAATGATTTAAATAGTATGTTTATTGAAAATCTACTCTGAAATAGTCGAGTCGAGTCTGGCTTATGTCACGTGACCTATATTTTTGGTCAGTGACTGAAAATATAGAGTTTTATCTAGTCATCATATTTTGTCAATGTATACAGTGATTGCGGGATAAATATATATATGCAACAGACACAAAACTTTATGACAAAAAAAACACGTAAATATAAATAAATTTAGTTACCTCTTAGAAAATTTAAATACAAATGATTCGAATAATAATCCCAGTCACAACAATAAATAATCAATATAATATACAAATTATTCATTTCTCTATAAAAGATGCAACAAAAATGAAAATAATCTTTATTGACAGGTCAACTCAGAATACAACTTAACTACAGATGGGCAAGTTATGATTTGGTTAGTAAATAAGAATGAATGTCAATCACTATATTATTTATTATTGCTCCATTATCGTTTTTCCCTAATCCTTTGCTTGCAAACATATTTTAATGATATTTCCAGTCCAGACAGGATACTATCGAGTTTTCAACAAGTCACAGTGGGAAGATTATGTTAGGATTACTTGAATATAAAAAAACTTTACGATTTGGTTATGGCTTTATAATAGTGTACACTGCTGACAGTTAGTGGAATTAAATACTGTATGTATATTTGCAGTGGTTTCTTCAAGTGTCGAAGCTTTGTTCAAATATTTTCAACAATATCCTTTTTACTCTGTTGTACAGAGATAAAATTTTAATTTATTTATTTACTTGACCATATTCACTTAAGGTTAAAAATATACCAGGTTTCTTCTGATTACTATGTTCGAATTACCAAATGTTTGACATCCAATAGCCATTATTAATTAATTGATGTGCTCTAGTGGTGCTGTTAAACAAACTTTAAACTTAGGTTTGGGCTTGTCTGTCTTATGCACTGTATCTGGCATCAACAGTTGTTCTGCACAGAACACACAATACTTCTTAAAAACTTATATGGGTAATAATGGCAAAGTACATATTTTAATTAAAAAAAAGAAAGAAAAAAAAGATTTTGTTGTCATCACATTTAATATTGAAAAAACCCTCAACAATTCCTTAATTTACATAAACATTTTACCGTACACTGCATTTTCAAAATATATTTAACATTTTGTCCTGCTTATATAATTGAAAACTAAAATTACAAGTAAACACCATACATGTTGCCAAAAACTATCAACTTTAACAGGGAAAAAAGCGTAACATTTTCTTCTTTTTTTGTATACCCAAAGAATCTATTTTAACTTTACAAAACTGATATATCTTCGAAATCTGCCATTCTAGACAGAGATAGTAAAAGAAAAGGTTAATAACCTATCCACGACGTTCACCTCTGTAGGAAGCAGGCAAGTCTAGTCCAGTGGATCACCGGAGTGCTGGTACATTACGCGATACGATCATGTGTTAATACTTTTGGTCTATTTCTGTATTCCACTTATCATTATGTTGAGATGATGTCTTTATGTCTTGGAGAAAAAATAAAGTAAGTTTCCTTTTTTAACACCGATTTTCAATTACCTAGATGGTGAAATCCTTTCATCTTTTAATATATGTGAATAATAATAGCTTTGCTGGGCCATTGGGCACATAATAGCAATTGAAAACTTTGGCTAAACATCGATTGATGTACTTCAGAGATCTCTCCGCAACTCATTATATTTTGTAACTATTGTCAGGGATTTTCGTTAACAAAATATGAATTTTAAGATAGATAAACTATTAGACCTTGAGAAATGGTTTGATTATTTTGAGCTCATTAGCTCTGTTGCTTATTCCATCAATTTTCAAATAGCATTCTCAACCTTAGAATTAGACCATACGTTTTTATTACAATACTAACAGCAATGCAGTTGTCAAACATGTGTCCATTCCTTTTCTTTATGCAATAAAATATGTTTTCAATCAAAGCAAAACAAAAAAATTAATAAAAGTTTTCTTATACAGAAAAATACCGTCTCATTGAACAATCAATTAATTTAAGATTACATTTGAAACATTAGTTGTACATGCATATTATAATTATGTAACTCAACAGTAAAGTGCATATAATTCATGAATTAACATTTGACTACCTAGGTAAAAATCGTGTGAACCAATTAATGGTTACCTAAAATTTAGAAATATTTTCCCTTGATGAAGTATATTGCAGTTTTAAAGTATTGTATTGCATTACTGCACTAGACTGGCATCTTGTCCACTAAAGGAACTCCTCGATAGTGACAGTCTTTCCTATATACAAGGCACTCGATAGATTCATGTAACCAACCACTAGTTTTCAAAATCCCCATTTGACTCTGCTTTGTGCATGGATAAGGGTTTTGTCACTGAGATTGTATACAGTGAAACCTCTCAAAACCGGACCCTCTGTAAACCAGAATTCCCTCAAACCGGATATTTTTCACGGTCCTTTTTTTTAAAAAATCAGTAAAGAACGTAACCTCATTAAACCGGATACCTCTTAAAATCGGATATTTTACTTGGTCCCAAGGATGTCCAGGTTAGAGGGGTTTCACTGTATATGCAAAACAATTGATTTTTTTTCTGGTAAGGTTTACCAAGGGGCAGTATGGAGAAAAGAGCAACACACCTTCTAATGGTTATACAAAGAAATTTACACTTCCAGAAAGCCTAAAACATGATTTTATCACACCTGCAGCCACAAATGTTTATTTTTTAAAAATTATTTAGAAAAATAAATTATGGTCCCATACCCACCATTCCCCATTAAAAACAGTATTTTAATTTGTCCAATGGTAATGTAAACTGTTATCAAAATTTCAGCTGATATCAATTTTTTAATGCCTGCAGGTGAATCCATAGTATACATATACAGACTGACCAATCAAAATCCAAAGCATACATTTAATATGTCGGCTGCACGCGACAGGAAGTAAATGAAACTAGGTTGATCTCGTCTACAGGTTTGCTCTGGGCGAAGTTGTCCTACATGACAAAAATATTTTATGTTATGTCAAAAGTTCCCTTTATCTACCACTTCATTTTGTCATTCATTCATCTGGTATTACAGACCCCAAGGAACTGGGGATGGGTGAGAGCATATGGGGGGGGGGGGGGGGAGAGTGCATATGGGGCCCACCCCACTAGTATATACATCTACTTATATAACCATGTATTAAAAATAATAAGCTTTAAAATGGAAACTTATTATTAAAAACATTGCTATTTTTATCTAGGAAATCATGTTTGAAGTACATATATACAACTGACCAATCAACCAGTGACAATTAATGGAGTTATTAATGAATATATATTTTTAATATGTATTTAATAAAGACATATTTTTTAAAGAATATTCAAAGGAATATATATTTACCCTGGTCTTAAAAAAAAAAGTTCAAAAGTTTGTTTTATTTAACACCACTAGAGCACACTGATTTATCATCAGCTATCATCAGCTATTGATTTGGTAATTTTGACAAATATTCTTAAGAGGAAACCTGCTACATTTTCCCATTAATAGCAAGGGATCTTTTATATGTACTATCCCACAAACAGGATAGCACATACCAGTCATGGTGCACTGGCTGGAATGAGAATAACAAAAGAAAATTCAGGTTTATATAAATTAAAAAAAAAGGAATATTTTCAATTACTTTGTTTGGTCTTTTAGTGCTACATATAATGATCAAAGGTATTTTATATTAAACCATATCTATGAAAATGCAATAAAACTGAGAATATTTGCATACAATTCAACAAGATGTATTGTTGGAAAGATTCACTTTCAGGTAGCTGGGCTGCAAACGGGAAGCGTTGTGAAGATACGGTCTCACACCATGGGTCAAATTAGCCAGCCATTTGGATAAGCAAGAATCTCAGTGGAAGCCACGTTATGTTTGAAGTTAGTCTCTTTGAAGAGGTATCAAATACTGCAGGTGCCCAGTCAGAATGGGCATGTCGTTTATGGAAAAGCATCAAACAAGCCAATCTGCTGTGAAGGAATGGCACCAATACCCAGTGCAGGTAATAAGAACCAGAACTCCCAAATCTGTCTCCAATCAAAGACATTTTATGAACTCTTGTAATAGCTGGAATAAATCACACTTCTTTTTGGATACTTGTTCTGGAGATTTTCAATCTGATCAATGTAACATTCTTGCTATTGAACAGAAAACAACATTTCTGTGGAAAGATGAGATAATTCACTCACCCTTCTATACTAGGTCTTTTATCAAACTTATCTCAAGATTTTGGGAGGGGGAGGGAAGGAGGAGATGGCAGAATACCAAAATTATTATTATTATTATTATACAATACTAGTTTATTTTTTTTAGATGTGTGGGTACATAAAAACACCTACTTCAGGTTATTATTTTTGGATAACCCAAGCTTAGATAATACTAACAGGAATAATTAGAAAATTAAATTAATGGATAATGGTTTATAAAACAGGAAGCAGCACCAAGTAGTCAAAGTTATAAAAGGTACATAAAGAATACAACATGAGTTTTCGTTAGATACCGTTGTTATGAAACAAGTGGACTTTCCCTATTAGTATCTGAGAGTTGTATTTGATTTATTATTCACCTGCAACATAACTCAATGAGACATGTGAATGCACAGAGAATAAGTTAAAGTTTCAAGTTCGTTTTGTTTAAGGACAACGCTAGAGCATACTTATTTATTAATCATCGGCTATTGAATTTCAAATATTTGTTAATTCTGACATATGTATTTAGAGAGAAAACCCACTACATTTTTCAATTAGTAGCATGGGATCTTTCATATGCACCATCCCATATACTGGATAGCACCTACCATGGATTTACCAGTGGTGCACTAGGCGGTACTGGCTGGACTCAGAAATAGCCCAATGGACCCATCAACCAGACCAGGAAAGATGATATCACTAACTGAAATTATGTCATTTAGAAATAATTAAATTTCTGTTACATTCATTACAACATATAACGTCATCACATTGGTCCAGACGTAGCAACGGGAGTTTGTTAATTTTTTTATGAATGTAAACATTACGTCGTCAGGGAACGTCATATGTGATGACGTCATTTTATATGGGCAAGTTGTCTTAATGAGCGTTATTGTTTATGGATAAAAAAGAATTCAAAATAAAGTATGATGTTTTAGTGTTATTATTATCATGTATCATTCAAATTTAATTATAAGTATTGTCTGTTATTTCTTTTACGTTCATCGGGGTATGAACAAAAAAAATCATCCGCAAACTTATGTGAGAACAGCTTCGCCGATTCACACAGTTTGCAAATGATTTTTTTTGTTCATACCCCGATGAACGTAAAAGAAACAACAGACAATCCTTAAACCAATACGCATCTGGTGGTGCATACAACATTAGTACTTCACACCTAGACATTCACCAAGTGGGTAATACAAAATATCACCACACTGTGGAAACATATCTAGCTTGAAGCCAGTTTAGAATTTTATATACAAATAACAGTTGTGTCATATTTAACTGCTTATCATTCATGAAGAAAATATTTCATAATAATACAGGTGTATTGCTAGAAGTGGGTTTTCATGAATTGCAAATTAACCCCATTTCAGTCATATTTCCTTCAATGTAAATCTTAATTTTTTTTATATATATATTAGATAGCCATAAGCTTTATTATTTAATTACAAACTTAATTACTGGTGACGCCCATATAATAAACATCCATATTTATCTGCCAGAAAATTGGCTCATAAATATTGTTTTAAACTAAGCATGTCGATAGTAGATGGTAGTGGCTTGGATCTGAACTGCCCTCACACACACAAATACGACAGAGAGAGTTGCCAGAACGTCTTTCATCCCAGGTAGCCCAATACTGAATATACAGAGGAAATCATGTATGAAGTCTTTCTAACACAGCCAGCATCAAACCAAACATGTGTGCCAATGTTACTGGTCTGCACAGAATGATGTAGCTATCAGGGGAACTAATTTAGTAATTAACTTTCAAGATACCAGCCCATTCCCCCAATACAGATCAAAGTGTTTGGTGCAAGTTGGTAGTTTTTCTTTCCCAAACCCGTGACCTGTCGGTTAGTCCTAGAGATAAAGGATAATTCATCAACAATTTAAAGATAAGAACATTATAACATGGTGACATGCTGTCCAACCAAACAATTAGTTTTAATAAGGGATTTAAAGAGCTGATGTAATGGCTGTTATTCCAATCAAAACTACTACATTAAACCATTTTTTGTAAAAATTGATAACAAACTTGTCAATGTTTGCACTTACTGTTATTTCCTATCAATCTACAGATCTACAGATTATCAAGTTACCAACTTCATTTTAGTAAGAAACTCACACAAACACAAACACACACACACACACACACACACACACACACACACACACAGACAGACAGACAGACACACAGACAGACAGACAGACACACAGACAGGCGGGACGTAGCCCAGAGGTAAAGTGCTCGCTCGATGCGCGGTTGGTCTGAGATCGATCCTCGTCGATGGGCCCATTGGGCTATTTTTTGTTCCAGCCAGTGCACCACAACTGGTATATCAAAGGCTGTGGTATGTACTGCCCTATCTGTACAATGGTGCATATAAAAGTACCCTTGCTGTTTATCTAAAAGAGTAGCCCATGAAGTGGGGACAGCAGGTTTCCTCTCTCAGTATCTGTGTCGTCCTAAACCTTATGTCTGACACCATATAACCGTAAATAAAATGTGTTGAGTGTGTCATTAAATAAAACATTTCTTTCTTTTTCTTTTTTAATTATTTAACTAAAACATATTTCTGAAAGATTTAAAGATCCTGTTAAATGACTGTTTAATTAAATGCAACCAGTGTCAGACTAATAGAACAGTATTCTGAGGTGTCACTATAACCAGACCTTCCTTTTCTTGGATTAAACAGTGACCTGCAATAGACTTTCAAACAGTGTTGGGCTATCCAGGTACCGGTATTCTAAGACTTAATGTGTCACCGAGTACAAAGTTTGTTCTCAGAGTAATCTTCTCAAAAGCACTATATCAGATAAGACCTGCTGTTTGTAAAGAACGTATAGTACAGTTGTAGCTACCTGCATACAGCCGGACAGTTTTATCATAGAGTTTTAAATTAA
The DNA here is from genome assembly GCF_016097555.1 of Gigantopelta aegis. Taxonomy (NCBI): domain Eukaryota; kingdom Metazoa; phylum Mollusca; class Gastropoda; order Neomphalida; family Peltospiridae; genus Gigantopelta; species Gigantopelta aegis. The sequence continues at coordinate 73,864,077 of NC_054706.1, read as the reverse complement.
AGCTGCAGTCCAGCATAGTGTTATTATTTTTCCATTTGGAATATTACTAGATGATCCACATTAACAAATATTAATGTATATCTCACAAACATTCTTTCAGTAAAATAAAAATAAAATTTTCTCCATTTGAACATACAGTAATGGAGCACTATTCCACTGTTGTGTGTTACAAATGATAGCCATAAAAATATATGCTGTATCAAGGCAGTTGATGATAATAGCAGATAGTGATAAAATATGACTTTACTGAAACTACCTATTGGTATTTTGTATTAGTAAATGATATTAGAATGGTGAAGTGAAACACATGTAGCTTAAAAGGGACCTATCCTGAGTTTTCAGTCCTAGCAAGGCTTTCATATGTCTCCCCCTCCAAAACAAAAACCCACAAAGACATCCTGCTCTTTCCTGTTTTTTAACACACTACCTTACAGTAACTTGTTTTAAATATAAAGCATTATACGGATACATACATTTGGAATGACCTTAAGCGCTGAATTATTTCAAATTTCATTTGGTTGTTGAAAAAAATTAAAAAATTGTATGTATGAAATTATTTTAGACAAAATTTGATATTGATATACTACAATATATTACTGATGGAAAAATGTTGCAGGTTTCCTCTCTAAGACTATATGTCAAAATTACCAAATGTTTTATAATCAATAGCTAATGATTAATAAATCAATGTGCTCTGGTGATGTCGTTAAACAAAACAAACTTTAACAACACCACCAGAGCACACCAATTTATTAATTATCGGTTATTGCATGTTGAACATGTCGTAATGGTAAAACAAAGAAAACCCACTACATTTTCCATTAGCATCAAGGGATTTTTATATGCACTTTCAGACAGCACATACCATGACCTTTGATATGAGGCATGGGAAAAACCCAGTTAGAAAAAGGGTCCACCTTGGGGATTTGATCCCTTTGACCCAAGCACCTTGGATGAGTGCTCTAACCAACTAAGATAGATCCTGCTCCTCTTAGACTTGTAAACAAAACAGATTGTATAACACAGAAAATTATCAAAACAAGCATTCAGTTATGTAATATATCAAGAACAATAATTATAAAAATATTCCTCATAAATAGGAGAAAAAAAAGAATATCAAAACATCATACTAAGTAGTTGCAAGCATTACTGAAATATATTTACCAAAAGTACTTTACATTTATGTAACAGCCATCTATAGTGAAAACTGTGTAAACCGGACCCTGAATAAACTGGAGTCCTATCATAACTGGCCAAATTTCATAGTCCCGAACTTTGTAAATTCTAAAAAGCAACCTTTTAAACACCAGATCCTATCTAAATTGGATAACTATTAGGTCCCAGGCATGGTCTGGTTTAAACAGGTTACACTGTACTTACATTATAGATTGATCATTTGTGTAGTCTTTATGATAAAAGCATTGATGGTATTAATTACATAAACTATATTAATTTGTTTAAAAGATTTCTACAAAATTGATTCCACTTACTTCTTTTTGAAATAATGCATCTGCTGGTACCTGGTGTTATTCTTAACAATGGTCACTTTAAACATATGACTGTGAAGTGAGCTCCATACTAAAATGTAATCAATATGACCTAATATTTGTTGTGCGACTGATGTTTAAACTTTAAAAAAACTACAAGGTTTGGCTGAACTGTTTCCTTTCCCTAGGGCTAAAACCGTCATACTTCAAAAATAGTTTGTTCCTGTTGATAATTTTCAGTGTGTTATGTAATCATGTTTATTTACAATTATAACACACTAGAATCTCCAATTAACTGTTAATTACAGTCTGAATGTTAATGGTAAACTTTATAATAACGTTAAAACAAGGTAAAAAAATGCTTTACCAAGTTGTAGTCAAATAACAGGAGATGACATTGCATTATGTTTTCATTACTGAAAATCCTACATTAAAATTGCTTTTTGGCCAGAAGGAAAAACGACTCAAGAACAGTGACGTAATTCATGAGGATTTTCCCTGTCTGTAGCTGTGTAATAACATACTGAAAATGATCACAAATGATGTCACCTATGAACAGCAATGTCATCCTTGTTTTCTAATAAAATTTGGAATGTTTAGTGTATCCGGTAGGTGTTTTCTAACACGATTTGCAATGCTTACACAAAAGCAAAGGTAGAAAGAACACTTTTTACTGCTTATTGGGAATACAAAGTATACAGTAAAACAGATTTAAACTGCATAGCTCATAGTCAATCATTTTATTATAAAATTAACTTTTAAACAGATTTTAAACAGAACAATAGCAACAAGCATTCTGAGAATACTGCTAAAGCAATACATGTCCCCAAATGTTTGGGTTTTTTTATCTCCTACGTTCAAAGGCCATAACTCGGTAACAAATGGGTAAATTGCCATGAACTGTAACAGTACATGATAAAGTTATAAACAAAATTTCAGCTCCATATCTCAAGGCATTGTGAAAAAATATCTGCAAAACTGTATATGGAACAGATGGATGGACAGACAAGACAGACAAAAGGATGGACAAGACAGACAAAAGGATGGACATGAAACCTATAGTTCCCTCCGACTGGACTGGTAGGAGACTAAACATATTTCCTTACAAACATGAGAAAAAATAGAATGTCAAAACCTTAAATAATTTTAAATAATATATTATAAATACACAATACCCCAGTATTATGCAGCTTTGTGAATGTCAACTTATACTTATTTACCCTTAGTATTAAGCTTACAAAACAAATTATTTTCTTTTACCAAAGCCTCTTAAAACTGATTATATATAGAATGGTCCCATTTTAACACAGCCAGTACTGAATGAGCACACATGAGTTAACATTTTACAAATATTAATAATGGATTTGAACTTGTTATCAGCAGTGACTTAAACACACAGCTAAGTAAAGGATGTAAGTACAATTAATTACAGGTATTCAATAGCACCCTTCACTTCTGTACTAATGCACAGCAATTGTATTCACTTACTGAATTAACCGCGACCTTGGTCACCCATAACCGAGTCTTTATAGTTAAAGTGATGAATCAATTAGTGGTCATTATATATATGTATTTATAGCTTGCAGTTAAAGCGACAGTGTCTTGAAATTGAAGTGATTCAAGGTCACGTAGACCATACCGAGACTAACAGGGCATGTAGTGTACAAGACAAATGAACGTAATAAAATACAGTTTTATGCATGGTCAGTCAAATCATCTGGCCATGACAGACAGAGTCAGACTGACCATTCAGTGTGGTCAAAATAATATTAAATGAGAAACACCCATCTAAAAATAAGTTTTCTTCCAATACCAGGCATTATATACTGACGTCCAAAAGACACTTTATAAAGCCTGAAATTGTATTGTAGAAAACCAACAAATGGTATGGTGGAATATGAAAGTTTCATGAAGTTCAACATATAAACATCACAACGCACTTCATGAGACATGCAAAGTGTCTGTCAGGTGGTTTCTAAATTGGTTATTTTAGATTAGCAACAGTATTTATCAAATTATTCAAATTTTATGTATGTAAAGTTTCTTTTTGACATCGATATAATAAAGTTCTGTTTGTAATATGGAATTACTGACCTCTCTTTCATAATGGTTAAGATGTATGCCTCAACTCCGATTGGTATTAGGTTCACATCTGACTAATTACCCCAAACCAAATTAAATTTTAATGACTCAATGAACGAACGAACGAACGAACGAACGAACGAACGAACGAACGAACGAACGAATAAATCTTTAACAACACCCTGGCATGCTGGATATTCAGTCTAGCAATCTACAAATTCTGCCATCTCAAATGAGAACCTGTGAGACCACACATGACTGACTTGAACTAAAGTGTGAATATAAACGTAAACTAACTGCCGGTCCCGACAGGCAATGAAATCTTTTGGCCCTTAATACTGACCGGCAAAAACCAGTCAGGATGGCAATATTTCGACTCCTGAATAAAGTGCATGGAGTATTTTCTTTATTACTTAGAATTATACATTATGCCTCTACGAATAAACTGCACTGTATTGTTTTTAAGGAGGAAAAGTTTTATTTAACGATGTACTCAACACATTTTAGTTACAGTTATATGGTGTTGGACATAGGGTTAAGGACCACACAAATATTGAGAGAGGAAACCTGCTGTCGCCACTTCATGGGATACTCTTTTTCAGTTAGCAGCAAGGGATCTTTTATATGCACCATCACACAGACAGGATAACACATACCACAGCCTTTGATATACCAGTCATGGTGCACTGGCTGGAGTGAGAAATAGCCCAATGGGCCCACCGACGAGGATCGATCCCAGACCGACCACGCATCAAGCAAACGCTTTACTACTGGGCTACGTCCTGCCCCTTGTTTTTAAGAACCAAACCAGGTGACATGTGCAACAGTCTATACCCTGCCTGGTGCCAGAAACCAATCACTGGCTCCCATTAATCTTATATGTACCTGAAGGACCACTCTATAGTCAGAGGAGAGCACAGAATGTTAATCTGACTGCTTGGAGTTCTTTGGCTTGTTGATTTTGCTTTGAACGTTTAACCACAGATCTTTTTGTTCATGTTACAGCTGAAGGATTAAAAGAGATGTATGATGCATGACAATATGTTCGTTCACCATTCCATGGTGATTAATTACTTCTCAGTGCAAAACAGTTGCCGATAATTGAACCAAAGCACACACATATTCTCCAAAAACAGAGAGACGCCTTTACACCAACACAAGATGAAAGAACGGGATCACCCACCAAGAAAATATGGAATTAAGAATATCCTTTTTTCTCTTTTCACATATGATGGCTAATTATTATTTCAGGCCTGGTTCCACCACCTGGGTATGGGGAAACACAGCTTGCATGTGATGAAGTGACGGGTATGTACAGAATGCCTGTCTGTGGAAACAATCTCACTAGACACATCAAAGGATGTCAAAGCAAAGCTGAGAATGTTTTCTGCAGAGGTATATGTAGATGTCATGAAAAAGGTAAACAGCTGAGAATGTTTTCTGCAGAGGTATATGTAGATGTCATGAAAAAGGTAAACAGCAAAGAACAGTTCTGCTAATTAGGTTGTCTACCAAATGGGACAACAATAGACATGAGTTATTAAGTAACAGTTTATTTATTTCAACAACTTATTATTATGTCTACAAACATTTGCAGAGTGTTATTAGTGCATTTTATTGGTATATCAAATGGTTATATAATAAAAAAAGGGTCAAGAACGTATTGCTACTCAACTAACACATGGGTTTATCAATTTGTAAAAGCTGACTCAATGCTTGTGACATGGATTTGGAAATTTAAAATCATTTTACATAAATATCTGAATGTTTGATGATTATATTAACACTTAACTCAGTAATTTACAGTACAATTAAAAGATAATATATCTCTTATTAAATCCATTTTTAAAAATTAATCCTAATAAAAATCTTCTTTTTATGTATACTGTTCTAAATTTAGTTTAGTATTTACTATATGCTTCATTTTGTCATTCAGAAATGTGACTCTTTTATTTATGTCTAGACTATTTTTGTTTGTAATTTTAGAATTTTACAATGATGTTGATCATCACATAACTAAGTTTGACACCCAATACCAGATGTGTTATTTTTGTGCTGGGCTGTCATTAAACATTCAATCTTTCATTCATTCAGTCTAAATTTAGTAATGTTGCATTCATTAGATAAGATGACTGAATTCTCATGACGACCGTTAATATTTTTCCATTATGATTTTAAAAGCTTGTGATTTATCACACACGCTTGTCACTCCCAATCTGTCCCATGTTTAAATACGAGTATTCACATACATACTTACCTTGACAAGCACACGGTCATTTTTGATCGCCGTTTGAAATGAACAATTCTATACAACAACGTACGTTTACTGATAAGATCGAGACAGGTGGATCAGCTTTCTTGGATTATGTAAATGTAAAGCAGGTTTCTCCAAATTGCTATATGAAATGTCACAAGGTCTTGGAGCTTAGCTACTGGAACTGACCACATTACCAATCTAAGCATTTTAGAATTCTCATTAGTTTATCTGAAAAAATATAGTTTGCTATAGCCCAGTCCACATTTCAGTAGTAAACTGCATTTGTTGTTTACTCATTTTTATTCTTATTCAAATGTATTGTAAAAAAAAAATAATAATAAAAAAAAAACACCTCCCAGAAAAGGTGAGTCACTTTGATTTTAATAGTACTTAATCACTTCAGTAAAAATTTATTTTAAGGTGTGCTCATTTAAATGATAAATCCCTTCATTAAGAATGTGTAACTAACGACTACGACGTTTTAAGCTGTTCACACGTTCACTCATGTTTCCTCATAATAGCATATGCCCCACCACCATCGACTTAAAATTCAGAATTGAATGGCCATGTTATTCACTCCGAAGCAGTAAACAAAATTGTAAAGGTTTTAGTGGCGATATTGTCCACCAACACGACACATAATGCTGCCCTATGGTACTTTTCCATTCTTTGGCTAAATCTGTTCCTTTTCAATGGCGTTTCACCAGACCAGAATGATTTCATAATCTGTGTATGTCATTCACTGGCATTCACAGAAGAATAATGCAAAATTACTTACATTCTGGATAAATAACAACATTAATGGGAACTATAGGAACAAGATAAACACTAATCATTTAAAAGCATGCCGGTATTCCGTTTCAAATCACTGCAAGACATGTCAGTATTTTGTTTCATAAACAATTCACCACAACAATATAAATGTATTGGTTTTTTTTTTGTCCCATGATTCTGTATGGATTTAAGAATACATGAAATATGATACAAGTGGAGAACTGTTTACGATTCACAAATAGAATATGACTGAGTTTGTAAGACGTTTTCTTATAGCTATATAAATTTCATCCTGTTGATCAAAATAAAATAAACTTAACTGAAATATTATTAATACCATTGAACAAAAATGGAATATTTCAAACAACAAATGTCATTAAGACAGCTTAAACAGTTAATGAGATACTTTTCTCCATATACCGTATCAAATCTAAAAAATGTCAACAAAAATTAAAATACATTTAGTTTAACTGACCTCCTGTAGATACCTGCATCAAGTATTTAATGTTTGATGGTGGTGGGATATGGAATTTGTTGCTATGGATGTCATTTGGAAAGTTAATTAATCTTAAATGAAAGGTATCAGAGCGTAACCTTGACAAAGCTCTATTAATTAGTGTATTAATTAGGAGTATAAAACAGTTCAACACTTCTGTTCCTGGACACTTATTGACTAATTAGACTAATTAGGATTAGTACAGACCTGTTTTCATCATAATAGCCGTGATAGCCATGCATCATATCAGATCAAAAGAAGAAAAGGAAAGTGAATCAGCACCATTCCAGGAGAGTCTATTTTCAACTCACCTTCATTTTGAGGTGTCAGACTGTTATATACCGATAGAAAGAAATAAGGGAACTTATGGTATCTAAGATCAAATTTAATTCACTATTAAAGTAGTTATGCATGTATATAATACAGAGATGTAATGTGTGACTGAATGTTAGTACTGTGGGTATGTCTACCAGTAGTACAGTTAACTTCCTTATACTCTGGATGGTGGCTGTGGGACTGAATGTCAGTACTGTGGGTATGTCTACCAGTAGTACAGTTAACTTCCTTGTACTCTGGATGGTGGCTGTGGGACTGAATGTCAGTACTGTGGGTATGTCTGGTGGCTGTGGGACTGAATGTCAGTACTGTGGGTATGTCTACCAGTAGTACAGTTAACTTCCTTGTACTCTGGATGGTGGCTGTGGGACTGAATGTCAGTACTGTGGGTATGTCTACCAGTAGTACAGTTAACTTCCTTGTACTCTGGATGGTGGCTGTGGGACTGAATGTCAGTACTGTGGGTATGTCTACCTACCAGTATGTACAGTTAACTTCCTTGTACTCTGGATGGTGGCTGTGGGACTGAATGTCAGTACTGTGGGTATGTCTACCAGTAGTACAGTTAACTTCCTTGTACTCTGGATGGTGGCTGTGGGACTGAATGTCAGTACTGTGGGTATGTCTACCAGTAGTACAGTTAACTTCCTTGTACTCTGGATGGTGGCTGTGGGACTGAATGTCAGTACTGTGGGTATGTCTACCAGTAGTACAGTTAACTTCCTTGTACTCTGGATGGTGGCTGTGGGACTGAATGTCAGTACTGTGGGTATGTCTACCAGTAGTACAGTTAACTTCCTTGTACTCTGGATGGTGGCTGTGGGACTGAATGTCAGTACTGTGGGTATGTCTACCAGTAGTACAGTTAACTTCCTTGTACTCTGGATGGTGGCTGTGGGACTGAATGTCAGTACTGTGGGTATGTCTACCAGTAGTACAGTTAACTTCCTTGTACTCTGGATGGTGGCTGTGGGACTGAATGTCAGTACTGTGGGTATGTCTACCAGTAGTACAGTTAACTTCCTTGTACTCTGGATGGTGGCTGTGGGACTGAATGTCAGTACTGTGGGTATGTCTACCAGTAGTACAGTTAACTTCCTTGTACTCTGGATGGTGGCTGTGGGACTGAATGTCAGTACTGTGGGTATGTCTACCAGTAGTACAGTTAACGTCCTTGTACTCTGGATGGTGGCTTTCGTTGCAGTCAATATTATCTGGTACTATTTGTGTGTTCCTTTATTTCTTTCCATCAGTGTATATATTTTATTCAGCATACAGAATACATACCATGTTTTTTAAACAAAAAGTCATGTAATACGAGTTGAAATGCAGACTAACAAAATGGATTCACATAGATTCACATAGAACTCATCTCACACCAGAAGACCGTTATCAATCCTGAACTATATCGGGCCCCATCAGATAAGAAAAATTAATGAAAGATAAAACTATTAAATGTGACACACATGACTAGGGGTGGAGCACAAATACTCGGTGGTACAAATGATGCTTTAATCATCTCACAGCAGCTTGGAGGAGATTTAACTCAGTGGCAAAGCAATCACTTCAGTTGCAATGAAGAAGAAGTTTATTTTGTTTAACGACATCACTAGAGCACATTTATTTATTAATCATCAGCTACTGGATGTCAAACATAAGGTCATTTTGACATATAGTCTTAGAAAGGAAACCCACTACATTTTTTCATTAGTAGCAAGAGATCTTTAATATGCACCATCCCACAGACAGGATAGCACATACCACAGCCTTTGATACACCAATTGTGGTGCACTGGCTGGAACGAGAAATGGTCCAATGGCCCAATGGTCAGTTGCAATGAGTCACGTAAATTGCCATCAGTGGACCCTGTTTTACTCATTCCAACCAGTGCCTCATGGCTGATATAACAATCAATGATATGTGCCATCTCATTTGTATGAAATGCATTAAAAGAATCCCTTGCTGTTTTTCAGTAAGACTATTAACAGGTTTCTTCTCTCACTATAGAGAGACCAAGTGATGCAATAACCATGTGTTAAACACCAAATGGTTGTAGTTAAAAAATATACCAACATGTTGTTAAACAAAAACATTGTTGTTTTTTTTCATCGATAGCATTGCTTTATACAGGTGGTTGCTTACCAGAGTGGCAGCTTAATACAGATAGCCACTTGAGCAGAATAGAATTAATAATAATATTCTAAACAAACACACCGAACTGTTCTAACCACCTTCATTGTAAAGACCTCCTAGTTTTTCGCTGGTTCCTTTCTAAATATTTATTGACACACATTCAAATACAGCATCAAGTTTCAAAGCTGAACACTAAACAAAAAATACTTGTCCACATACTGATTAGAATAACATAGATTATAATATATCCAAGGTTGAGAGAAAAGAAGGAGAGAATAGTATGACAACATGGGTATTTTATGCCACAGAATGGACGTTTGCCAAATCAAGCTTATTGAGTTATTTGTGTCGGTGAATGGTACTAGGAAGTAACTTCAATATTTTATTACCAATGTGAGTAAACCTAACTGACAGGTTATAAACATTCAATAAAAAATGACATAAGATTTTTACGTTACTCGTCTTTATAACTCAACTGCTTTATGGTTTGATAATGATGTAATGTTCTATTCAGATTTTAAAGACCTTGGTAGTTACTGCATGAAAGCACCAATTCAAAACTTTATTAGGAGATATCAAAATGATTAGAGCAGTGTTAAAAGTTCGTATCCAAGTCATATAAACAGAATGATATCTTTCAGACTTATTCTGAATATTCATTAGTACTTACCGTCTTTCAGATTCAGGGCCTTTCACCATGTTCTGAAGAAAAAAAGAAGAGAAAAGAATTAGCATAAATTAGATTTTTTAAATAACAGCTAATAATCAGATATGAAGCATTCCCCTCCTTCAGTAGATAACACATGCATATTAATAATAAAGTCATGTAATACTGATAATAAAATTAACTAATTTTAAGTTTGATTAAAATAAATTTCAACTAGTTTCAACTAATTACAATTTTCATTCCATTCACCAGTAAAGAACTGTAGTGCCACACATAATGACAGCTTACTTCATGCTTGAACAATATATCACATATTAACATACCTACATGTAATCTAATCAAATTTGTCAACAGTAACAAGAGATATATGTATAACAATATAGCGATATACAGTGATCATTAATAATGGACTGCCACATGCTTTTTATCAGCAAGTGCAATGGCTTCCAAATTAACAACAATGCAAAGATGGTAGTGTGGAACAAATGGCCATAATAAATGCCAGATAGCACCTGCCAAAAGAACCGACAGAAACATCCAAAACATCTTGTTAAATCATAGCTAGTTGATAACCAAAGTACTTGTAATACATCATCCAGAGTGAGAAAAGAAAAACACTGCTGTATAACTATACAGAAGACAGGACAGTGCATACCATGGCCATTAATACACACTTGTTAGAATTACACACAATAAAAGTGGTGGGATTATACTAAAATTCCTCTCACTGAAGTGAGCCAAATCCTACTTCAGCCAAGCACAAGTCACAACTGCAGAGACAAGGACTGGATGATGAGTTGAATGGCAATAAGTTGATAGAGACAATGTCACTGTGACAACAAGTTGACTGACAATGTCACTTTAACAACAAACTGACAAAGACAATGTCATCATAAAACAAATTCATAGACTATATACCCGCCATGACAACACTATGAAAGTGACTATGTTACCATGACAACAAGATGACAGAGGACAATGTGACCATGGCAACAAGTTGACAGACACAATGTCACCATGACAACACACTGACAGAGGATAATGTCACTATGAAAAGTTGACAGACACAATGTCACTATGACAACAAGTTGATGGATACAATGTCATCATGACAACAAGTTGACAGAGGACAATGTCACCATGACAACACATTGAAAGAGAACAATGTCACCATGTAAAGTTGACAGACACAATGTCACCATGACAACAAGTTACTGGATACAATGTTACCATGACAACAAGCTGACAATATTGCCAATGTCAATAAAAGAATAAAAAAATTAAATAAGTATTCCACACATTTCAATAAAAGAAATCATCCACAACTAATTAAAAAATAACAAACAATTCAACACCTTATTAAACTTAACAGCTAATAAATACGAAATAACTGATTTCTTATAAACACTAACTAACCTGGCCCGAACTGTGACACACAACCTTAATAACCCGACAGCTATCCACAGAGAAGATCATTCTCAAGTGTTATCGGCATTGCAATCACAGCATCAACAAACTCTAAGAACCACCGTCACCACCACTACTGCCGACAGACCGACAATGTATTAGCCTCTCTTGTACCTCTGTTATTTCTTACAAACAGGAGCATTACAAGTCTGCTGCTTTGGCTGCTTCTGCTACCATGTCAAAGCTTGCACATGGCTATAAAGGTAATAAAATTATCTCCTAATAAAAGAGCTGAAGTAGTTGAAGTAGTTTTTTTCTTCTCCCTCTTGTCTGACTCACGAGGCAATCAGTTCCATGTGTCCCGAACTCAGCGGGACCTTGCTGCCACAGAGGTGAAACTGCAGAGAATCCCTCTCATGTTTAGATGTAGCCTAATGCGGGAATTAATGGAGTTACCTGCAGTAAGTGGCCTTACGGATGGCCATGGCAAACATTTGGAAACAAACTTAATTACTGAACACAGACATAATAGAAGTGTGCCTTGTAACCGGACTTAAATTGTGCCAGCTGGAAAAAAGTTCAAGTTTGTTTTGTTTACCAACGCTACTACAGCATATTGATTAATATAAAAGAAAAACAATTAAAGTTTGTTTTGTTTACCAACACTACTAGATTCATTGATTAAAAGAAAGAAAGAAAGAAATGTTTTATTTAACGATGCACTCAACACATTTTTATTTACGGTTATATGGTGTCAGACATATGGTTAAGGACCACACAGATTTTGAGAGGAAACCCGCTGTCGCCACTATATGGGCTACTCTTCCGATTAGCAACAAGGGATCTTTTATTTGCGCTTCCCACAGGCAGGATAGCACAAACCATGGCCTTTGTTGAACCAGTTATGGATCACTGGTCAGTGCAAGTGGTTTACACCTACCCATTGAGCCTTGCGGAGCACTCACTCAGGGTTTGGAGTCAGTATCTGGATTAAAAATCCCATGCCTCGACTGGGATCCGAACCCAGTACCTACCAGCCTGTAGACCGATGGCGTACCATGACACCACCGAGGCCGGTAGATTCATTGATTAATGTAAAAACAGTTAAAGTTTGTTTTGTTTACCAACACTACTAGATTCATTGATTATTGTAAAAACAGTTAAAGTTTGTTTTGTTTACCAACACTACTAGATTCATTGATTATTGTAAAAACAGTTAAAGTTTGTTTTGTTTACCAACACTACTAGATTCATTGATTATTGTAAAAACAGTTAAAGTTTATTTTGTTTACCAATACTACTAGTCATTGATAAATGTAAAAACAGTTAAAGTTTGTTTTGTTTACCAACACTACTAGATTCATTGATTAATGTAAAAACAGTTAAAGTTTGTTTTGTTTACCAACACTACTAGATTCATTGATTAATGTAAAAACAGTTAAAGTTTGTTTTGTTTACCAACACTACTAGATTCATTGATTATTGTAAAAACAGTTAAAGTTTATTTTGTTTACTAATACTGTACTACTAGTCATTGATAAATGTAAAAACAGTTAAAGTTTGTTTTGTTTACAACATTACTAGATTCATTGATTATTTTAAAAACAGTTAAAGTTTGTTTTGTTTACCAATACTACTAGATTCATTGATAAATGTAAAAACAGTTAAAGTTTATTTTGTTTACCAATACTACTAGTCATTGATAAATGTAAAAACAGTTAAAGTTTGTTTTGTTTACCAACATTACTAGATTCATTGATTATTGTAAAAACAGTTAAAGTTTGTTTTGTTTACCAACACTACTAGATTCATTGATAAATGTAAAAACAGTTAAAGTTTATTTTGTTTACCAATACTACTAGTCATTGATAAATGTAAAAACAGTTAAAGTTTGTTTTGTTTACCAACATTACTAGATTCATTGATTATTGTAAAAACAGTTAAAGTTTGTTTTGTTTACCAACACTACTAGATTCATTGATAAATGTAAAAACAGTTAAAGTTTATTTTGTTTACCAATACTACTAGTCATTGATTAATGTAAAAATCAGATGTTTAGTGTTGTAGAAAAACATTTAAACAAATTTATTTCAAAGCTCAGTTTGAACAAATATGTTTGCTGTCTAACTTGAAATGAGGTAAAAAGAATAAAGAGAACAAGAAAAGAACACTTTCCCACAGACAGGACAGCACATACCATGACCATTGATATTTCAGTCGTGGGTCACTGGTCTGGAAGGGTAAACAATACATCCACCAAGGAGGTTTGATCTTATGACCCAAGCACCTCAGTTGAGCACTCCACCAACTGAGCGAAATCCTTCCCCAAACAATGCCACATGTGTCTGGTATATTGAAGACAACAGTATGTGCTGCCCTGCTGTAAAACTTCCTATAAAATATATCTTGCCACTATCTGGTAACAACAGTCTATGTGGTAGCAATGGTTTTCTTATTCTACTCTCTAAACTAAGTGCCACAATTACCACACTTTTCGTGTTCAATATATATTACAGGTGTCGATTAAAAATGTGTTTAGTCTATGTTATAGGAAAATTTTAAGTTAAAAAGTTTATAATAACTAATTTGATTGGAATTGTGTTACAATTTGTGATGGTAAAAGCACAGATATCCCACTGTAAATTCTGGAAGTCACCCAGCACACAAGGGTTAAAGCTGATCACCTCAACACTGTACACGTTCCACCAAGGCCATCAGTTAACAAAAATGTGGACAGATTATCCTAATCTGAACTGGATACATTGATGCATATATATAACATCTGATCAGTATACACAAGTTTCCCTTTTAATCAAATACATTTTGCTACCACTAACAATCTGAACATATTCTGCTAATTAATAGATTAACCATTTCATGCAGAAAATTCCATTATAATGGATGACGGAGCATTGTAAGGACTAAAGAAAATGAAATATGTACACTTCAAATTATATTATTTGTACTGTTGTTAGTACTACAAATTGTGGTTTAGCTACAGATTTACATTTATAAGTAAAACTAGGTTAACGACATTTTGTGAAATTTGTCACTAATTCTGCTGATATCATCGAAAATCTAAAAATATTCTGTTAATTAATAGATTAAGTAAAAGTTTGAACTAATTCAGCTGATATCGATTAACTACCAATATTCCATTATTTGATTAGCTAAAAATGGGAACTGCTTTATTCTGGTTTCAGAAGTAGTGCTTTCTAAATTTGGACTTGCCATCAGTATATATAGTGACACCTAATTGCATTGCATGAGCTATCACAATGGAAATTAGTGGAGAGCTGAAAGAAAATCCTGGACATCAAAGGCTTCCAGCTGTACCTACAAGACAATTTTTTCCTCCACATGACAGCCAGGCAGGCAGCCTATACAGATGGCGGATCCACAGCCCACCATCGGCTAATGTGGCGTGACGGCTTGCACGATGTTTTTGAACTTGTTATCTCATGTAAAAATAATGAAAACAAATCACCTTCGGAAAATACAAGCCATTTGCATTATCTTCCTAAAGACTTGCTCAAACATCTTTATTGCTGTATACAGATGTGCCCATCATGTGGACATGAAAAATGCAAGAGATCTGATGTAAAATACTATGTCTGCTTAATGTTAAGTACAAGGGAGAAATTTTAGACAACATGAACCAGATGGTTAATGGCCATAATATAAATCATACTTAGTAATTTTTAACAAGCATACTAGAAAAGAGACTTGAAATCAAAATATGTATAGGATACTTAACAATGAATGAATGAATGCTTAACGACACCCCAGCAAGGATACTTAACAATGAATGAATGAATGCTTAACGACACCCCAGCAAGGATACTTAACAATGAATGAATGAATGCTTAACGACACCCCAGCAAGGATACTTAACAATGAATGAATGAATGCTTAACGACACCCCAGCAAGGATACTTAACAATGAATGAATGAATGCTTAACGACACCCCAGCAAGGATACTTAACAATGGCAGAACATGTATACAGTTGTCTTTTTCATAAACTGAGGGTGGGATGTAGCCCAGTGGTAAAGCGCTCACCTGATGTACGGTCGGTCTAGGATTAATCCCTGTCTATGGGCCCATTGGGCTATTTTCTTGTTCCTGCCAGTACACCACAAGTTGTTTATCATCAGTCATGGTATGTGCTAGTCTGTCTGTGGGATGGTACATATAAAAGATCCCTTGCTACTAATGGAAACAAATGTAGGGGCATTTCTATCTCAGACTATATGTCAGAATTACCAAATGTGCTCAAGTGGTGTCGTTAAACAAAACAAACTTTTTAACAGTGTAAACTAGCTTTACTGATCTAGTTTACTGACTATACTGACTTGGTGTACTGTGCTGCCCTGGTGTACTAACTATGTTGTCCTGGTGTACTGACTATACAGTACTAACTATGCAGCCCTGGTGTACTAACTATTCTGCCCTGGTGTACTAACTATGCTGTTCTGATGTAATATGCTGCCCTGGTGTACTAACTATGCTGCCCTGATGTACTGCCTATACTGCCCTGGTGTACTAACTATGCTGTTCTGATGTACTGCCTATACTGCCCTGGTGTACTAACTATGCTGTTCTGATGTAATATGCTGCCCTGGTGTACTAACTATGCTGCCCTGATGTACTGCCTATACTGCCCTGGTGTACTAACTATGCTGCCCTGATGTACTGCCTATACTGCCCTGGTGTACTAACTATGCTGTTCTGATGTAATATGCTGCCCTGGTGTACTAACTATGCTGCCCTGATGTACTGCCTATACTGCCCTGGTGTACTAACTATGCTGTTCTGATGTAATATGCTGCCCTGGTGTACTAACTATGCTGCCCTGATGTACTGCCTATACTGCCCTGGTGTACTAACTATGCTGTTCTGGTGTAATATGCTGCCCTGGTGTACTAACTATGCTGTCCTGGTGTATTGACTACAGACCTGGTGTACTTAATATGTTGCACTGATGTACTGAGTAAACTGCCCTGGTGTGCTAACTATGCTGCCCTGGTGTACTAACTATGATGCCCTGGTGTATTGACTAAACTGGTCTGGTGTACTAACTATGCTGCCTGGTGTACTATGTTGTCTTGGTGTATTAACTATGCTGCCCTGGTGTACTAACTATGATGCCCTGGTGTATTGACTAAACTGGTCTGGTGTACTAACTATGCTGCCTGGTGTACTATGTTGTCTTGGTGTATTAACTATGATGTCCTGGTGTACTAACTATGCTGCCCTGATGTACTGCCTATACTGCCCTGGTGTACTAACTATGCTGTTCTGATGTAATATGCTGCCCTGGTGTACTAACTATGCTGCCCTGATGTACTGCCTATACTGCCCTGGTGTACTAACTATGCTGTTCTGATGTAATATGCTGCCCTGGTGTACTAACTATGCTGCCCTGATGTACTGCCTATACTGCCCTGGTGTACTAACTATGCTGTTCTGGTGTAATATGCTGCCCTGGTGTACTAACTATGCTGTCCTGGTGTATTGACTACAGACCTGGTGTACTTAATATGTTGCACTGATGTACTGAGTAAACTGACCTGGTGTGCTAACTATGCTGCCCTGGTGTACTAACTATGCTGTCTTGGTGTACTAACTATGATGCCCTGGTGTATTGACTAAACTGGTCTGGTGTACTAACTATGCTGCCTGGTGTACTATGTTGTCTTGGTGTACTAACTATGATGCCCTGGTGTATTGACTAAACTGGTCTGGTGTACTAACTATGCTGCCTGGTGTACTATGTTGTCTTGGTGTATTAACTATGATGTCCTGGTGTATTGACTAAACTGGTCTGGTGTACTAACTATGCTGCCCTGGTGTACTAACTATACTGATCTACAAATATCTGTATACGGTATACGGTATTGTACAGATATAGTGTACTGATTGTACAGTCTACTTGTGTACTCAAACCCACTGCACCATTTGTGCAGTATGTATAACTGTACCAAATGAACCAGTGACTGTCTCACTAATGGACAGACTGTATTGATAAAAGTGTTTTAAAAAGATATTCCATTTATTCTTGGGTAACAGAGGGTGAATAATCATAAGCTAGATCTTTTTATCACCCTCAGGCATGGGGTCCTCACAGCTGTATATAATGTTATATGCTATAAAACGTAAACTCATGGATAGAAGTTCACATAGTGAAAAAAAGATCTTTTTATCTTTGTGAACTGAAGTTAAAATGAACTGAATCAACCAACCAGGTGGAAAATTAATAATAATAATAAATTAGAATATCTCTACCACCACAAAAACTAAACAAAATCACCTAAAAAAATCTGCTATTATCATTTATAACATAAATCATATTTATAACATAAATCATTTAAATATTTTATTTTATCTATTTCAACAATAATGATAAAAAATTTAATATTTTACAGAATATTTTAATTTCTTATTATTCTTAATATCTTTTACACATTTTAACAATAAAAAGGTTTGATCTCTGGCTACAAAATTATTTGACTTCTTTATAAGTTTTTTTGTATCGTCCAACTTGTTTTGGTCACAACATAATCAATTAAATCTCATACTCACCAAACATCCAAACTATACTATGAACTCAACAGTACTCCAACTGGCATTTTAAAACTTCACGATACCACTTTTTTTTTTTTCAATTACACACACACATATAATATATATATATATATATATATATTCAGTAGCAGAACGAACGGAGCACAGTGGACTGAATAGTAGCATCGGCACCAGGTAAAGTTAATTTCAAACTTTCTTGCTGGTGCACACAGCGATCGCTCGCTCCCTGCACATATAGATAGATAACGCGAGCCAGCATAGAGTGTTTGATCCCGTTAACGTGCCTGGACCCGTCCCTGGTGAAGGTGAGTGGAGGCCAGTGTACAGCGACACAGTGTCAACACACTCACTGTCCACGACATGGGCTAGTCCCGTCAGGTAGACAATGTTTGGTTTACACCCTCAACGCAAAGTGGAACGAGTCAGCCAATACTTAACACAATCAGCAGACTTCTTCCTTATTTGGAAAACAAAACTGTAATATTACTATTGGATAATTACATGTTCATTTAAATGTGGATGAGTTGAGACTTTCCTAAATTGTTCTTTAATGGTTTATTTAAAGACGCACTCAACACTTTACAGTTATATGACATTGTACTTTATTTAATAAATACCAAAGTGGTAGTATTATTTGATTATCTGTTTATTTAGATGATTCATAATGTGTTTTTATTTTTTATATTGTGCTTTATTTAAATGAATATCAAAGTATTATTATTTGAATATCTGTTTATTTTGATGAGTTTGTTGTGACTGTTTTAGTATTTATTTTGGGAACACCAGTGTTAATATTATTGGATTACCTTTTTATTTTAATAGTTTTAATATTTTGTTTAAAAAAAAGAAAATAAATAAATTTAAAACAAATTCTATTAGGTTTGACTAAATTATAATATGAAACAAGTTTTTATCTTACCTAAATCTGTTTTGTTTTATTTAGCTAACCATGAAAGAAATATTATTATTAGATCACCTTATTTTTACAAGTTTTCTGGGTTTTTTTTAAAAGATACATTTAATAGTTTGATCTAGTTTTGCAACTATTCGGTGAGTTTTGTAGGTGTTTTTTTTTATAACAAATGTCTAACAATCTAGTATATCTTGTAATATTACAAGAATTAACATTTGACTTGTAATCTCAAAATATAGTACTGTTAGATTAACTGTCTATTTCAATGAGTTGGGTTTTGTTTGTTTTTAGGAACTATACTTAGTGGTCTATCTTACACAAACATTGAACTTACTGTACTTTAATACAACACGGAAAACAGAGACAAAATTTAATCTATTTTATTTTGTTGACCTTTTCATTTTTTAAAATAATTGTTTTATCAAGTTACAATGTGGCATTAAAAAAATCAGTTCTGACCTTGCTTTAATATTCAGCCATATTTTTAAGACAAAGATCTATAAGATGGAGTAAAGTTTGTTTTGTTTAAATGACACTATTCGAGTACATTGATTAATTGAACGTCAATCACATGGCAATATTTGACTTGTAGTCATTGAGAAAAACTGCAAAAAATTTCCCATTAGCAGTGAGAAATCTTTTCTCAGAGACGGAACAGCAAGTCTTTGATACACCCATTGTGGGCCATTGGTTGGGGCAGGGGTATATTCTGCCTATAACCTGGTAAAACATTTATCATTGCAAAATATATATATTTTATATATTTATATACAAAGATATTTTGGGGGTAAACAAAAGTGCTATTCCTCACACACACACACACACACACACACACACACACACACACACACACACACACACACACACACACACACACACACACACACACACACACACACACACACACACACACACACCACACACACACACACACACACCCAACAAACCACATATGCTCCAGGCAACAGTTAAAGCAGAATAGATGTTAATTTTGATCAACTTTAAAAGTATTTATTTTAATAAGTTTTTGCCTTAGGTTAGGTGCCTTATACTGCATACTGTTTTTGTTTGTTTTGTTGTTTTTTTTTGTTGTTTTTTTGGGGGGGGGTTGTTCTTCAATGAAGAAGTTGCAATTATGATATACTATTTAAACATTTATTTACAAAATATTTCTTTGAACAAAGTAATATATATTTTCTGCTTTCTTAAGTAAATAAATATTTTTATGTTTACATACCAATAAATAATTAATAAAAGTACAGGCATTTATTTTTACATACAAAATAACCAAAGACACCAAAATCCCAAACAATTCTATATATTAAATAAAAAAATATTTGACCATGAGAAGAAAAACTGTTATTTGTGAACACATGTCTTCAACCACTTTCTCAAACAAGTGAACATAAAAAAAACTTTAATGTAAATGAGGAAAACGACTCCTTGGTTTCAGCCTCAGATACCTGTTCAAAAGTGTGCTTTTGTTTAAACAGTATTGACCTTTGGAGAAAAAACCCGCAATGTATCCACAATGGGATGGTGACATCACGGAGAATTGCAAACAGCAATTGCCATGTCGCACCTGTGGCTGTGAGCTCTTTCTAATAAGACCGTGTGGATAGTTTGTAGCTGTACGGCCAACACACGGAATACTTGATTAACTAGAGGGGAGATCTGTACAACACTTTGTCATTGACAAGCAGGAACATGGAACACTGCATCAGCTTGATAAAGATACATTACATAGATGTGAATACAAGAGAATCACACAAAACTGGTAGCTAGTTGTCGTTTAGAAACAAGTGCGAATTAGATGAACTGTTTAAATACAATGTATTTTACTCTTCATGGGATATAAATATGGGCTGAATTTTTGGCCAGAGCAGATGTGCTTGAACAATATTTGTATGAAGTGTACTTTGGTTCTGGTATAATTGCTATGATACTTAATGTTCTGGGAGGAGTGGCGTAGTATACAGTATAATTGATATTATACTCACCGTTCTGGGAGGAGTGGTGAAGTATACAGTATAATTGATATTATACTCACCGTTTTGGGAGGAGTAGTGAAGTATACAGTATAATTGCAATGATACTTAATGTTCTGGGTGGAGTGGTGTGTTATACAGTATAAATGATGTACTGTTTGGGAATACTGGTGTAGTATACAGTATAATTGCTGTTATACACACTGTTCTGGGAGGAGTGGTGAAGTATACAGTTTAATTGCCATGGTACTTACTGTTCTGTGAGGAGTGGTGTAGTATATAATTATTATTACTCTTACCATTCTGGGAGGAGTGGTGTAGTATGTAGTATAATTACTATTACTCTTACCATTCTGGGAGGAGTGGTGTATTATGTAGTATAATTACTATTACACTTACCATTCTGGGAGGAGTGGTGTATTATGTAGTATAATTACTATTACTCTTACCATTCTAGGAGGAGTGGTGTATTATGTAGTATAATTACTATTACTCTTACCATTCTGGGAGGAGTGGTGTATTATGTAGTATAAATACTATTACTCTTACCATTCTGGGAGGAGTGGTGTATTATGTAGTATAATTACTATTACACTTACCATTCTGGGAGGAGTGGTGTATTATGTAGTATAATTACTATTACACTTACCATTCTGGGAGGAGTGGTGTAGTATGTAGTATATAATTACTATTACTCTTACCATTCTGGGAGGAGTGGTGTAGTATGTAGTATAATTACTATTACACTTACCATTCTGGAAGGAGTGGTATAGCATGTAGTATACAATTACTATTACTCTTACCATTCTGGGAGGAGTGGTGTAGTATAATTACTATTACACTTACCATTCTGGGAGGAGTGGTGTAGTATGTAGTATAATTACTATTACACTTACCATTCTGGGAGGAGTGGTGTAGTATGTAGTATATAATTATATTACTCTTACAATCCTGGGAGGAGTGGTGTAGTATGTAGTATAATTACTATTACACTTACCATTCTGGGAGGAGTGGTGTAGTATGTAGTATAATTACTATTACACTTACCATTCTGGGAGGAGTGGTGTAGTATAATTACTATTACACTTAACATTCTGGAAGGAGTGGTGTAGTATGTAGTATATAATTACTATTACTCTTAACATTCTGGGAGGAGTGGAGTAATATGTAGTATATAATTACTATTACACTTACCATTCTGGGAGGAGTGGTTTAGTATAATTACTATTACACTTAACATTCTGGGAGGAGTGGTGTAGTATGTAGTATAATTACTATTACTCTTACCATTCTGGGAAGAGTGGTGTAGTATAATTACTATTACACTTAACATTCTGCGAGGAGTGGTGTAGTATGTAGTATATAATTACTATTACACTTACCATTCAGGGAGAGGAGTGGCGTAGTATGTAATATAATTACTATTACACTTACCATTCTGAGAAGAGTGGTATAGTATACAGTATAATTACTATTACACTTCCCATTCTGGGAGGAGTGGTGTAGTATAATTACTATCACACTTACCATTCTGGGAGGAGTGGTGTAGTATTTAGTATAATTACTATTACACTTACCATTCTGGGAGTGGTGGTGTAGTATAATTACTATCACACTTACCATTCTGGGAGGAGTGGTGTAGTATGTAGTATAATTACTATTACACTTACCATTCTGGGAGGAGTGGTTTAGTATAATTACTATTACACTTAACATTTTGGGAGGAGTGGTGTAGTATGTAGTATAATTACTATTACCATTCTGGGAAGTGTAGTGTAGTATAATTACTATTACACTTAACATTCTGCGTGGAGTGGTGTAGTATGTAGTATATAATTACTATTACACTTACCATCTGGGAGGAGTGGCGTAGTATGTAGTATAATTACTATTACACTTACCATTCTGAGAAGAGTGGTGTAGTATACAGTATAATTACTATTACACTTCCCATTCTGGGAGGAGTGGTGTAGTATAATTACTATCACACTTACCATTCTGGGAGAAGTGGTGTAGTATTTAGTATAATTACCATTACACTTACCATTCTGGGAGGAGTTGTGTAGTATGTAATATAATTAATATTACTTTTACCATTCTGGGAGGAGTGGTGTAGTATGTAGTATAATTACTATTACTCTTACCATTCTGGGAGGAGTGGTGTAGTATGTAGTATAATTACTATTACTCTTACCATTCTGGGAGGAGTGGTGTAGTATGTAATATAATTAATATTACTTTTACCATTCTGGGAGGAGTGGTGTAGTATGTAGTATAATTACTATCACTCTTACCATTCTGGGAGGAGTGGTGTAGTATGTAATATAATTAATATTACTTTTACCATTCTGGGAGGAGTGGTGTAGTATGTAGTATAATTACTATTACTCTTACCATTCTGGGAGGAGTGGTGTAGTATGTAGTATAATTACTATTACTCTTACCATTCTGGGAGGAGTGGTATAGTATGTAATATAATTAATATTACTTTTACCATTCTGGGAGGAGTGGTGTAGTATGTAGTATAATTACTATTACTTTTACCATTATGGGAGTTGTGTAGTATGTAGTATAATTAGTTACACTTACCATTCTGGGAGGAGTGGTGTAGTATAATTACTATTACACTTACCATTCTGGAAGGAGTGGTATAGCATGTAGTATACAATTACTATTACTCTTACCATTCTGGGAGGAGTGGTGTAGTATAATTACTATTACACTTACCATTCTGGGAGGAGTGGTGTAGTATGTAGTATATAATTATATTACTCTTACAATCCTGGGAGGAGTGGTGTAGTATGTAGTATAATTACTATTACACTTACCATTCTGGGAGAAGTGGTGTAGTATGTAGTATAATTACTATTACACTTACCATTCTGGGAGGAGTGGTGTAGTATAATTACTATTACACTTACCATTCTGGGAGGAGTGGTGTAGTATGTAGTATAATTACTATTACACTTACCATTCTGGGAGGAGTGGTTTAGTATAATTACTATTACACTTAACATTTTGGGAGGAGTGGTGTAGTATGTAGTATAATTACTATTACCATTCTGGGAAGTGTAGTGTAGTATAATTACTATTACACTTAACATTCTGCGTGGAGTGGTGTAGTATGTAGTATATAATTACTATTACACTTACCATCTGGGAGGAGTGGCGTAGTATGTAGTATAATTACTATTACACTTACCATTCTGAGAAGAGTGGTGTAGTATACAGTATAATTACTATTACACTTCCCATTCTGGGAGGAGTGGTGTAGTATAATTACTATCACACTTACCATTCTGGGAGGAGTTGTGTAGTATGTAATATAATTAATATTACTTTTACCATTCTGGGAGGAGTGGTGTAGTATGTAGTATAATTACTATTACTCTTACCATTCTGGGAGGAGTGGTGTAGTATGTAGTATAATTACTATTACTCTTACCATTCTGGGAGGAGTGGTGTAGTATGTAGTATAATTACTATTACTCTTACCATTCTGGGAGGAGTGGTGTAGTATGTAATATAATTAATATTACTTTTACCATTCTGGGAGGAGTGGTGTAGTATGTAGTATAATTACTATTACTCTTACCATTCTGGGAGGAGTGGTGTAGTATGTAGTATAATTACTATTACTCTTACCATTCTGGGAGGAGTGGTGTAGTATGTAATATAATTAATATTACTTTTACCATTCTGGGAGGAGTGGTGTAGTATGTAGTATAATTACTATTACTCTTACCATTCTGGGAGGAGTGGTGTAGTATGTAGTATAATTACTATTACTCTTACCATTCTGGGAGGAGTGGTGTAGTATGTAGTATAATTAATATTACTTTTACCATTATGGGAGTTGTGTAGTATGTAGTATAATTAGTTACACTTACCATTCTGGGAGGAGTGGTGTAGTATAATTACTATTACACTTACCATTCTGGGAGGAGTGGTGTAGTATGTAGTATATACTTACTATTACACTTACCATTCTGGGAGGAGTGGTGTAGTATAATTACTATTACACTTCCCATTTTGGGAGGAGTGGTGTAGTATAATTACTATTACACTTACCATTCTGGGAGGAGTAGTGTAGTACAGCTGGGGAGTGACTTTGATTGTTACTGGATCCTCACTACTGGTCATCACCATTTCTGCAGAGTTGTTTGCCCCTTTGTCCTGTTCTAAACTCCAGGCACAGCCTAAAACGATAAATGGTTTACAATTTTTAACCAAATATTTAAGTGAATTAAAAATTATTTAAATATCTCCAACAAGAAATATTTTATTATATCATACATCTCAATCTAGTGTTTTCATTAAGAAAAAACCAAGCTTTGAATCATTTGGTTAAAGGGACAGACCCTAGTTTTTAAACATTAAGGCATATTTTTTGCTATTAGAGCCGTTTTTGATAACTGATATCATAGATTTTGTTTACATTATCCATTATAAGTATTTTTGGTCATCCTGGTGCTTTTAATATCACAAAATGGATTTCTCATATTTTTAAAAATGCACATGCGTCTGAGAAGTAGCAGTTATGGAGTTGAGGTTTAGTCTATTTTTAGAGGGTTTTTCTCCATTTTAAAGTCACATACTCATGTTTCACTCAGTTGTAACTTTATGCAAATGTGTTACAGGTTTGTAGATTAACTGAACTTGTGTTAATTTTCATGTGTTGAAACTAGGGTCTGTAACCTACTGATTACTTGGTTTTATGTGTCAGAAGAAATGTCCTTTTTAATACCCAACTTAATTCTTTATTCAGGGATTTACAGTGGATTTATTGGCAGGGTCCCATGTCTGATAGGATTGGGAGAATCAGTGCAATTTAATCAAAATTGGGATGGCAGAGTTTTTAAAGCCATTGAATGATGCAATGCACAATTGTTAAATTAGTTTTTCACAACAGACAAAAATATTTACACATCAAATTGGTTAAATTTCAGTCCCACTTGCTTTTGGGATGGGGCCCATGTTTGGTACTGCAGAATGCCAATAAAAATATGGACAAAAGATAACTTAAAAAAAAAAAATGTTTTAACAAACCGACAACGAAAAAAAATGTCCTTGACAAGTTCTCTTTAATGTATTATCATTATACTGATTAGTGATATACTGCACCTGATTAAACCATGACTGACCGACAAAAAGCTTTATCTATGTCACATTTTAGAGCACTCTTAATAAACGAAAACTGTTATCTTGAACCTTTGACCCTGAAATTACTTGCAATATATATATCCTAACCATATAATGATATATCATTTCTTTAAAAAACACAGACAGTTGATACCCATCAAAGATGCATGTTTGGACGGGATGTTCTGATGAACTACGTACACAAACGATCAGAAATCCAATAATAGATCTTCCACCATCTAACCAATAAGTGCAGTACACAATCTTTTCATCTTACACTCCAAAATAAACTTCTGTAGTCCTGACAGTGATCTATCAAATTGAGTAAGACATATGATGTATCA
Source organism: Gigantopelta aegis (assembly GCF_016097555.1). NCBI lineage: Eukaryota > Metazoa > Mollusca > Gastropoda > Neomphalida > Peltospiridae > Gigantopelta > Gigantopelta aegis. The sequence goes on along the minus strand of NC_054706.1, from coordinate 73,837,464 downwards.
CTTCATGTCAGATAAAATCAACTTAAAAAAAAAAAAAAAATTAAAATTAACTCTTGACCAAGAGTAATGGATTTTTATCAGTGATTGGAAGATCTGACATGCAATTGGTCTTTATTTTTTAGGTGCCGCCAACCTGAAATGTTTCTAATTTTATAGAACTTTGTTGGTTCACATTATCCAGATGCTGAATTCTAGCTTGACTAATGATTAAAAATGACTTTTTTTTTAAATATTCCATTACAAAACAATTTTTCACCCAAAAGAGAAGAAAAAACAAAAAAAATCAGTTGGCAACATGTTCTAATGAAAGTACACCTGAATTGGTCAGCATTTTATAATAGTTCAGTCGATGTGAAATGATTCTAAATTTCTCAATTTGTACCAAATATTATAATCAGTTCTTTTACTGTTTTAATAATTACAATGGAAATATATGTCAATATGTTAACGTTTCAATAAGAATACAATTCAGTGTGGTGTGGAACTGTTCCTGTTCCAGTACTGAATGAATGATCAAATGAATAAACAAACCAATGAATGGAATGTTTCATAATAATCTAGCATTACAGAAAAACCAAAAGTATCAAAGAGGCACATGGTACCCCCATTAAAAATCTAGGTCGCGGTGACCTAGTTATCGTATGTAAGACACTGCCATCCCAAGTTGTACATGCATGCAAGGGTTAATGGTCCAATATAATACGAATTGATAAGGAATATATGAGCCATGGAGTCAAGGATTTCCTTTAATGTGCAGTAATGCCTGAAAAGTAGGTCACAGTGACCTAGTTATGGTATGTGACAAGCCACCATCCCAATTTGTACTTGCATGCAAAGTTTGGTGTTCTTATATGAACTGATAAGAAAGATACGCTCCAGAAACAAAAGGTTTACAGACGGATGGACGGACAACGTCAACGCCATATCATAATATGACCCATCAAAGATGGGCGTATAAAAATTGGTTACTACATGTAGTTGTCAAAAAGATGTACAACATGAAAACATGGATATAAATAAAATTGGAATTCTGATTTACATTCAGAGTGGTATAGATTTGTTGGTGTTTTGTTAATGAAAATGACATACAGAGTCACATACAACTGTCTGTTTCTATAATGAAAACAGAAATTAGAGTGGTGAAAACTTTCCTCTAGCACGCAAAAGTCTCATTTCATTTAATACGAATTTGTAACGAGTACTCAAAGTTCGCAGATGATTACTAAAATATTATGCTTCAAGGCTGATTGATTTTTGTCTTACGACATAATGACCAGAAAGCTCTTTATCACAATATCACAAGATTTACAAATAATCACAGTGAACTGACTTAATGAGTGGCGAGATGAAATTAGTAGTTAAATGTCGAGGAAATTACTCATGTTTACCCTGCGTGTGTAGCAGACAGCGTGGACAAGTGGGTTTTTACTGGCTTGGCGCATGTACACATGACTCTCCAGATAATGGGTTTATTGGCTTGTACTGCACTCACCTCGTGAAATCAATAACTCACGTACCCCACATAGTTAACCTGGTATTTGTATAATTATTTGCTTTTGATTTGTCTCCTTCATTTCATTAATTTTTTTTCTCTTTTTTTCTTTTTCTTTTTTAAATTGGTCTGCTGTATTAGAATCAAGCAATTTTAAAACAAAGTTTAAATATTTTACATGTTTGCTATTGAGCAATGCTAGAATGTTAATCACTAAAGGGGCTTGTGGGAACAAATGATATTCAGAAAACTAGCCTTTTGGAGTGTTTCTAAAGGCTCATAGACTGGATGTGGTACGTGCATGTGATCCGATTGTTGTGTCTAAAAGTTTTTTGTTTAACGACACCACTAGAGCACATTGATTTATTAATCATCGGCTATTGAATGTGAAACATTTGGTCATTATGACATATAGTCTCAGAGAAAAAAAGCTGCTACATTTTTCCATTAGTAACAAGGGATCTTCTATATGCACCATCCCAAAGAACAGGATAGCATATATCACAGCCTTTGATATACTAGTTGTGATGCACTGGCTGGAACGAGAAATAGCCCAGTGTGTCTAATGCATCTGTGGCTTGAGTTTTGGGCATATATACCATAAAGGATTATTTCATCCAGTCTAGACTCTCTCCTTGAAACCAATATATTTCAATTTGTGTTTAGCCAGACCGCACGCAGTGCATCCAGTCTAGACTCTCTCCTTGAAACCAATGTATTTCAATTTGTGTTTAGCCAGACCGCACGCACACACGCACTGCATCCAGTCTAGACTCTCCTTGAGACCAATGTATTTCAATTTGTGTTTAGCCAGACCGCACGCACGCATGCACCAAATCATCCAGTCTATATTAACCTTAAGGAAAGGATCTAAAGCCACAATACATCTGGCTATAAAATACTTAGTCACAGTAAAAGTTAAAAAAGAAGAAATAAAGTTTGTTTTGTTTAACAACACCACTAGAGCACACTGATTTGTTAATCATTGGCTATTGGATGTCAAACATATGGTCATTTTGATAGAGAGGAAACCTGCTACATTTTTCCATTGGTAGCAAGGGATCTTTTATATGCACCATCCCACAGACAGGATAGCACATACCACAACCTTTGATATACCAGTCATGGTGCACTGGCTGGAACAAGAAATAGCCCAATGGGCCCATTGACATTCTGACCCTAGTAAGAGTTGTGCTTATGATTACATTTTGTTTGGTACCAGTGCTTTGGGTTAGGCTAAGGTTAAGGTAACAATTCTAGCTGCTGAACATTGAAAAAAGAATACCTGAAAACACTGTTACAATAATCAAATGTTTGACATCCAATAGCCAATGATTAATTAAACAATGAGCTCTAGATGTGTCGTTCAACAAAACTAATTTCAACAAAGGTATATTGCCAACATCCTAATCACTGAATACAGAGAAATGGTACATGTGACCACAATATATATATATATATTTTTTTCTTCATAATCTTTATTGTCCCAGAAGAAATATATGTTGTGTTAGGGTTGACCACAAACTATTTAATGATATTAAGAGTGAAGCTTCATGATTACTACAGTTCATCTGGACTCAGGTCAGTTGAACAAAGGTCAAGGTCATGATTTAACATGCCACACAGAACAAGTAGTTTATAAATGTTATGTCTGCTCACATGCTACCAACCTCAATGGTGTAGTGATTAAGCTATCAGTCTTTGGGCTGGTATGTACTGGGTTCGCCTCCTACTACATGCTCCTACCCATGAGTGAATTAAAAAACTTAGTGGGTACATTTAAAGCTGCTACACAGACTTCTCTCTCACTAACCACTAACCCTCTATCCTGGGCTTTCTCTCTCACTAACCACTAACCCTCTATCCTGGGCAGGCAGCCCAGATAGCTGAGGTGTGTACATTGCTTTGACCGTACTTGGAAATATGTATACTTGTGACATGACAAAATTCCTGACATTACTAATACCCATGATGCACTGATACTAACAACCAATGAGTGGACATTGCACCCTGTGGTCATAGAGTACATTCATGTTGTGTTGTTGTTGTTTTTTTGTACAAAAAGAATGCTGATCACTGGAATACTTTCTCCCTTATGTCATATTTTCATCATAGGAATCCTGTTTGTTTGGCAAGATGTCGGAGCATATTTAGCACTGGTTTGATGCTTCAGAATAATAATGAAAACAACTTTTTACTCACTTCAAGGTAACAGTTCACTTCAGAACCGAGTTCCTTAGGAAACAGGTCAGTGAAGATATTTGAAAACATTAAACCAAGAGCTAAAATGTTTGTCTAGCACTTAGGAAAGCATGTTCAGTAATTAATAAAATCTGTTCAGACCTCCGCCAGAACAAGAACATAATTAGACAGATTTTTAGCAAATCCATGCAATAAAAATCTTAGCTCATAGCTTTGTAAATGCATCTCTTGCAGCCCACATCTAATGCATTTTCTGATTGAAATTCCAGGCTTGTTGTTGTTGTTATTGTTAAGAAGTTCATTTTTGAAACAGTTGTTAACATAATTTTACATGGCTTAAGAATGTTTGGCTTAACATCAATCGTGTGCAGTTTAACACAGGAAGTGAGGAGAAAGTCTGCTCAACAACAGAGGAGCAGATTCTTAATTATCGCCCATTAGGTGCTAAACATTTGTTTTCGTTCGTAGTCAATGGCGCTATAAATATTGTAGATCGCATGTGCTATAAACAGTGTAAAACATTTATCACATGAATACCAAAACCAAGACTGGACACAAGTATGTTTGTCCCAGATACAATCACTGTGGAAGGGGCACGATGTAGCCGAGTGTAAAGTGCTCGCTTGATGTGCGGTCGGTTTGGGATCGATCCCCGTTGGTGGGCCCATTGGGCTATTTCTTGTTCCAGCCAGTGCACCACGACTGATATATCAAAGGCTGTGGTATCTACAGTCCTGTCTGTGGGAGAGCGCATACAAAAGGTCCTTTGCTGCTAATCGAAAAGAATAGCCCATGAAGTGGCGACAGCGGGTTTCCCCTCTCAATATCTGTGTAGTCCATAACCATATGTCCAACGCCATATAACCGTAAATAAAATGTGTTGAGTGCGTCGTTAAATAAAACATTTCCTTCCAATCACTGTGGAAAGTAACGGAAAGGAATATTTGTTTAATGACACATTGGAACATGTTAAAGTTACCAGGCATATGTACAGAGGGAAGCTTTATGGGTTGAACCACCCCTTCCAGCTTCTAACAAATTAAAAAACTAAACAAAATTCTAAAAGAGCATGACCCAATCCCCTAAACATTTTGCTTGCCTCAGTATAGACCCTACCCAGAACAATTTCTTGAGTTACGGCCATTTCGTGTCTTAACATACTTGGTCAATAAAGATATATAAAAAACCTGCTGCTACCACATAGGCTACTCCTACTTATATAAAGCAGCAAAGGGATTTTTTACAGGCAGAACAGTACACACCATAGCCTTTGATGTACAAGTTGTGAAACACTGGTTGATATGGGGTGAAACTTCGAGTCCATTGTGGGGTATCGATCCCGTGACACATTATATCTGAGGCAGGTGCTCTATCACTGAACTACATTCCATCCCTCAGTCATTAGTGAGGGCAGAATGTAGCCCAGTAGTAAATCACTCGCCTGATGCAAGGTCAGTCTAGGATCGATCCCTGTCGGTGGGCCCACTGGGCTACTTCTCGTCCAAGCCAGTGCATTACTACTGGAGTATCAAAGGCTGTGGTATGTGCTATCCTGAGATGGTGCATATAAAAGATCCCTTGCTATTAACTGAAAAATGTAACGGGTTTTCTCTCTAAGACTAAATGTCAAAATTATCAAATGTTTGACATCCAATAGCCGATGATTAATAAATCAATGTGCTCTAGTGGTGTTGTTAAACAAAACAAACTTTTTCATTAGTGAGGGCAGAATGTAAAGCACTCACCTGATGCATGACTGGTCTAGGATTGATCCCAGTCATCAGTGGTCATACAAAGGTCATGGTATGTACTGTCCTGTCTATGGGGTGCTGCATATAAAAGATCCCTTGCTTCTAATCAGAAAGAGTAGCCCATTGCTTGCTCAATATCTGTGTGGTCCTTAACTATATGTCCAGCACTCCCAAGTCCCAAATAAGTATGCTAATTAAACCACTATTACTGATCTTAATTTATCATGGCTATGCCAAAGAGAATGTCCATGATAACTGTGTCTGAAGTCTGAAAAAAAAACTTCATAGAATACAGATCCAGGGATGTGCCTACGACAGCATGCTTGAACCCTAACTGAAAATCGGCATATAAAAAATAGCCCTGCCTCTGTTTCTGTTTACCATCAGAAAGGGTGTTTGTTTTATTTAACTGTTTAGTTTAACAACACAGAGTGCATGTTGCACAGTATTATAAGCACTACATCTATTGTAAATCACTGAAGTACATAATTGCATTTTAAGCACTCAGGAATTATGCACTTCATAAATGTAAATATGACTGATGTTGCCTTACATCAAACAAAATAATGTGTCACAAATGGAACGATAAATGAAGTTAACCTTGCTGTACTTGCATTTTGTTTATTTTAATATTATTAGAATGCAAATACCACGATGGCTTGCAGATTATGTACTCTGTAATGAAAGATAAATCAATTCACATAAGTGTTGGACAGTTTGAAAAATAAAAGATGGGGTTAATTAGTACCAATTAGCAGCCATATTTGTACATGGCTTAAATCAGTGCTGGGGTATGCAGGGAGGGAATGGTGCACTGTCTGCTTAAAATAGATCTTCACACACGCGCGCGCACACATATATAACGCGCAAGGCTATTTTAACAATTTCCCATCATTCTGACTGCTTCTCTTTTTATTTGTACTGCCTACTACCTTCGTATTAGCCATATTTCACAAGAATATGTTTGTGCTCGAGTCCAGTTGACTACTGTAGGGTGTATACTACCAAATCAAATCCCACAGATGACAATAGTAATATATGTGGCTAAAACTACTACCTGCAGCATATCAATTGACATAAACACCACAGATATAAGTACTACCACCCCTCACCCTTAAAGTAAATCAGAAAAAAAAGGGAATCAAGTTGCTCATTTCTGAGAGAACTGGTAGTGTTTATGACTACCCTAGTTCCGCAAAAAATTTGAGTACTTTTTTGTTTTTACAGGTACCCCATACATGTTTCAAGAACAAGGCTACTTAACACAGTCGTACTAGATGAAATAAAATTGCATAAATTTTTTGGCCAGATGAAACTAATTACTTTTACAACCAACACACTCACATTTATCACCAATCACAGGACTTGTGGTGTTCACTTCTCTATCAAAAGTTGAGTGCACCTCAAACTTTAACCCAGCAGGACATTATTTGGTTTAGTATTACCTGAATACAAATTGTGATAAATATTGTGTATAAGATAAATTCCACAAAATACAACCATAATGAAGATCGCCATACTTGTTACAAATAAGTATATGAAAGCCATCCTAGAAAATAAATAAGTTCAGAGCAATTAGAGAAGACTTTTAACCAAGTTCCAGATGACCTTGACCTGATGAACAAACATAATAATAATAGAATTCAGTGTTAAAAGCAATTAGGAAAATTTACAAGCTATAAATGATGTCAAACTTAAATTACCAAGTATAAATGATCCATCAAAACAACTGGATAAATTAGGGACAGTTCTTGCCTCACATGCTTGTCACTGCACACCTATATCAAATAAGAAAGCTATTTATTTAAGGAGTTAAAAACAATTAGAGAAATTGTACAGGGTGTATACTACCACATCAAATCCCATAGATGACAATAGTAACATATGTAGCTAAAACTCCTACCTGCAGCGTATCAATTGACATAAATGCAACAGATATAAATACTACCACCTCTCACACTTTAAAGTGAATCAGAAAACATTGGAGGTCAAGCTGCTCATTTCTGAGATAACGGGTAGCATCTATGACTACCCAAGTTTGGCACAAAATTCCAGTACTTTTTTTACAGGTACCCCATATTGGTTTCAAACACAAGGTTACTTGACACAGTGGTACTAGATGAAATAAAATTGCATAAATATTTTGCCCAGATGAAACTTTTTTTTTTTTATAACCAACACACTCAGTTATCACAAATCACTGGACTTGTGGTGTTCACTTCTCTATCAAAAGTTCGGTGCACCTCGAACTTTGACCCAGCAGGAAGTAATTTGGTCTAGTACAACCTACACAAATTTAAACAAGATTGAAATGTATTTACAAACATCAAAAAATATAACCCAAATTTCGTCTTTAACAATCAGGACAAGAAATAAGTGGAAATCTTGTATGAACTTTAAATAAACTTCAACCTAATTTTAGCAAAATGATGATGTGGTTAGACTGTCTGGCAGGCAGATGGAAGATGTCTTTCCATTGATTTGAATTATGATTTGCATCAGAGCCAAGAATGTAGTTTTATATGCACTTTCTCATTTTCACTTTCAATGTATCATCTGATCCTGATCTTTAAAAAAAAGCTCCAACAATGTGAAATTTAATGAGGAAAATATTCAGAAATAAAACACATTAATAATAAAAAAAATTGCATAAAAAGCATTTCTATTTTAACTTTAATTTGTGTTCAGCTGAGCAAAGTGCAGATTACTTTCTCATCTGAACCAACAACAGTCAGCAATTAATTTAATGGAATACCTAAGATAAAATTCTTTGCAATTTACAAGCGTAGTACATGCACTAAAGAGAGGTCAATAAGCACTGTGATACTATATTCTTACTCATTCCGTGTAAGAAAACAAAGCTGACCATTTTACATGTTTAAACCATTTGCTGAAGTTCATCATACTGCATCTTATCAAGCATATCATATATAAAACACATTACATTACAATCAAGCATATCATGTATTAAAAAACCCAGTTCTTACAGGTTAATTACAATCAAGCATATCACGTATTAAAAAACCCAGTTCTTACAGGTTAATTACAATCAAGCATATCATGTATTAAAACCCCCAGTTCTTACAGGTTAATTACAATCAAGCATATCACGTATTAAAAAACCCAGTTCTTACAGGTTAATTACAATCAAGCATATCATGTATTAAAAAACCCAGTTCTTACAGGTTAATTACAATCAAGCATATCACATATTAAAAAACCCAGTTCTTACAGGTTAATTACAATCAAGCATATCATGTATTAAAACCCCCAGTTCTTACAGGTTAATTACAATCAAGCATATCACGTATTAAAAAACCCAGTTCTTACAGGTTAATTACAATCAAGCATATCATGTATTAAAACCCCCAGTTCTTACAGGTTAATTACAATCAAGCATATCACGTATTAAAAAACCCAGTTCTTACAGGTTAATTACAATCAAGCATATCATGTATTAAAAAACCCAGTTCTTACAGGTTAATTACAATCTAAATTAATGCATTTAACAGATCAATTTACATCAATTTATTGAAGATTTTTAAATGTCTACTTCAGTCTTGATTTTATGGGACTAAAAATATACAATTTTAAGTTTCTTCAACTAACTTTCTTTGGGTAGCACGATCATTTGCCTTCGGTGGATTCAGCCCCTTCCCCCATTCCAAACTGTGCCCCACAACTGATTCACCATAGACTATGGAAAGTGTATATAAAAGATCCCTTGCTGCCTTGGTGAAAGAAGTAGCATGTGTGGCAACGGTACACACACACACACTCTCCTTCTGTCTCTCTCCGTCTCTCTGTCTCCCCCTCTCTCTCTGTCAATCTGTCTCTATCTCTTCCCTTTCTCTCGACCACGTACCGAAATAATCAGATGCTTGCAATTAGTCTAAGATCAGTGGGGAAATTTTTTGTTCCAGCCAGTGTACCACGGCTGGTATATTAATGGCTGTGGTATGTGCTATCCAGTCTGTGGGGCGGTGTATTAAAAAAAATCCATTGCTACTAATGGAAAAATGTAGTAGGTTTCTTCTAAAGACTATGTCTCAATTACCAAATGTTTAACATCCAATGGGTGATGATTAATAAATCAATATGCTCTAGCGGTGTTGTTAAACCAAACAAACTTTAAACTTCATGTGCTTGATATCACATAGTTATAGTTTTAAATGTGCCAAGGTATCTGCTATTCTGTTTTTAACCGAGTACTGTATAGTTATAGTTTCAAATGTGCTGAGGTATCGGCTATTCTGTTTTTAAATAAGTACTGTATAATTATAGTTTGAAATGTGCTGAGGTATCGGCTATTCTGTTTTTAACCAAGTACAATATAGTTATAGTTTGAAATGTGGCAAGGTATCTGCTATTTTGTTTTTAAGTACTGTATAGTTATAGTTTGAAATGTGCCGAGGTATCTGTTATTCTGTTTTTAGCCAAGTACTGTATAGTTATAGTTTGAAATGTGTTGAGGTATCGGCTATTCTGTTTTTAACCAAGTACTGTATAGTTATAGTTTGAAATGTGTCGAGGTATCTGCTATTCTGTTTTTAGCCAAGTACTGTATAGTTATAGTTTGAAATGTGTTGAGGTATCGGCTATTCTCTTTTTAAAAAAGTACTGTATAGTTATAGTTTGAAATGTGTTGAGGTATCGGCTATTCTGTTTTTAAATAAGTACTGTATAGTTATAGTTTTAAATGTGTTGAGGTATCGGCTATTCTGTTTTTAAATAAGTACTGTATCTTTGAACTTTCTATTAACGTTGATGCTTAAATATCGACTATTTACTTTTGATTTTGAAAGGTAATATTTTAGAACTTGAAAGTAATTTGAGTTCTCAGTTACTTGTGCATCTATTTTCACAAATATTAATGCCTTCTGACATTTTAATCTTACTAGTCATTTGCTACCAAACGATCAGGCCATCACTATTTATAGAAATATACATGACATGTAATATTAGCTACTGTCATAAATCATTTGTAAATTCATTGACAAAACACCAATCTATTCCCAAGGTAGATAACCCTATCCATTGTTTCATCTATTGTTAATGAAGATAGTTTTCAGTGAAAATAAACCAAACTCATTTCAGGAAACAGCATAAGTTGTTTAGAAAGTGGCCTGTAGCATACAAAGCAATTAAGGCTGCTAATAGCTTTTTTTTAAAACAGACTCACCACAAATTCAGTTTCATTTAAATTAATTGCTTTTACTAAAAATAGTCATCAGAAGACTGGAAGCTACATATTTAATGTAATGTATGCTACTTTCCTTTGGACAGTATAGTTCATAAAATCCATCCAGCAAACTGTTTTAAATTCTTCATAATAAATTGCAAATGATTTGAGGAAAATTTACCACCGTTCTATAACTCAGACTCTTAATAAATTGTATAAAGGAATTCCATATTTAAGTACTGTTCCATCTTTTTCTGTTCTATTTAAGAATATTTTAATGCTTGAATTACCACAATATAGGTTTCTTTTCTGATAATAAATCTTTAAAACAATGTAAAACATACAAGATTGTAAATGAACGTTTGCCGGAACACAGGCAAAAATGTTTAATCACTAGTAGGTAGTCTGCAACAAAGAGTCTACACTTCTCCAGATAGAACATCGCTGCAACAAAGAGTCTACACTTCTCCAGATAGAACATTCCATACCACATTAGTAAAAAGCACAGGTTGGAATTTAAAAAAACCCACTGGGTCTACTCTAGGGGATTGAACCTACCACCTCACATGCTTCAAGCTTCACTGAGCTAAATTTCACTTCTGAAAAGTCTTGAATAAAGTCTAAAGGGAATGTCCTGAGATTCTTGCAATTGTTAAGATGTTGTCAACTTTTTAACAAATGTGTAATTACATATTAAATATATTTATCTGCATCAATATTTTTTTATTATTATTATTTTTTTTTTTTAAATCCCACTTCCCCTTTTCCTTTCGCTACTTTGAATTCCATCTCATTTCTTCCCGATTTGGCAACTCCTATCTTTCAACTTCTTTTGCTGTCCACCTCCACATCCCAGTCCTTGTCTCTCCAACCGCAGCATATGCTTGTCTCTTGTGGCTATCTGTGCCACACACCTGCCATTCTCCATCAGCTTTTAGTTGTGGGCTTAGTCTGACCACTTCTGGGAGTGTTCAGTAGTTACTTCTGGCATTCTTAAAGGTAGACTAAACTCCAACAAGAGCCTTGTGTGTTGGAAAGATGCATACCCGGACCACCAACACATACTGACACTTTAACAAATGAAAAACGCGTAATTTTAGAATTAATAACTAATTAATAACTGGGGGCAGCCATTTTGTTTCGTTTTTGTGACGACTGGTGGTATAGCTTGGGGCGAAGTGACATCAGCTCAGGTCCAACTTTTCTATTATGCACATTGTAAACAAATGCTTTAATTTACGACAAGGCGCTTCGCTTACGTCAACCTGACTTGTAAAACAACATAAATGACTTGATAGTATAATAAACTATTTAACCAAATATATTTCAATCTGCATCAATATAACGAAATGGAGTTATAGTATTTTTTTCTTTTAAAAAATCCAAAGAAAAAATGCATATTATTAGGTCTATTGGTAGCATACGTTCGAGCAAAAACGACCACTCACGATACCCAAGTGATAATTTTCTTTTCTCTGGGACTACGTAATTGGTCAGTTTTGTGATTTTAGATGGGAAAGTCTACTTAATCAAGGGTTTTACAGAATTACTTACAGTAATAAAGCTGGTAAAGTCCATTACGATTTGAGGTTATCACACAATACCTTGTGATCTTAATAAAAGAGGTACGTCTTTTTAGTGTGTCTAGACACAGTGTCTAGGGACCGTCTAAATATACACCTGCCAATCAAGAGCTACTGGTACAGGCCACGGAAAGAAAAAACCAATTAAACAAGAAAACACTCTAACTATTATTTCAGTACGTGGGTTAATTTATATACAAAATATAATACAGTTATTTCAACACTTTGACAATGATGGTTTATTTTGTATTGAAAAATAAACCACATATACACGTTACTGTGTTACTGGGATAGATATTATTACAGAACACTGCGATGCATCCGCAAAAATCAGGTATGTTTTGTTTCTTCAGTTCGAAGACTAATTCCTGACGTGACACATTAGGTATTACATAACCACCAGCTCGCCAGAGGGCGTATTCACTGGGATTGTACAAAATGGCTGCTCCCGTTATATATAATAGCCATCACATTTAACCATTTTATTAATTAACTATGTGATTATACTTGTTGATATTAAGCAATAATGTGCATTATGTATTGTTGAATATGCACACCAGTCCAAAAGCCTTGCTTTAGCATTCCTTTAAGAGGCACTGGTAACCACCTACTATGCACCCCTACTACCAGCGGTCGTTAGTGTAGTGGGTCAGACCAGCTTTATTAGAGGCAGAGGACGAGGATGCCAGGTGGGTGCAGGGAAATACACGGAGACTGAACCCGTGGAGGAAGTTGAGACAGGTAGGTGATGGTGTAGACAGCTCAGAAGACAGAGTTGGAGGAAACTGACAGAAAGGGTCGAAACAGATTGAAATTGTGGGAGAAATTGGAAACTTTTTATATTAAGATAATGAGAATGATAGGCAGAGGGTGATAGATGAGAAAGTTGAATGAATGTGTGAGCCAGCTTTGACGGAATTTGAACCACTGTCGTCAGCTTGATTGTCCAGCAGCTTATCCACTAGACCACGGAGTGCATCAATTATTAATGCTGTATATTAAATGTTTCTAATCATCCTAGTGTGTCAGTTTAAAAAGATAAATATCAGTACACTGTCTCATAAAAATAGGTTTCTGTACACATTTGCATGGCAAATGTTCTACATATTAACAGCTAATAAACCTTTAATGTATGTCAGAGAGAAAGGTAATAACTCCAAGAACGGTACTATCAGTTAATATCAAGTTAAAACAGCATGTGCATGTATAAACAGCTACGCTAGTGACAACTTCAAAGCTATATGAAGATAGTGCAGTGGCGCCATCCAGGAAACAGATAACAAATTTATTTAGTATAACAGAGGAACTGTGTAGTAATACAAAACAGCTTTCAGGTTGGATTTTATTTTTAATTTAACAACTGCACCAAATAGCTTTTAGGTAAAAAAAAAATGTTTTAAAAAAAAAAAAAAAAAAAATGTTTTTTTAAGTTATAGTTTTTCAGCAAATATACCAAATAGCTTTCAGGTTAAACAAAAATAAATAAATAAATAAGTAAATAATTGTTTATTTATTTTTTTAATTATATTTTTTGCAACTGTACCAAATACTTTTCAGATTATAAAGAAAGATAAAATGAAATTGTAATTTTTTGCAACTGTACCACATTACAAAAAACTTAAATTTAAATTATTGTACAATAATAACAAATAATAAATGAAGTTAACACTTGCATTAAGTTAGCATTGTCAAGAAGAGTGTTAATGTATTGTTTAATTATTTTTTTATGTTCTAATAAACTTTTTTTTAAAAAGTAGGCACTAAACAGTTTATAACTGTCATAAAATGCAATAATTGTTACATTAATTTTGGTCTAAGTCATCTGAGAGAGAAAAAACCACCTTTGATGATGGGCTGGGATTTAGCTCAGTTGGTTGAGCACTCGCCTGAGGTGCTTGCATCGGAGATCGAACCACCTCAACTGATTGGGGTTTTTCTCATTCCAACCAGTGCACCACAACTGGTCAAAGACCATGGAACGTGCATATAAAAGATCCCTTGCTGCATTAAGAAAGATGTAGCGGGTTTCCTCTGATGACTACAGGTCAGAATTACCTAATGTTTGACATCCAATAGCCAATTATTAATTAATGTGCTCTAGTTGTACCGTTAAACAAAACAAACAAACTTTTTGATGACATAAGTTGCTTTTTATCAAACAGGACAGCAATATGCAGTATTAACAAAAAATAGAAAACACAAAATCTCATATTGCAGGAGCAGATAACTTTTCAACTGGAAGAAAATGGATTATAAAAAAATGACACCTTAACAAATAGTATTTTGTTATTTGGTGTCAGTGCATGGTTATACTATACTGGAAGAGATTTTTTAAAATCCCACTCCAAATAATGTCATTAAGATAAAAATGACTTCAATCATCCAACCTACTGACTTTAAAATGGATCAAATTTAAAAAGGTGACAGAAGACCAAAAAAAAAGAAGAAAAAAGATAATAATAAACGTTTTTCCCCCACCTGAGTTCAATGCCAATATTGAATGTGTGTTAAGATCCAGCAAATGTTTACTGCTATATCACGTTTCATGTTGCAATCTAGAGCTCAGCACTGCACTAGTTGAGTAGGTCTCCCACAAGGTCATCAAAACAATACATGGGTGTAATAATTCAGTGTGCCTCAATACACAAGAAAATAAAATCTGAATGCTTTAGTTTGTAACCTACATCAATCATGTTCTCATTTCATAAGCTCTTGTTTTGTGAGGGCATTCTTAGGTTCACTAACAAGGAATTTGTACCAAGGTTATATAATTTTATAGCAAATACAACTGCACTGTTGAGAATTAAACGCAGTTTTCTGATCACCATAAGCGTACGAGATGGGGGTGAAGGTGGTGGGAGGCAACTGCCCCCTAGTGATGGAGCAAACCTCAAATTTGGGCAAAAATTATATAAATATTCGGGCAATATGTGCTAACTTGAGACCTTTTTACCATGTATTTCCATCATTCTACCCTCAAAATTAGTTGCAATCCATGTAAAAATGTGTAGTGATTCATTTGCAACCCTATATAGCTATTTGGTAAAAATGCTAATATGATTGGTTTAAACAATATTTATTCCCAATTATAATGCTGGTTGGGGATTGGCCAACAGGCAAAATATCTATATCAAGGCCTCTTTCTACAATTTGAAATATAATTCAGGTTTACACAAGATGACAGCTAGACCAGTGTTAAATTCAATGATTCCAAATCTTAAAATCATATTCCCACGGGCAAGTTAACAAATCTGTTTGCAACCCCAGGTCTACCAAGGATTATAAATAAAAGTAACCTTGATTACTACTGAGATGGAAGCAAAGGTGGATTATTTCTGTAGTCACGTGACAACACCCCTATATGATTTTAAGAGTAGAAACCAAAATATAAAATCTAAATCATACATTTTAGATAAGATAATACATGGTCAATAATTTTCCATTACTATTACCTAATATTTATATAACAAACAAATATGATTAAATGTTATCCAGATTCTGGCATTTTAGTTTAATTCAGGCTAAAGACAGCCTGCCCCCCTACAAAAATGGGAGCCTATGCTGATCATCATTCGAATAAAGAGTAAACTATACTTTCTTACAGATAGAACAGAATATACGATATCTTTGATGTACACCAATCATGGTGCATAGCAGAAAATAAAGGTGACAGGTGTGTTATTGAAAAGAATACCACAAGAATGTAAGTTAGTATTAACAAGCATCCTGAGTTTACTGTTCAAGCAATACATGTTCCAACCAGGCCCAATTTTTTTTCTTATTTTCCAAGTTCAAAGAGCCATAACTTTGTGAAAAAATGCCTAAATTGCTGTGAAAGTCAAACTTGATCTGCAACAGTAAAGCGCTCGCTTGATGTGCGATCGGTTTGGGATCGATCCCTGTCAGTGGGCCCATTGTGCTATTTCTCGCTCCAGTCAGTGCACCACAACTGGTACATCAAAGGCTGTGGCATATGCTATCCTGTCTATGGGATGGTGCATATAAAAGATCCTTTGCTGCTAATCAAAAAGAGTAGCCCATGAAGTGGCAACAGTGGGTTTCCTCCCTCAGTATGTGTGGTCCTTAACATTATGTCCGACACCATATAACCGTAAATAAAAGTGTTGAGTGTGTCGTTAAATAAAACATTTCCTTTCTTCCAGTACATGATAAAATGATACCCAAAATGTCAGCTCAATATCTTGAGACATTACGAAAAAAGTCCTGAATTTTGTTTTCTTATCTCCTAATTTCAAGTGCCATAACTCTGTCAAACATGGTAAATTGCCATTAAAGTCAAACTTGATCTGTAACAGTACATGATAAATCGATATCCAAAATTTTAGGTCAATATCTTGAGGTATTATGAAATAAAAGTCCTGAATTTTGTTTTCTTATCTCCTAAATTCAAAGGCCATAACTCAGTCAAAAATGGTAAATCGCTATGAAAGTCAAAGTTGACCTGTAACAGTACATACATGTAATAAAGCTAGACACAAACTTTCAGCTCAGTATCTTGAGTTATTGTGCAAAAATAAGATCAGAAAACTATATGTGGGACAGACAGACGGAGACAAAGAAGGACAAAGATGAAACCTATAGTTACCTCTGGTTGGACTGATAGGGGACTAAGGGGACTAATAAATTTGAAATGTTTGCTACTTACGAACTTTAGCTGGTGGAAGACAACAAGAATGCTTTTCTTCGAGATTTCCAGAGCTGACACTTTTGTTTAATGTGAAAATCTGAGACACACTGTGATTTTTCTGCCATAACAGACACAGCTGCAAATTCTGCAACTTTGTTTGTTTGCGCAGCATTGTAAGTAGACAATGACAATTCTCCACAACACCAGACTAACAAGTTTACCTCAAGCTTCAGACGATTTCAATTATCTTGTAGTCAATGAAACATTCTTTATTCAACTGACTTCACTGAATATATTTACTATTCCTAATCGGATATGGAAAATATTGATCAGTCTTATATGATAAATAAATGTCAAGGCATTATGTTTCATTAAACAAAAATATCCTTTAAAAAAACTCCAACTGTTTTCCAATGTATCACACAATACTGTCCTACTGACATTATCAAAACATGTTTTGAAGAGCATTCTTCTTCTTTTTGTTTTACTAAAAAGTGTTTATAATTTTAATATTCCTTTTGATTATGTCACAGCTTTGTTTCCACATTGAAGATGTCTTCTAGCAGGATAAAGAAAATTGTCCTACAAAATTTCATTCTATTGTTTTTCAACAAATATATCACTGGTGACAGTTTTTTCCCAATAGGACAAGTCAATGGATATTACATATAGCTGCAGGTTTTTGTTTTAATTTGTCCTGACATATTAAACAATACAAGTTTCCATGTCTATTTCCAGTCTCTTGAGCTAAATGTAAGTAAAACCTTCAGAGTAGATTCATTGTGCAAAATTCTCTTCAAATCCTGGGTATTTAATGTTAAAAAATACAACCTAGAATGCTTCTAGATAACCTCCACATCTACTTCCATTCACTTTTAACTAAACACGCAGTGACAACTTCAGCATCGGTTCACTGTCCAAAATATTTTGTTCCAAAACTTATGATTTGTCTGAATTTCCAAAAGAATGACGAAAAGTTCAATTTTCTCCAATTAATTTGAATTCAATAATTTAATTCAGTTTTAATAAACTTCCATCCAGTGAATATGAATGAAACTTCCAACAATTTCTTTCACTTTTAACAATCTTTCCAATATTTCAACTATAAATTTAGCTTCACTGCAACGAAAATCAGCACCATGTCAGATGTCAAAATAAATGACAACAAGTAACATAAGACTCTCTAGCCCATCTGGCTCTCAGACTAATGCAATATAAACCTGTGTATCACGAGCAATTATTAAATAAAATGACGGCAAATAACATAAGGCACTCTAGACAACCTGGCCCTCAAAGAAGTGCAATATAAGTCTGTATATCACAGCAAATGATTAACTCACCAGACCAAGCGAACACATAGGTCGGAAATACATCATTGTGTGGTGCTTTCAATACAATCAATAGCTGAATGGGCACACAGTCTACTGCCATGCTAAGTGAGTGTGTTGGCTGGGGCAGGGCAAGGAGGAGCGGGGTGACACAGTGTCACTAGCAGTTGGAGTACAATCACCTCGCTACACCTAATTGATGGCCAGCATATCGCTGACTCCACAATAATGGAACTGTCGGAACACTATCTAGATGTTTAGGAAAGTCACGGAATCACGCTCTCCAGGGACAGGTCTATACAAATGCCATACTAAATACATAATTTTCTCATTACAAGTCAAAGAATGTATACCCAGAGGACACTGGAAGTTCACTATTTAATAATCTTAATATTACATCAGACGTATGGTAATTGTGACATATGGGTTAAAGTGAGAGGAGGAGCCCATTTTTGTGGCCCTGAGGTGTAACAGGTTAAAGGATCTATCTCCCTTGAAGGACTCAGAGATTTGTGCTGTACTATGTTGTCTTTTAGAACATGTTTTTTAGTAGTAATAGCCGATACGCCAGTAGCGAGTCTCCCTCCACGTCTCTCCCAAATCTTTCTTTCCCTCCTCCTTTTTTTCCTCTGTCTTTTCTTTCCTTCCATAATTCACCCACTCCTTCCCTTTCTTTCTCTCTACCTTGCCTTCCCTCTCTCTGCCTTCCCTCTCTCTCTCTCTTTCAGTCTGTTTGTCTGTCTCTCCCTTGTCTGTCTGTCTCTCCCCTGTCTGTCTTTCTCTCTCTCTCTCCCTGTCTGTCTCTCTCTCACTTTCTCTTCTCTCTCTCTCTCTCTCTCTCTCTCTCTCTCTCTCTCTCTCTCTCTCTCTCTCTCTCTCTCTCTCTCTCTCTCTCTCTTGTCAAAATAACCATTTAGAAGAAAGAAAGAAATATTTTATTTAATGATGTACTTAACATATTTTTATTTACAGTTATTTGGCGTTAGACATATAGACAACAAACAGATTAAGATATGAAACCCTGACCATGGATTTATTTTTTTATCCACCAGTTCCTTCAAGATAGAATATACCACAGTATAAACCAATTATGATATTAATTATAGTCTTAAAACATCTTTCAAATCTCTAAAAACTAAAATTACCAAATCATTAATGTTTATAAACCCGATTTTATATGTATTTAACTTTGACCGTATCAGTACTTAAATAACCAAGTCAAAAATAAAACTGTCAATTCATTTACACCACCCACAACAACTGATTATACCAATGTTCATATCAAGAAGTGACATTTATAAATCACACGTCCAGACACAGACACAGTGTTTTATTTATAAAGCCTCTTGGATGTCACCACATTCCCTGAATGGTATAGATATTATCTACACAGTGCAAACAAACAGAAACCACCTTCAAGACAAAGGCAAGACTAAAAATTCTCACTGACAAAGGCAACATGCTGAGGGGCAGTTCTGTATCAACAGGATATTATGGATATTTCACCATATCTACTTTTTAGAATTAAGACTTGCTTTGTGGTCGACATTATGAATAAGTCCTTTATTGTCCCAAGTATAGTCAAAATAATCATTAGAAATTCATAAAATTGATGAAACTTACTATAGGTGTAAATTAAGTCCTCTGGTTTTTTGGGTCAGTGGACCTAAAACGGGGATGGTATTTACCATATTCAGTAGAGTACTTATCTGAGATGCTTACCGGGGTATGTCATAGGATGGAACATCCTCGGTGGACCCTTTCTCCAACTCTGTGTTTTTCCATCCCATTCAATGATCCACAACTGCTATATCAAAGGCCATGGTATATACTATCATGTCGGTGGAACAGTGTATATAAAAGATCCCTTGCTGCCAATGGAAAAATGTAGCGGGTTTCCTCTGAAGACTACATTTTGTAATTACCAAATGTCTGACTTCCAATGACTACGGTGTGTTAGTGGTGTTGTTAAACAAAACAAACTTGAACTTATAATGGACATAAAAATAAATCTGTTCAGTTGAAACTGGTTCAGAGTTCTATACATAACATGTCTTACTCCTTTTCACATGATCACAGTGCTATTGAAACTGGTTCAGAGTTCTATACATAACATGTCTTACCCCTTTTCACATGATCACAGTGCTATTGAAACTGGTTCAGAGTTCTGTACATAACATGTCTTACTCCTTTTAACATGATCACAGTGCTATTGAAACTGGTTCAGAGTTCTATACATAACATGTCTTACTCCTTTTAACATGATCCCAGTGCTATCAAAACTGGTTCAGAGTTCTATATATAACATGTCTTACCGGTACTTCTATTAATATGATCCCAGTGCTATCAAAACTGGTTCAGAGTTCTATATATAACATGTCTTACCGGTACTTCTATTAATATGATCCCAGTGCTACTGAAACTGGTTCAGAGTTCTATACATAATATGTCTTACTTCTGTTAACATGATCCCAGTGCTATTGAAACTGGTTCAGAGATCTATATATAACATGTCTTACCAGTACTTCTGTTAACATGATCACAGTGCTACTGAAACTGGTTCAGAGTTCTATACATAACATGTCTGACTTCTGTTAACATGATCCCAGTGCTATTGAAACTGGTTCAGAGATCTATATATAACATGTCTTACCGGTACTTCTGTTAACATGATCACAGTGCTACTGAAACTGGTTCAGAGTTCTATACATAATGTCTTACTTCTGTTAACATGATCACAGTGCTATTGAAACTGATTCAGAGTTCTATATATAACATGTCTTACAGGTATTTCTGTTAACATGATCCCAGTGCTATTGAAACTGGTTCAGAGTTCTATATATAACATGTCTTACCGGTACTTCTGTTAGCATTATCACAGTGCTACTGAAACTGGTTCAGAGTTCTATACATAACATGTCTTACTTCTGTTAACATGATCCCAGTGCTATTGAAACTGGTTCAGAGTTCTATACATAACATGTCTTACCGGCACTTCTGTTAGCATGATCACAGTGCTATTGAAACTGGTTCAGAGTTCTATATATAACATGTCTTACCGGTACTTCTGTTAACATGATCCCAGTGCTATTAAAACTGGTTCAGAGTTCTATACATAACATGTCTTACTTTTGTTAACATGATCCCAGTGCTATTGAAACTGGTTCAGAGTTCTATACATAACATGTCTTATACTTCTGTTAACATGATCCCAGTGCTACTGAAACTGGTTCAGAGTTCCATACATAACATGTCTTACTCCTGTTAACATGATCACAGTGCTACTGAAACTGGTTCAGAGTTCCGGGGCTATTTGTGGCACTTGCCAAATTCACCAATTGCGAATTTCAAAAAAGGGCAAATTTTATTTTCATTTGGCGAAATAATTTTATGAGATAATTTGTATTTTGTTAGAAAATAACTGGGTTTCTGCAATTTGTGAAGTTTTATAGACAATTTAGCGAAAATGTTTGCTGACCCATAGCTAGTCCTGAGTTCTATACATAGAAACATATTTTGTGCTCCTATTCAATAAGTAAAGGCATGGTATCACAGATTATAAGTTGGTGAAAACTATTAACGTAGGATCTTGAACATCACTATTGCACTACCCAACATGTTACCTTATGTTCTGCAAAGAAAATTCTATATATAAATCCTTGGCTAATTTAGCTACTTAAAATATACACAGTGTGTGCATGTTCCTCTTTACAGGATTCAAAATTTATTTTGTGAAATAGGAAGCAATTTTTGCTTGTAACATTTTGATCTTGATGCAAATGCTAGAAAATGAGAATGCCAATGTAAACTTTACTTTCATTTAACAAAAACATTAATTAAAACATTTAACGATGTATAATTTAATATTGCTCTTCATTATGTTGATACGGGGTGGGATTTAGTTCAGTCGGTCGAGTGCTCGCTTGAGGCGCTTGCGTCACAGGATCGATTCACCTAGGTGGATCCATTCAGCTGACTTGGGTTTTTTTCCATTCAGCTGACTGGGGTTTTTTCCCCCGTTCAAACCAGTGCATCACAACTGGACAAAGGCTGTGGTATGTGCTTTCCTGTCTGTGGGAAAGTGCATATAAAAGATTCCATGCTGCATTAGGAAAAATGTCAGAATTGCCAAATGTTTGACATCCAATAGCCGATGATTAAGTAATCAATATGCTCAAGTGGTGTTGTTAAACAAACTTTTTTTTAATGTTGATATAGTTGGCAGTAACATCTTAATTAAAATAGTTCTACTATGTCTTAAGATAGAAAGCACAAACAGCTAGTAAGACTGATTATCAGAAAGCATACTGTGTGTTTTGAGTGGCAAGTTTCTGTCAATATCAGACCTTGCCTTTAGCTACTGCTGGTTATTATTCCTGTATTTAACTTGGGGTGGGATATAACTCAGCTGTAAAGTGATTGTTTGAGGCGCCATGGGTCACAGGATCAATCCCTTCAGTGGACCCAATGATGTTGTCCATTTCAGTCAGTGCCCCATGACTGTTGTATCAAAGAATCTGTATAATATAATATATGATGTACTGTCTGTGAGAACGTTTTTAATTTTACTTTGTTGCTATTTGCTAGGAGCAACCAATGACAGCAGCTGGTTTCAACTCATACTTTAGAAAAAAACAGAAGAGTAAAGTTTGTTTTATTTAACGACGCCACTAGAGCACACTGATTTTTTATCTTATCATGGATGTCAAACATATGGTCATTCTGACACTGTCTTTTAGAGGAAACCCACTGTCACCACATAGGCTATTCTTTTACGACAGGCAGCAAGGGACCTTTTATTTGCACTTCCCACAGGCAGGATAGCACAAACCATGGCCTTTGTAGAACCAGTCATGGATCACTGGTCGGTGCAAGTGGTTTACACCTACTCATTGAGCCTTGCGGAGCACTCACTCAGGGTTTGGAGTCGGTATCGGGATTAAAAAACCCATGCCTCGACTGGGATCCGAACCCAGTACCTACCAGCCTGTAGACCGATGGCCTAACCACGATGCCACTGAGGCCGGACAAAGGTGGGTTGATACACTGCTTATGCAAGTTTTATTCAATGGTGTAATTCATTTGCTATAAAGAACCTTTTTTCATTGACAAACTTTTAAACCAAATATTGCACTGTTGAAAGTGTCACAAAAGCTGACAAATGTCCATAGAAATTATTCTAGCTCACAAAAAGTCAAAGATGTATTCAATATAAACATACCAAATTTACATTAAAAAAGAAAAAACATAGCTACAAAGTGCAACTAATTCCACTCCCAAAATTTGAATGAATATTTTTTCAGTCTATCAAATTATTCAAGCATTTCTTTTACTAATAAGCTTACTGAAAATGAACGACTGAATTTACCAAGCCTGTTTATGTCTTACATGTGTGTAACTACATATATTTACATTGCTGAAACATCTTGCGGAGCACTCACTCAGGGTTTGGAGTCGATATCTAGATTAAAAATGCCATGCCTCGACTGGGATCCAAACCCAGTACCTACCAGCCAGTAGACTGATGGCCTAACCACGACGCCACCGAGGCCGGTACTTTAGACAAAGTCAACATAACCATATGTTAGACAACCAAACAACCATAGTTTAGTATGTGCTGAGGTGTAGTTAAACAAATATTCCTTTCCTTTCCAATGTTAATTAGCATATCAGTCCGTTACAGGTCAGGTCATAAGGCTTAATGTGCACATTCAGAGTAAGCTATTGTAGTGCATGCCTGTCATGGGCGCAGGTATCCACTTGCGCCGGCTCCTTCGTCCAGGCGAAGAAAGGGTTGGTGTGGGTGGGAGAGGGGACCAGCCCGTGCTTGACAAGTGCAAGAGAGCACCAGCAGCCTGACCAGGGTCAATAACTGGTCATGGCATTTGTGGTGTTATTGAATTTTGAATGTCCTGTAGGATTAAGTCCAAAATATAAAGATTATGCCGTTTTTATGAGGTAATTTGGTGCATAATTTGGAAATTCAGTTATATAGAGATTGAAGAATACTTATAAATCTAAAGTCTTAGATACCATAAACCACATTAATTATTATTTTTTTTTTTTTTTTAAATACCAGTTTAAAAGTTAGTGTTTTAATGTTATAATTTGTTGGGGTTTTAAAACTAGAATTGACTGAGGATTCATTAATTTGTGAACATATAAACTTGTATTCATAATTTTATTTGTACTAAGTTGTTAACCTCACAAGTATTTGTATATACTCAATAGCTGAAAGGTGACTCAGTCAATGTAGATGTTTTAAAATTGCTTCCTTCAATAGATTCATCAATGCTTGACTATTTATCTCCCTTCCCATTTTAGAGCCGCAAAGCTATTGTGTTAGATTCATGAACAACTTGACAACAGTAAGCAAATCAGCTGAAATAAATATAAAGACACCACTTGGTGGTTTCAAATCTTCTCACGTAATACTAGTGAGTTATGCGGGGCTGCGCACTTTGAACAATTAGGACCGCTAGTTGTCCATGATAAATGAACCCTGATTCACAAATAAACAGTTTCGTGAGACCTAAATCATCATTGATCGCTATGCAGCAAAATCGATTTACAGTATATACTCACACACAAAAGAAACACTTCACCATTTTCAACCAATATAATAGTAACTTCACTTAAAATAGCTTTTCAATATTTTAAAATTCTCTTTTGTTATATCCTTATGAAACTGTCAATAAGACAAGAAAGAAAAAACATCACAATTTTTTCAAAATGAAATTGTTTCAAATGAATACATTCTTCATTGCAAAAGGAAAAAGTCTATGCAATTTTTCAACCTTTCTTGTATGCATTAGTATATGTGAAAATACAATGTTTCTAGTCTAATTTCAATTCCACCACCAATCAAAACCACTGAAAAATAAACATCCATCTCAAATCAAATGTCTTGTTGATTTTTACCCAATTTTGTCGTAGTTCCCAAAAATAATTATTTATCAGTGTGATGTGACACATTACTGTCTCAGATATACTGTAAAGGTTTGGCACTGTCGTGATTCAAAAAAAAGTTTAAAACTTGCTATTTTATTAAACAAATATTTCAATTGATTTTAAATGCAATATTTACTCATCCAGAATTGATAGTTTGAACTACTCCTACTAGAATCTACTGTGCTACTACAGACTGTTACAGACACTATGAGTAACTTTGGTGTGGTATTCTGCAGGCATAGTGCCAAGATAAAACTGTGACAAGAAATAAGAGAGAAGTGATGCACCAATAAAAAGCTGAATACCAACAGACCATTCCAAAATACTTCATTCCAGTGCAATAGTGTCACCTAATCTGTTTGAACTTTGGACCGAAGCATTGGAAAATATTGCAATTTAGCAAGAAGAAAATATGACAATAAAACTGGCAATAAAAGAACTTTTAAGTATGATCACCACCTGTCCATAAAGGAATTTTTAAGTATGATAACCACCTTTCCATAAAGGACACTTTAAATAATGACTATTTTTATTACACTTTCCATTTTGTGCTCATCTCCAATTAAGTTTCAAGCTTGCTGCTTTGGGCACATGCCTCAGCTACATGGGTTGTCTGTCCAGATCAGAAGTTAATGGTTGTCTGTCCAGATCAGAAGTTAATGGTTGTCTGTCCAGATCAGAAGTTAATGGTTGTCTGTCCAGATCAGAAGTTAATGGTTGTCTGTCCAGATCAGAGGTTTATCAGAAGTTAATGGTTATCTGTCCAGATCAGAGGTTAATGGTTGTCTGTCCAGAGGTTAATGGTTGTCTGTCCAGATCAGAGGTTAATGGTTTTCTGTCCTGATCAGAAGTTACTGATAGTCTGTTCAGATCAGAGGTTACTGTATGTCTGTCCAGATCAGAGGTTACTGTATGTCTGTCCAGATCAGAGGTTAATGGCTAGCTGTCCAGATTAGAGGTTACTGATAGTCTGTTCTGATCAGAGGTTACTGTATGTCTGTCCAGATCAGAGGTTACTGTATGTCTGTCCAGATCAGAGGTTACTGATAGTCTAGCTGTTCAGATCAGTGGTTAATGTATGTCTGTCCAGATCAGAGATTAATGTGTACTGAAACACAATGAAAACGCAAAAACATGTAATATGACATTAATGACTAGTATTCATGAGATACATTCACATGGAAACATGGCCAGTTATCATCAGTAATCGAGTTGCATTCGTAATCGAAAAGTTCAACCCCCCTCCCCCCCATCAAGGTCAGTATCTGGTGTGTCCACCATTGGCCCATGAGCATGCGTAAAGACGACGGGGAAAGGATTGGCACAAACATCTCAAATAAGCCACAGGAATGTTCTTCCACTCCTCTTGCAATGCCTGTGCAAGCTCAGCGATGTTACACGGTGGTGGTGGCTGGCGGTGACGTACACGATGTCCTAACTCATCTCATATGTGTTCAGTTGGGTTCAAATCCGGTGAAACGGTGGGCCAGTTCATAACGGTGATACCGGCTTGTTGCAGGAATGCCTGGGTAATTCTTGCAGTATATGGACGGGCATTGTCTTGTTGAAACAGAAGGGGACCTCCTGGTCTTCGGTGATGGCGCAAAAGTGGCTGGAGAACTGGTCTTAGAATAACGTCAACATAACTCTGGGCTGTAAGGGCATCGTGGACAATGATGAGATCACTCCTGAAATCACAGTTGATTGCCCCCCATACCATCAGACAACCACCGCCAAATTGATCACGTTCCCTCACATATCCGTCAGCGTACTGTTCATGGAGTCTCCTGTATACACGTACTCTTCCATCGGTAAAGGAGACAGAGAAACGGGACTCATCTGAGAAAACAATGCTCCGGTAAAAGGCTGGTGGATGATTACCATTCTGGAAAGCAAACTGTAGTCTTGCGGCATGATGTTGCAATGTCATGATGTTACCGTTGTACGGGTGTCTGCATCTGAGTCCAGCCGTTCTGAGTCAACGGATGACCGTCATTGATGGATAGGCCTTCCATGACATCCTATTGTGTTGCTTGCTGTCATCATCACAGTTCTGAACCAGTCACGGAGGTGGTGTCGTCGAATCTGCCGATCTTGGTGTGGGGTCGTAACGGGATGTTGACCAGGTCGAGGTTGATCACAGACACTCCTGTTCTGTTGATGACATTCAAAAAGTCGTCCAATAGTTGATGGATGGACTCTGAAGGTCCTAGCAACTTGGCTTTGCGAAAGTCCCCCCTTGAACCATGCCCAATGGTCGCTCCCTTTGTTTTTCTGAGTTGTAGCATTCTTAATGTGACGAGGAATATGACACCGTTACGTGACTTTTATGTGTCCACATACTGGCATGTCACGTGCATTTCACGTGCATTGCATGCAGCATGATTGAGAATGTAGTGAATGCATTTCACACCATTTTGTGTATTTCTGCTATTGTATGTGTAACGAGAACAAAACCAGGATTAAAACCCAAACAAAAGTACCAATCAATGGCTTCCTCTCATAAATAGTTATTTTAAGTCCAATAAATATATTTTTCATTAATCACAACAAAATATTGAAAAATATCTGTTTTGCATTTTCATTGTGTGTCAGTATATGTCTGTCCAGATCAGAGGTTAATGTCTGTCTGCCCAGATCAGAGGTTAATATCTGTCAAAAACAGAGGTTAATGTCTGTCCAGATCAGAGATCAATGGCTATCTGTCGAGATCAGAGGTTAAAGGCTGTCTGTCGAGATCAGAGGTTAATAGTTAGCAACAGAAAGGAAGTCACAGTGTGAGAGAGCTGCCAGGACAGGTCACATTGTACAAAGATTACATTGTGCATATACAGAAATGTACTGACCACCAGATACATCATGACCGAAAGCCTGGATACAATCAACACTGCTGCTACGAGAACGGTGATAGTTTGTTCTCTTACACTGGCAACCATTGCAGCCATCTGAAGCAAACAAAAGCAAATAAAAACATGCAGAAATCATATATTTATAAAAATCATGCAGAAATTCTTCTTTAAAAAACAAACAAATTGCACCACACTATGGGATAGCTTGAGATTACAATGATGTTAACCATATGCCTTTACAACCGTTTGCAATTGGTAAATTGAATTGAACTATGTGGTATCTGTACACTGCATTATGTAGATAATGTGCATTAAATTATGTGGTATCTGTACACTACATTAAGTAGATAACGTGCATTAAATTATGTGGTATCTGTACACTGCATTAAGTAGATAACGTGCATTAACTTATTTGGTATCTGTACACTGCATTAAGTAGATAACGTGCATTAAATTATGTGGTATCTGTACACTGCATTATGTAGATAACGTGCATTAAATTATGTGGTATCTGTACACTGCATTATGTAGATAACGTGCATTAAGTTATGTGGTATCTGTACACTGCATTATGTAGATAACGTGCATTAAATTATGTGGTATCTGTACACTGCATTATGTAGATAACGTGCATTAAATTATGTGGTATCTGTACACTACATTAAGTAGATAACGTGCATTAAATTATGTGGTATCTGTACACTGCATTATGTAGATAACATGCATTAAATTATGAGGTATCTGTACACTACATTAAGTAGATAACGTGCATTAAATTATGTCGTATCTGTACACTACATTAAGTAGATAACGTGCATTAAATTATGTCGTATCTGTACACTACATTAAGTAGATAACGTGCATTAAATTATGTGGTATCTGTACACTGCATTATGTAGATAACGTGCATTAAATTATGATTTATCTGTACACTACATTAAGTAGATAACATGCATTATACGGTGGAGATCTTTACATTGTTACAAATCACATACTTTCAAGATTTACCAATCAAGCTAAAAATGCATAAGCATCAGCTGCTCCGTCTGGCTCTATTATGGATATACGTAAAACAGGAAAATGTAACTGTAATTTTCTGCAAAAATGAAGGTTGCCAATAAAAACATTCTTTAAATCTCTTAGATGCAATGCGATAACCTGTCTTTTTGCCTCAACCAGATTAAATGTGATGTGTCATTCTGTTTATATGTATACTGTTAGGTGGGTTGATACATTGCTTATACAAGTTTTATTCAATGGTGTAATTCATTTGGTATAAAGAACCTTTTTTCATTGACAAACTTTTAAACCAAATACTGCACTGTTGAAAGTGTCACAAAAGCTGACAAATGTCCATAGAAATTATTCTAGCTCACAAAAAGTCGAAGAAGTATTCACTACCAAATTTGCATTAAAAAAGAAAAAACATAGCTACAAAGTGAAACTAATTCCATTCCCAAAATTTGAATGAATATTTTTTCAGTCTATCAAATTATTCAAGCATTTCTTTTACTAATAAGCTTACTGAAAATGAATGGCTGAATTTACAAAGCCTGTTTATGTCTTAAACATGTGTAACTACATACATTTACAATGCTAAAACACCTGTGTTTAAAGGGACAGACCCTAGTTTCAACCCGTGAAAATTAACATTAAGTTTAGTTAATCTACAAACCTGTAACACATTTGGATACAATTACAATCGAGTGAAACATGAGTTTGTGATTTTGAAATGGTGAAATACCCTCTAAAAATAGACTAAAACTCGACTCCCTAACTGTTACTTCTCAAACGCACGTGCGTTTTTAAAAATATAAGAAATGAATTTATAAGAAATGACCAAACACTTTGAATGTACGGAAACTGATAATCTAAACCATAAAATTTAAGTAAAGTATGATTTCAGTTATCAAAAATGGCTATAATAGTAAAAAATGTGCCTTAGTGTTTAAAAACTAGGGTATGTCCCTTTAAGAAAAAAAGCTTTCATAAATTTGGCCCAAAGGTTTTAAGTATGCTAAAAAAAGATTCAAATGAAAAAATAAAGGTCAAAATTAACAGCCAACTCTACAAAGAACAGACAGAACCACTCAGATGTGTTAAATTCAATATTCATATTCACGCAGCATGAAAGATATTTGGTCTGTGAGACCACCGCAAGAGATCAGTCTGCTACGGTTAGACTACATTTTGACAAACATGCCAAGATAAGGTAATGAAATGTGACCGCAATACCATCCACTGGATATTAAAAGACGAGAAATATCAAACGCAGGTTCTTGCATCAATGAAGACCAATAGTTTTCACAAAAGTAACATTTTGGTTGAGTTAGATAATGGAGCCAGGAATAAACCGATGTTCTGAGATCACTATGGATCACTTTGTTAGATTTTTCACAATAAACCTTCTTGTGGTTAAGCCCGCTGAAACAGTTTAAAGCTGCTATATCTAGCATATTTTTTATTAGTTAACTATTTAGAATAGACTGTTCTCATTGTTTTTACAAAAATTTCTTTTTACTTAACTATACTGAACAAAAGAAATGTAAAAAAAAAATTCATTCATGATAGTTAATTTGGTAAAAAAAAAAAAAAAACATGTCAAAATGTGCTTAAAATGTTCGCTAGACATTCATATTTTAACAGACAAATCCTAAAGGATTTCAAACAATAATTTTAAATAAATTAAAAGAAAGTAAATTAATATTTGCATTTCTTTTGTAATTGCTCAGTATATTTAAAAACAATTGTCCATATTATTTATTTTTAATATATTTTTATTAGTTAATTGTCCACATTATTTATTTTTTATTTATTTTTATTAGTTAACTGTTAAGAACAGACTGTCCACATTATTCTGGCAGCCTTTATTTCATGCTAGAGAAGAATTTGTTATGGTATTGCTTTGGCCATAAGCTATTACAACCAGATGGGAATCATAATGACCATGAGTTCTTGAGCATCATCAATACTATTTAAGTCTTGAATCCTTCTGGTTGTATCGCAAAATGCCCAATGCCTATTTTAGATTTTCTCTTGGGATCAACTGCTGAAAATACATACCCCGTACACAATTCCCTATGTGAGCAGTGGCATTTCAGACAATAGCAGCACCTCAAACAATGATCGAGGCCTAATGTGTTCTTCCTGTACGTCCTTCATCGGTCTCCAGTTAATTAGTCCATACATCTATTTCAGATTTCCTGGTATCATTGTTGATCACAGTTTAATTATTCTTATCAGGAGAATAACATGTCTTCAATTCTACAACAGGTACTGAGATATCACGTTTGTTTAGGGATTTAATTTATGTGTAATTTGTGAACTAGTCAGGTCAACAAATGAAAGAACACAATATAATTATAATACATGTATACATGTAATACAAATTTATGATACTATCTTCATGAAACACAAATTTAATTATGCAACAAATTGTGTGTATTTTGGATGGATTTAAAAAAAAAAATTATTTTGTTTAGTACCGTATATTGCCGTATATTGTTCATACTGGTGCAGTTGGCATGAATCATGTGATCCAATCAAATAGGAGCTTACAAAATGATATAGACAGAGGTGTCAGAGAAAGACTGTTCCTGTCAAACAAAGATGGCGGACAGTTGGAAAGAACATGTTTTTATCATTGAAATGACAATAGCTGTAAGGGTCTGATCAAAATGTTTAAGTCACGGTCAGGAGTGTTTTTGATAAGAATTTTATGAACCAATTTGTTGCCTCCATGAATAAGCTGATTCTCTTCTTTTGGAAAGTATTTCTAGACTTCAAAAGTTGGCTAATACATGGCAATATACAGTAAACCACAGAAATTTATGCCCATGAAAATAAAGGATTTCACAGTATTGGCAACTTGTAAACATATCATTATTGAGTCACACACATAGCTACATCACAAAATCGCTCATTTCACCTCTAGGTCATCGTACAATGTGGCTGAAATAACAGATATAATAGCTTTTCCCCTTAATTGTTATGGTCTGCAGGTAAAGATAATAACTAGTTAATGACGTTGGATATCTGCTTTATCCTGTTCAGGCCGAATGAGAAATTTCCCATTCTTACCTTCATAGGATAAAGCAGATATCCGACGTCATTAAGTAGTTATTCTCAATTTTAATGCAGCCACCTCTATAAACCATTTCATTTGTGAATACAGCTTTGGACTATTACATCCATGCAATAGGCATTACAAAAACCAAACTTACAGACATGAAAAACTTTAAAGGTCACCTTAATAAAGTGACCGGTCTTTAAAAAAATTTGACACACTCTTTGGTGGTTGCTTTAACACAAGTTAGATTGTACATGGAACTAAGACCTTTAACTTGTGTCATTATAAAGCTAGACTAGAATCGAAGCATGAAATCGGGTGCAGTACTGATAATGACAATGGATCAATAAATGGTCATGTTTGAGATTGAAGATGTACATTAGCACACGACCAATGCCATGTTAGATATCAAGCTCTACACTCATTGTTGGCGCAGTCATTTAAGGATGTGCTCCTGTCTGCTCATCTTTATTCCCTTCTCAGACACCAAGCACTTTAATGCGTTACTGCCACAATTTGGCTCTACTTGTTCATATATCGTATTCATAAAATGGGACAGGGTTTCAGTTTTCTCATTCTGTCTGGTCACGATCGTCATAAAATCTCATACATACAAGACATTTCATGTTGCCTGTCAAATATGATTCAAAGCTTACTCAGTGGAGTCTGCAATCATATCACATGTATTAGTGTTTGTGCTTCCATAACAAGTGAGATAGGAAACTGCATACTTTATAAGGTGGCATATCAATCATATTCACCTGAGAACATTAGATATAATATTTATTACATAACTTTTGTTAAATTATCTTTATT
Organism: Gigantopelta aegis; assembly: GCF_016097555.1. NCBI lineage: Eukaryota > Metazoa > Mollusca > Gastropoda > Neomphalida > Peltospiridae > Gigantopelta > Gigantopelta aegis. The sequence continues at coordinate 73,804,593 of NC_054706.1, read as the reverse complement.
CTTAACCCCCTCCACACCACCCCCCCCCAAAAAAAAACCCCTACCTCTTAGTTAATAGTCACCACTGAGAATCTTTTAAAATCTTTGGTAATCAGAAGTTGTTTTCTGATTTTTACCTCAATAACCAATTTTTTATTTTAAATTAATTATATCATGCCCTGAGAAATTAGTAAAAATTGAATGATGTCAAATGACATCATTTTGGCAAGTGATGTCATCTAAGTGGCATTTTCATTTGTCAGACCGACAAGCTACATACGACTGAATCGTACTGCAAGAACACCGAAATTGGAATGACATTATTCTTGTAGGACAAGTCAATTAGAACAAGTCCTATTTCTCATAAACAAGTCAGTGTGACAATAATGAGAACATTTCTTTTAAGTGGTGATACATATTACTGCCAGTAATACTTTTCAATGTGGTCATAACACCAAAACTCACAACTGACTAATAATGCTAATATTTCACTAATATTTTTAGATATTTCACTAAATTTTCCATAATAACATATCAATATCTATGAAAATGAGAAATTGTTTTTAAAAACTTTATAGCAAATTTCAAGACAGCAAGTAAAACAAACCAAAAACCATTAGAATGTCAAAAAAGAAACACTTGTTTAAAGTGAGAAAGGAAATCTTCTGCTGTTTCATAGGCTATTCCTACCCAGGGCTCGAACTTAATGATGGCAATGACTGCAATTGCCGTCACTGAGATATAAATTGCTGTAGATAGAGAGCATTACCTATGGCACTTTTGTGCCGTTGATAAAACTCCTCAACAATGGCAAAATATATACACCAGGTATACATAATCTTTCAATATTTAAAATTTTCACATTTGAAATATGTCTACATACAGCAAAATAACCTTTTAGTCATGTTTATCTTCTGCAAATGTCACTTTAAAAAAAGTTGCCATAAGCAGGCTCAAAATTGCTGTCGGTGGGCTGTTTCACCCATTACAATTCTTGCAAATTCTTAAGTTCGAGCCCTGCTACCAAAACAGCAGCAGGGGATGTATACTGAACAACAAAAGAAACAAATATTATTGTGAAAACCATTAGTCTTGTGAGTGGCAATCCTCCTACTGGCAGTACAGGAGCGATGAAACATCCTGTTACAGATCTCCTAGGGGAGTGAAAGTCAGGACTTCTAAGGACGAGCACTTGATAGTGGATCATAAAAGCAATCAAGACTTTTCCTAACATCCTTTCAGCTCTGCCTTGTGCAGAGATATAATTTTTATCATAGATATATGTTTCTGTCATTCAGAGTTATTAAAATGATCAATTCTTGTGAAGATTAAAAGCCCATTTTGACCGTCTATTTACCAAATTAACTTTATTACGGTACGATACATGAAATGTCTTGCCTATCATTAACCACTTCAATGCACTGTGATGAACATCCATAGGTGAAACTATAAACCAAGTTTCACTGAACTAGGCAAATAGTTTGTGAAAAACTTATCTAAATGCAAAAAACGCAAAAGATGATGTCATCACTGCCATTGGAAAAGTAACACATATATCTCGCCTCTTTACTTCATAAAGGCGAGACAAAAAATAAATAAAAGTCAAATATTTGCATTTCATTATTTGTTCAGTACCGTATATGAAAGAAAGAAATGTTTTATTTAACGATGCACTCAACACATTTTATTTACGGTTATATGGCGTCAGACATATGGTTAAGGACCACACAGATTTTGAGAGGAAACCCGCTGTCGCCACTTCATGGGCTACTCTTCTGATTAGCAGCAAGGGATCTTTTATTTGCGCTTCCCACAGGCAGGATAGCACAAACCATGGCCTTTGTTGAACCAGTTATGGATCACTGGTTGGTGCAAGTGGTTTACACCTACCCATTGAGTCTTGCGGAGCACTCACTCAGGGTTTGGAGTCGGTATCTGGATTAAAAATCCCATGCCTCAACTGGGATCCGAACCCAGTACCTACCAGCCTGTAGACCGATGGCCTAACCACGATGCCACCGAGACCGGTCTACCGTATATGAAGGCCTACTGACCAAATGACAGGATCCATAAGCTTTTGATCATTTATGATGCACTGGTTGGATGGGAAAGAACCCAATGGGTCTATATCCCACTGCACCTCAGGTGAATGAATGAATTTTTTAAAAACTTTGTGTGTTTTTGTTTAATGACACCACTAGAGCACATCGATTTATTAATTATAATTTAATTGTAATAAAAATAGTCATCATCTGAAGTGTTCTTTATGGACAGGTGGTTATCATACTTAAAAGTTCCTTTAATTATTAATTATTGGTTATTGGATGTCAAACATTTGGTAGCTTGAAATATAGAGGAAACATGCTACATTTTTCCATTAGTAGCAAGGGATGTTTTATGTGTGCCATCCCACAGACAGGATAGCACATACCATGACCTTTCATGGTGCACTGGTTGGAGTGAGAAATAGCCCAATGGACCTACTAACAGGGATCAATCTCAGATCAACCACACATCAAGTGAACACTTTATCATCATGTTTTTAAAACAAATTCCTAGCATGAACAAAAACATACTGACCATTACATCTGAACAGTAGTGTTTAAATAAATGAATGATACAAATCAATACATAAACATTCTGTAATTAAACATTTATATAAAATACATAAACATTCTGTAATTAAACATTTATGTAAAATACAATGCACTGAGATGTGGTAAATAAAAATAATATTCCTTTGCACTCCAGAATGTCGAAGATGTCAAATTAAATTCAAATAACAATACACAATATTTACTATGGATGAGTAAATATTTAATATTTACTATGGATGAAAAAATATTAGCTGTAATACTTGAACTAATTTGCCTTTATTAATCTAGACCGCTCATGAATATAAAACAAATCGATGAACTAAGCTTCAAAATAAATTATGTACGGTAAGACAGGTTATTTTTAATGTGCTTAGTCACAGGAAGCTACTTCAATGCAGATCATGACATTTCAGTCTAAGCTAAATCAGCGCAGATATCAAACCCATTTAAAGGCACCATCTCTCCTCACTGTATTATAATAGCCATAAGTAAAAAGTTTCTTTTGTTTAATGACACCACTAGAGCACATTGACTTATTAATTATTGGCTATTTGATGTCAAACATTTGGTAATTTTGACATATAGTCTAGAGAAAAAAAAACTATTACTTTTTTTCATTAGTAGCAAGGAATCTTTTATATGCATCATGCCACAGACAGGATAGCAGATATGGTATTTGATATACTAGCCTTGGTGCACTGGCTGGATAATAGCAATTAGTAATGCAAAATAACACACATACACCAAATCTCCCCATGAACACAACTGTGGGGAGTCATTAATTGCTCTCCTAACTTAGATTAACTGACTGCAGTGGCATCGTGGTTACGCCATTGGACATAAGGCTGGTAGATACAGGGTTTGTGGCTCAGTACCGGCTCCCACCCAGAATGACTTTTAACAACTCAATAGGTAGGTGTAAGACAACTACACCGTCGTCTCTCTCACTAACCACTAACCATTAACAACTAACCCATTGTCCTGCACAAACAGCCCAGATAGCTGAGGTGCCAAGGACAGCGTGCTTGAACCTTAATTGGATATAAGCATGAAAACTTAGATTAATGGAGCCATTTCAGATATTACTTGATAACCCATATGGTTAAAAATATCTTGGTACATATCAAAGTGATATGTCCCACTAGAACGCCAAGCGGGACGTAACACTTCGACGTCACACGATGGCGTTATCGACTGGCGCACTACAACCTTACAGGAACGTCAACTAAACGAGTTCAGTGAAAGAAATTATGATCGATTATGGGTAATAAATAGGATATTAAACTCGCTATCATTTTGTATCATTATGATCGATTATGGGTAATAAATACAATATTAAACTCCCTATCATTTTGTATCATGAAATAATTTTCATTGTCACTCACTAAAGCTTGTGACAATTAAAAATTATTTCACTCAAGACATAAACATGATAAGAAACGGTAGCTCGTTTAATATCCTATAAATATTGAGTATTGATATTGAAATCCTTTTGTGGGTACTAGTTTTAAAAATTCACATGCTAAAACGTACTCTTTTTGAACTAAATTCAGGAGAATGGTGGGGAGCCAGAGTAATAGCTCCCCTTAAATAGTGAGGTACACTACACCAAGTTAGGGGAGCAAATAATTACTCCCCTCAATGTTTATCATAGAGAGGTCTGCTATACATGTCACAAAACAGTGGAGTAGCATTCCACGTCCAGGTGTTAATATGGACATTATACATATCTATGACATGTAGATTAGTAGTATTGGCTAAAGGATACTGAAGTATGGTGGGTGGCGGTAATCACATTGATGTGGATGATGAGTGCGCGAGTGCGAATAATTTTAACATGCTCATATACCACTAGAGTTTCGAGCATGTCCATCCCGGGGCCTGTCTCTGGATAGCCAGTGACTTGCTCCGGGACAGAACAAAATTAAGGGGATAATTTTGAAATTTACATCTAAAAATTAAATAGTGGGAATTGACTGCTCGGCCGAATATTTATATAATTTGGAGCATTTTAGAAGGACAGTCCAAAAATAAATAAGAGAAAGAAGAGAGGATCACACTATTTAATAATATTTTTGACATAAAATTTTGAACGAAGGTCTAAAAGTTTAAAGTCCGATCTATATGGTCCGGGCCGGGGGGGGGGGGGGGGGGGGGGGGGGGGGGGGGGGTAATTTTGAGGTGGGCGGAATTTGGAATACGAATTTAGTAGTTAGGTCAAAGACCGAAGACCAAAATGTGCTACAAAAATTTAAGTCCAAACAATAAAATTAGAGTGCTCGACCGAAAAGGTTTTAAGGTGATTTGAGCAATTTAGACGGGCTGCCAAAATAAACTGCGTTTGACTGTTTACAAAGAAAAACAAACAAAAAAAACAACATAAAATGTTGAACTGCAGCCAAATTTTTTTTTAAAGTCCAACTGAGCCCTATGTCCTAGGAGAGGGTATGGAACTCATGGCGAGTTGATGGGATGATCGGCTCGGAACTTCGGGAAGAAGTGAGGCAGGTCGATGTAGCACTCTCCCCGAAGTATTGCTGAGTAGTCTTCTGGAAGTATCAGCTTGATAATCCGATGGACAATTGGATTATCCATGTCTGATTTCAGTAAGCCTTGCCGGTACATCCCGTTCCGCTCCGACGTCAGGTAGTAGGTACGACTTCCCTTGACGTACTGGAACTGGTACCGCCCTTGACCAGTTGGTGTTGGTCTCCAGCTCTTGGTGACGAAGGGGCCTGGCAGCTGAGAGGTCGCAGTGAACTCCCCCTTCACACAGTTGCGGTACCATCCAGGAAGCTTGTTGCGTGCGATCTGCCAAGTCGTGGGCTGTGTGTCGGACAAGTCCTGGACCGACACCTTTCTCTTCTTGGCTTCACGCTCTGCAACCGCTGTTGCAACAACTCGTGGAGACGCCGGTGGATTGGTTGGTGCGGATGACACTTTTCCTGTTTCCATCGGCGTTGGTGCTGCAGGGGGAGGGGTCACCACTGCCGGTTTAGCCGACAGCTTTGGCTCCCCCTTTGCCGCTCCTGGCGTCTGCTGCTTCCGAGTAGTGGGGGATGGCGACGCAGAAGGGGCCGCCGCTGGCAGTTGAACTGCTGGTTTTGGCTCCCCCTGAACCGCCCCTGCCGGTCTCGTCTTCTTCTGTGAAGCAGGAGGGACCATCCCTGGCAGTTGAGCCACCCGGTTTGGTCCCCCCTGAGCTGCCGTGGACGACGTCTCCTCCTACTTCCCGATCTCTTCTGTTTATTGTCACCATAATACACGGTGACAATAGCCGTGCTCCCATTGTGTTCAACACGATACTTGGGCAAGCGGCCAAGCTCGTGCAGCACAGCCCCAAGGGTGGGGGAAGAGAAACCTCGACGTTTGCTAAACACAACCGCATTCTGTGCTGTCTCGAGTAGGAATCCGTGGATGATGAAAATTAACAGTTATCTGGATGTCTAGCACTTCCAGTGATGACACCAAAATTTTATTTTCTCTAGTGATTAAAACAAGAAATCAGGGATGCAAACCCTCTACATTTTTTTTCAGTGACTTAAGCAGCATATAAACTGTAGACATATTTCGAATGTACAAATGTTAAATACTGGCAGATAATGTACACCAGGTGTATACATTTTGCAGTCATTTAACAATGGCAGTGATTGTTATCCAGCTGTACAAAAGTGCCGTCTGTCATGCTCCTGACCTATAGCAATTTATATCTTAATGATGGCAATTTCTTCCAGTGCCAATGTTAATTTTGACCCCTGCATCAACCACCAACCACCCCATCCCATCCCATCCCATCCCATCATCCATCCATCCATCCATCCATCTATCCATCCATTCATCCACCCACCCAAGAATATCCATTCATTTATCCATCCACCTAAAAACCCATCCACTAATTCAGCCATTTATTCACCAAAGAATATCCATCCATTTATCCATCCACTCATCCTTCCATCTCTTCTAGTCCATCAAGACCCACACTGCAAGGGATTAAATCATACAACATATAAAGTCAATTGCCTGCTAAACTACTTGCCAATTCAGCATCCTGTCACCTGTTCTCACTTAATTCAATCATGCAAGATTTGTTGTCAATCGATGTGTCACGCCCTTTCAAATCTACTGTCTGAATACAACCTCAGTTGTAGGTAATAAATCAGGCCTTAGAAAATTGTGAGAATGATAGTTTCATTCATATGTCACTCACACAAGTCTAGTTTTCCGTAAACCATTACTGACCCATGCATTAAGTTAGAACATCATTTACATGCATGGTCATGATGTGACGTGCAAAAATTATATGGATTATTTGAATTAGTTTTTGCATAACCTGTACCAGGAAATGGTTTATGCCAATTTTCATTAAAAGTCCATTAAAAGAACACCTAGTTGTTCATATTTCTTTTATTTTGTTGCGATCAACAATATGAACAATTGTTAGGTTAGGCCATGATAAAAAGGAGAGCTAACTCCTACAATTAAGATGCAAAAACAGCTGTTTCAAGAAATGAATGTCAGATTACACAGAGTTTTAATCAGAATTGGTTGGAACCCATTTAAGAACAAGTGAAGTACAATAGTGAAATTTTAAATCTAGTTGACATTTTTTCTGTTTCTATTTTGTTTTAAAGAATGTCTGTGGACTATGTAATGTTTGATCATGTAAAATAAACAATGGTGAGACATGCCAAAGCTCAAATTAAATGGAGGGTAAACTCCAACAAGAGCCTTATGTGTTGGAAAGATGCATACCCGGACCACCAACACATACTGACACTTTAACAAATGAAAAACGCATAATTTAAGAGTTAATAAAAAAACATGATTATTCCTTCTAACTGGGGGCAGCCATTTTGTTTCGTTTTTGTGATGTCCGGTGGTATAGCTTGGAGCGAAGTGACGTATGCTCTGTCCAACTTCTCTTAAGCACAGTATAAACAAACACTCTAATTTACGACAAGGCGCTTCGCTTTCATCAACCTGACTTGTAAAACAACATAAATGACTTGATAGTATAATAAACTATTTAACTAAATATATTTCAAATTGCATCAATAGAATGAAATGGAGTTATAGTATTTTTCTCTTTAAAAAAAAATCCAAAGAAAAAATGCTTTTTATTAGGCCTATTGGTAGGGTACATTCAAGCAAAAACGACCACTCACAATACCCAAGTGATAATTTTCTTTTCTTTGGGACTACGTAATTGGTCAGTTTTGTGATTTTAGATGAGAAAGTCTACTTAATCAAGGGTTTTACAGAATTACTTACAGTAATAAAGTGATAATGTCCATTACGATTTGAGGGGCGTCCGCGCGGCTAACAGACAATACCTTGTGATCTTAATAAAAGAGGTACGTCTTTTTAGTGTGTCTAGACACAGTGTCTGGGGACCGTCTAAATATACACGTGCCAAATAGGAACCACAGGTACAGGCCACAGAAAGAAAAGATCAATTAACCAAGAACACACTCCAATTATTATTTCAGTACGTGGGTTAATTTATGTACAAAACATAATAGTTATTTCAACACTTTGACTAAGGTGGCTTATTTTGTATTGAAAAATAATATATTCTTGTTGCCGGCTTACTGGGATGGATATTATTACAAAAAGTTGTGATGCATCTGCAAAAATCAGGTATGTTTCGTTTCTTCAGTTCGAAGACTAATTCCTGATGTCACACATTAGGTATTATGTAACCACCAGCTCGCCAGAGGGTGTATTCACTGGGATGGTACAAAATGGCTGTGCCCGTTATATATAATAGGCATCACATTTAAGTGTTTTATTAATTAACTATAGGATTATACTTGTTGATATTAAACAATAATGTGCGTTATACATCATTGAATATGCATACCAGGCCAAATGCCTTAATTGTCCCCTTCTTTAACAAAGAGATGAACACGACATTAGATAAAGTGATGTGAACTGTTCATTAAAGAACACAGACAAGAACAGGTTTTGGGCAGTGTTAAAATCCAGAATTAAGGGGAGATCATTTTCATCTTGGCAAATATTTGAATCATGTTCCGATAGAAAATATTTAGAAATACAATAAACTCAATTCCTTGTTCTGTTAAAAGAAAGCATCTTATCAAAGTAATATTCTTAAGTGTCAGAATATTGAACTGATGAATTTCAGTATCCACTCTTAATTCCAAAACCCCTTCTTACGAAGTTTTAATTCCACTGTAGCGGACTGGTGTCCGAGACAGGCGAGTCATAGGAAGGCGGAACTTCACAGACGGTGTTTCAAATCACTTACTTAATTTGGGTGATCCCTGAAGACAATCTTTTTCATTAATCTCGCCTGGAGCTGAAAATTTCCTCTGTACCAATCCATCACGAACGTGCAGTGTGTTCGATGTGGCAGCTGCAGCGCTGCTCAGAATATTAGCAACATCGATGACAGGAAGTGTCTTCGACCGCTGAAGGTTTTTTCTGAAAGTAAAAAAAATTAAATTAAAAATTAAATTTTTTGTTTCACAATATATTGTTCATGAAAAATCATAAAGTTTGTTTTGTTTAACAACAACACTAGAGCACATTGATTTATTAATCATTGGCTATTGAATATTAAACATTTGGTAATTTTGACATTTAATCTTAGAGAGGAAACATGTACATTTTTCCATTAGATCTTTTATATGCATCATCACACAGACAAGATAGCAAATACTATAGCCTTTGGAATATCAGTTGTGGTGCACTGGATGGAACAATATAGTCCAATGGGCCCACCAACGGGGATCGATCCTAGACCAACTGTGCATCAGGCGAGCATTTTACCACTGGGCTACTTCCCTCCATAAATGAAGATCACTGCAGCTGATGAGTATAGGGGTGGGACGTAGCCCAGTGGTAAAGCCTTCGTCTGAAGAGTATAGGGGTGGGACGTAGCCCAGTGGTAAAGCCTTCGTCTAATGAGTATAGGGGTGGGACGTAGCCCAGTGGTAAAGCCTTTGTCTGAAGAGTATAGGGGTGGGACGTAGCCCAGTGGTAAAGCCTTCGTCTGAAGAGTATAGGGGTGGGACGTAGCCCAGGGGTAAAGCCTTCGTCTGAAGAGTATAGGGGTGGGACGTAGCCCAGTGGTAAAGCCTATTGTCTGAAGAGTATAGGGGTGGGACATAGCCCAGTGGTAAAGCCTATTGTCTGAAGAGTATAGGGGTGGGATGTAGCCCAGTAGTAAAGCCTATTGTCTGAAGAGTATAGGGGTGGGACGTAGCCCAATGGTAAAGCCTTCATCTGAAGAGTATAGGGGTGGGACGTAGCCCAGTGGTAAAGCCTATTGTCTGAAGAGTATAGGATTGGGACGTAGCCCAGTGGTAAAGCCTATTGTCTGAAGAGTATAGGGGTGGGACGTAGCCCAGTGGTAAAGCCTTCATCTGAAGAGTATAGGGGTGGAACGTAGCCCAGTGGTAAAGCCTATTGTCTGAAGAGTATAGGGGTGGGACATAGCCCAGTGGTAAAGCCTTCGTCTGGAGAGTATAGGATTGGGACGTAGCCCAGTGGTAAAACCTATTGTCTGAAGAGTATAGGGGTGGGACGTAGCCCAGTGGCAAAGCCTATTGTCTGAAGAGTATAGGGGTGGGACGTAGCCCAGTGGTAAAGCCTATTGTCTGAAGAGTATAGGGGTGGGACGTAGCCCAGTGGTAAAACCTATTGTCTGAAGAGTATAGGGGTGGGACGTAGCCCAGTGGTAAAGCCTTCTTCTGAAGAGTATAGGGGTGGGACGTAGCCCAGTGGTAAAGCCTTCGCCTGAAGAGTATAGGGGTGGGACATAGCCCAGTGGTAAAGCCTATTGTCTGAAGAGTATAGGGGTGGGACGTAGCCCAGTGGAAAAGCCTATTGTCTGAAGAGTATAGGGGTGGGACGTAGCCCAGTGGCAAAGCCTTCGTCTGAAGAGTATAGGGGTGGGACGCAGCCCAGTGGTAAAGCCTTCTTCTGAAGAGTATAGGGGTGGGACGTAGCCCAGTGGTAAAGCCTATTGTCTGAAGAGTATAGGGGTGGGACGTAGCCCAGTGGTAAAGCCTTCGTCTGATGAGTATAGGGGTGGGACGTAGCCCAGTGGTAAAGCCTATTGTCTGAAGAGTATAGGGGTGGGACATAGCCCAGTGGTAAAGCCTTCGTCTGATGAGTATAGGGGTCGGACATAGCCCAGTGGTAAAGCCTTCGTCTGATGAGTATAGGGGTGGGACGTAGCCCAGTGGTAAAGCCTTCGTCTGAAGAGTATAGGGGTCGGACATAGCCCAGTGGTAAAGCCTTCGTCTGAAGAGTATAGGGGTGGGACGTAGCCCAGTGGTAAAGCCTTCGTCTGATGAGTACAGGGGTGGGACGTAGCCCAGTGGTAAAGCCTTCGTCTGATGGGTATAGGGGTGGGACGTAGCCCAGTGGTAAAGCCTTCGTCTGAAGAGTATAGTGGTGGGACGTAGCACTGTGGTAAAGCCTTCGTCTGAAGAGTATAGGGGTGGGACGTAGCCCAGTGGTAAAGCCTTCGTCTGATGAGTATAGGGGTGGGACGTAGCCCAGTGGTAAAACCTTCGTCTCAAGAGTATAGGGGTGGGATGTAGCCCAGTGGTAAAGCCTTCGTCTGAAGAGTATAGGGGTGGGACGTAGCCCAGTGGTAAAGCCTATTGTCTGAAGAGTATAGGGGTGGGACGTAGCCCAGTGGTAAAGCCTATTGTCTGATGAGTATAGGGGTGGGACGTAGCCCAGTGGTAAAACCTATTGTCTGAAGAGTATAGGGGTGGGACGTAGCCCAGTGGTAAAGCCTATCGTCTGAAGAGTATAGGGGTGGGACGTAGCCCAGTGGTAAAGCCTATTGTCTGAAGAGTATAGGGGTGGGACATAGCCCAGTGGTAAAGCCTTCGTCTGAAGAGTATAGGGGTGGGACGTAGCCCAGTGGTAAAGCCTATTGTCTGAAGAGTATAGGATTGGGACGTAGCCCAGTGGTAAAGCCTATTGTCTGAAGAGTATAGGGGTGGGACGTAGCCCAGTGGTAAAGCCTTCATCTGAAGAGTATAGGGGTGGAACGTAGCCCAGTGGTAAAGCCTATTGTCTGAAGAGTATAGGGGTGGGACGTAGCCCAGTGGTAAAGCCTTCGTCTGAAGAGTATAGGATTGGGACGTAGCCCAGTGGTAAAACCTATTGTCTGAAGAGTATAGGGGTGGGACGTAGCCCAGTGGTAAAGCCTATCGTCTGAAGAGTATAGGGGTGGGACGTAGCCCAGTGGTAAAGCCTATTGTCTGAAGAGTATAGGGGTGGGACGTAGCCCAGTGGTAAAGCCTTCGTCTGAAGAGTATAGGGGTGGGACGTACCCCAGTGGTAAAGCCTATTGTCTGAAGAGTATAGGATTGGGACGTAGCCCAGTGGTAAAGCCTATTGTCTGAAGAGTATAGGGGTGGGACGTAGCCCAGTGGTAAAGCCTTCGTCTGACGAGTATAGGGGTGGGACGTAGCCCAGTGGTAAAGCCTTCGTCTGAAGAGTATAGGGGTGGGACGTAGCCCAGTGGTAAAGCCTTCGTCTGATGAGTACAGGGGTGGGACGTAGCCCAGTGGTAAAGCCTTCGTCTGAAGGGTATAGGGGTGGGACGTAGCCCAGTGGTAAAGCCTTCGTCTGAAGAGTATAGGGGTGGGACGTAGCCCAGTGGTAAAGCCTTCGTCTGATGAGTACAGGGGTGGGACGTAGCCCAGTGGTAAATGAAGGGTATAGGGGTGGGACGTAGCCCAGTGGTAAAGCCTTCGTCTGATGAGTTCAGGGGTGGGACTTAGCCCAGTGGTAAAGCCTTCGTCTGAAGAGTACAGGGGTGGGACGTAGCCCAGTGGTAAAGCCTATTGTCTGAAGAGTATAGGGGTGGGACGTAGCCCAGTGGTAAAGCCTTCGTCTGATGAGTATAGGGGTGGGACATAGCCCAGTGGTAAAGCCTATTGTCTGAAGAGTATAGGGGTGGGACATAGCCCAGTGGTAAAGCCTATCGTCTGAAGAGTATAGGGGTGGGACGTAGCCCAATGGTAAAGCCTATCGTCTGAAGAGTATAGGGGTGGGACGTAGCCCAGTGGTAAAGCCTATCGTCTGAAGAGTATAGGGGTGGGACGTAGCCCAATGGTAAAGCCTATCGTCTGAAGAGTATAGGGGTGGGACGTAGCCCAGTGGTAAAACCTTCGTCTGATGAGTACAGGGGTGGGACATAGCCCAGTGGTAAAGCCTTCGTCTGAAGAGTATAGGGGTGGGACGTAGCCCAATGGTAAAACCTATTGTCTGAAGAGTATAGTGGTGGGACGTAGCCCAGTGGTAAAGCCTTCGTCTGATGAGTATAGGGGTGGGACGTAGCCCAGTGGTAAAGCCTATTGTCTGAAGAGTATAGGGGTGGGACATAGCCCAGTGGTAAAGCCTTCGTCTGATGAGTATAGGGGTGGGACGTAGCCCAGTGGTAAAGCTTATTGTCTGAAGAGTATAGGGGTGGGACATAGCCCAGTGGAAAAGCCTATTGTCTGATGAGTATAGGGGTGGGATGTAGCCCAGTAGTAAAGCCTATTGTCTGATGAGTATAGGGGTGGGACGTAGCCCAGTGGTAAAGCCTATTGTCTGAAGAGTATAGGGGTGGGACATAGCCCAGTGGTAAAGCCTTCGTCTGATGAGTATAGGGGTGGGACGTAGCCCAGTGGTAAAGCTTATTGTCTGAAGAGTATAGGGGTGGGACATAGCCCAGTGGAAAAGCCTATTGTCTGAAGAGTATAGGGGTGGGACATAGCCCAGTGGTAAAGCCTTCGTCTGATGAGTTCAGGGGTGGGACTTAGCCCAGTGGTAAAGCCTTCGTCTGAAGAGTACAGGGGTGGGACGTAGCCCAGTGGTAAAGCCTATTGTCTGAAGAGTATAGGGGTGGGACGTAGCCCAGTGGTTAAGCCTTCGTCTGATGAGTATAGGGGTGGGACATAGCCCAGTGGTAAAGCCTTCGTCTGATGAGTACAGGGGTGGGACATAGCCCAGTGGTAAAGCCTTCGTCTGATGAGTACAGGGGTGGGACATAGCCCAGTGGTACAGGGGTGGGACATAGCCCAGTGGTAAAGCCTATTGTCTGAAGAATATAGGTGTGGGACATAGCCCAGTGGTAAAGCCTTCGTCTGATGAGTATAGGGGTGGGACGTAGCCCAGTGGTAAAGCCTTCGTCTGAAGAGTATAGGGGTGGGACGTAGCCCAGTGGTAAAGCCTTCGTCTGATGAGTACAGGGGTGGGACGTAGCCCAGTGGTAAAGCCTTCGTCTGAAGGGTATAGGGGTGGGACGTAGCCCAGTGGTAAAACCTTCGTCTGATGAGTACAGGGGTGGGACATAGCCCAGTGGTAAAGCCTTCGTCTGAAGAGTATAAGGGTGGGACGTAGCCCAATGGTAAAACCTATTGTCTGAAGAGTATAGTGGGGTGGGAGCCTTCGTCTGATGAGTATAGGGGTGGGACGTAGCCCAGTGGTAAAGCCTATTGTCTGAAGAGTATAGGGGTGGGACATAGCCCAGTGGTAAAGCCTTCGTCTGATGAGTATAGGGGTGGGACGTAGCCCAGTGGTAAAGCTTATTGTCTGAAGAGTATAGGGGTGGGACATAGCCCAGTGGTAAAGCCTTCGTCTGAAGAGTACAGGGGTGGGACGTAGCCCAGTGGTAAAGCCTATTGTCTGAAGAGTATAGGGGTGGGACGTAGCCCAGTGGTTAAGCCTTTGTCTGATGAGTATAGGGGTGGGACATAGCCCAGTGGTAAAGCCTTCGTCTGATGAGTACAGGGGTGGGACATAGCCCAGTGGTAAAGCCTTCGTCTGATGAGTACAGGGGTGGGACATAGCCCAGTGGTACAGGGGTGGGACATAGCCCAGTGGTAAAGCCTATTGTCTGAAGAATATAGGTGTGGGACATAGCCCAGTGGTAAAGCCTTCGTCTGACGAGTATAGGGGTGGGACGTAGCCCAGTGGTAAAGCCTTCGTCTGAAGAGTATAGGGGTGGGACGTAGCCCAGTGGTAAAGCCTTCGTCTGATGAGTACAGGGGTGGGACGTAGCCCAGTGGTAAAGCCTTCGTCTGAAGGGTATAGGGGTGGGACGTAGCCCAGTGGTAAAGCCTTCGTCTGATGAGTTCAGGGGTGGGACTTAGCCCAGTGGTAAAGCCTTCGTCTGAAGAGTACAGGGGTGGGACGTAGCCCAGTGGTAAAGCCTATTGTCTGAAGAGTATAGGGGTGGGACGTAGCCCAGTGGTAAAGCCTTCGTCTGATGAGTATAGGGGTGGGACATAGCCCAGTGGTAAAGCCTTCGTCTGATGAGTACAGGGGTGGGACATAGCCCAGTGGTACAGGGGTGGGACATAGCCCAGTGGTAAAGCCTATTGTCTGAAGAATATAGGTGTGGGACATAGCCCAGTGGTAAAGCCTTCGTCTGATGAGTATAGGGGTGGGACGTAGCCCAGTGGTAAAGCCTTCGTCTGAAGAGTATAGGGGTGGGACGTAGCCCAGTGGTAAAGCCTTCGTCTGATGAGTACAGGGGTGGGACGTAGCCCAGTGGTAAAGCCTTCGTCTGAAGGGTATAGGGGTGGGACGTAGCCCAGTGGTAAAGCCTTCGTCTGATGAGTTCAGGGGTGGGACTTAGCCCAGTGGTAAAGCCTTCGTCTAATGAGTATAGGGGTGGGACGTAGCCCAGTGGTAAAGCCTTCGTCTGAAGAGTATAGGGGTGGGACG
Organism: Gigantopelta aegis; assembly: GCF_016097555.1. Lineage (NCBI taxonomy): Eukaryota > Metazoa > Mollusca > Gastropoda > Neomphalida > Peltospiridae > Gigantopelta > Gigantopelta aegis. The sequence goes on along the minus strand of NC_054706.1, from coordinate 73,789,306 downwards.
TAGCCCAGTGGTAAAGCCTTTGTCTGAAGAGTATAGGGGTGGGACGTAGCCCAGTGGTAAAGCCTTCGTCTGATGAGTATAGGGGTGGGACATAGCCCAGTGGTAAAGCCTATTATCTGAAGAGTATAGGGGTGGGACATAGCCCAGTGGTAAAGCCTTTGTCTGAAGAGTATAGGGGTGGGACGTAGCCCAGTGGTAAAGCATTTGTCTGATGAGCGGCTGGATCCCCATCAGTGGGTTACTGGGCTATTTTTCATTCCAGCAAGTGCACCACGACTGGTATATCAAAGGCCATGGTATGTACTATCCTGCCTGTGGGACGGTGCCTTGCTACTAATGGAAAAATGTTGTGAGTTTCCTCTCCATGACTATATGTCAGAATTGCCAAATGTTGGGACATCCAATAGCCAATGATAAATAAATCAATGTATTCTAATGGTGTCATTAAATAAAACAAACTTTAATTGAAGAGTATATATCTTTGCTATCTTTTTAATTCTCTGTACAACTAAATAAAAATGTTTTGGAAATTTAAGTGACCCTACCTCCACCTGAACGAATTCCTTAAAATCCCCAGCAATCCCCTACTCCGTTTTGGGATTGCAGATTCTGGTATTGCTTTCTCCATGGTACTTCCATCCATACTAATACATAAGCTAGGCAAAACGGCTTTCATACGTTCACTGACACATTTTACCAAACTGACCAACTTAAAATAAAGTACTGTACCAATAAATAGTTAGGGAGATATTCAAGTAGTGACAAAGGTAAATTAAACAAGACAACTCATGCTAAGAGTTCTTAAAGGGTTATGACGGTTTTGTTGTTATAGCTGTATAAGTATGTTGTAAATATTTTCAAAGGACACAGTAATATTTGTACACAAGGTCTTATACAGAAAACCTGTTTGGTATGAAATTTTTGTTTTAGTGTTACATGCAATAATAGGTTAAATTCTAATTCAGCACATTTGTACAACACATCTGATTAGTATTTGCTACAGTTTGTGCGAGTATATCCTGAAATACATAATTATAAGCCTAAGTGTACTATAAACAAGTTCTCATTTTGGAAATATATTTTTCATGTCAAATATCATAGTTAGATTAAAAGACCAAAGTATGAAATAGATCATGCATGCATAACATTTGTCAGTAGTTTGTTCAAATTCTGTTTAATGGAAAAAGACTGAATATTTCTATTTCTGTATAAGGCTAAACGCTGTTTCAAAGACATTTCAACTTATCTTTCTTATGCTGTCCTGGATATGCATGCACATGCACATGCACATGCACATGCACATGCACCTCAGCTATCTGGACTGGCTGTCCAGGACAGTGGGTTAGTAAGTTTTAGAGAGAGAGAGAGAGAGAGAGAGAGAGAGAGAGAGAGAGAGAGAGAGAGAGAGAGAGAGAGAGAGAGAGAGAGAGAGAGAGAGAGAGCAACAGAGACAGAGACAGACATAGACGCTTTTCTTTCAAGCCACTAAAGTTGTCCTAGGTTGGAGTCAGTACCTACCAGCTTAACCACTAAACCAAAGAGGCCAAGGACAAAACCACTTTATCACATTACACTCCTGTGGGTATATATACTTATTGAAAATTATTATGTTCACCTCCATCATCAAGCTTAATTTGACGTCAAAGATTTTGTTTTGTTTGGAGTTTTAATAGAAGTTCATTACTGCTTCAAATTTCTTGGTATTTAGATTGTGTGCATCCTGAAATTTGTGTCATGCAATGAACCACAATTTTCATACCCATTTTATTAGTTGTGCAAGTGTGACCTATACTCCATTGGCATTAAACTTCAGATTGAAGTGTTTGAATATACCGAGGGCATTCTGAGAAACAACTGCAACACACATAAAAACCATTGATTTTCCTCACCAATAATGAGAGGAGCTGATACTTGGTAAAACTCTACATTGAGGCAAACAAAAACCAGCAAATTAGGCCATCTGCTGTGACGTAGGCTGAAGACCTTTTTTCCCTTGGTCATGAAACCAACCTTATCCATTCATACTATAGTCTGTTTTGACATAGGCTGAAGACCTTAGCCCTTGGTCATGAAACCAACCTCATCCATTCATACTATTTCAACTTATGTGTGAAAAAAACCCTGATGAATTGGTGATAGACGAGAAAGATGATTGAAAGTGTGAGCCAGCTTTGATAGGATTTGAACCACTGTCATAAGCTCAACTGTCCAGCAGCTTATTCATCCACTAGACCACAGAGTTTACTTTAAAACTTAATAACATGTTTTTATATGAGTTTTATGTCATTCATTATGGAGTTACACTTCATCAGTTTCCCTTTCACACAAATGGACTAAATTATAAATAATCAGATTTTAATATCTGTGATAGGTCAGTTAATTTTGGGTGGTATGTACTCAGTAGTAGAGCACTCACCTCAAGTAAAATGGATGGCTTGATAGATACAATTAATGGACCTAATTTTTTCTTCCCACCATGACTCTATGCACCATCTTGTCTCTGGGAAGGTGCATATAAAAGACAACTTGCTGCTTTTCAGACTGTTCAGAAGATGTGGCTAGTGTTGCAGCAACAGATTTCCTTTCCATTTTTCTTGACCAAGCATCAAAGTAACAATATGTTAGACCCTAAATACACATCGTTTAAAATGTGCTGAGTGGTCATTAAAATGTTTTTATATTCCTTTCCTTTCCAATTAATACATTGTACCTGATATATAATTTCAAATGACGGGTTTATGAATTGCATGTGTTGGTCATGTAACTAATCTATAACTTATATTGATTACATAATCCTTGAAATAGTCTGCTGCTGTAAATTAATTACTATTCTCACCAAATTATGTTGTTAAGCCACTGGACATAAGGCTGGTAGGTACTGGGTTCGCAGCCCAGTATCGGCTCCACCCAGAGCGATACTTAATGACACAATGAATAGGTAGGTGTAGACCACTACACAGACTTCTCTCTCACTAACGGCTAACAACTAACCATTAACCCTCTGTCTTGGACTGAGGTGTATGCCCAGGAACCTTAATTGGATATAAGCATCAAAATAAGTTGAAATAAATGAATGAATGAATGAATGAATGAATGAATGAATGAATGAATGAATGAATTAATTAATTAATTAACAAACTAGCACATTAGGCCAGACCTGTCAACCCTCCCGGATTTCGCGGGAGTCTCCCGGTATTTGATCAAATCTCCTTTTCTCTGTGCGGGAGACAGTTTCTCCTGTTAAATGACATTTTTGTAAGCATAAAAAAAAATCGATCCTCTTTTGTCAAAATAACAGAAGGGAAGTAACTCTGCCTTTTTTTTCTCATTCGGAAAATATCGACTACTTTCGGTTTCCGAGAATGTAACAGGCCGAATTGTCCCGACTGTTTAACCTTTGCCGAAGTGAGAATTGTGGGATAGCCTATTTATATTGTTAAAAAAGCACATGGAGTTTATAAAATGACGTGTTATTATAATGTTTGTTGTCATCGTAATGGCTACAAAGCGTGTTGCCGCTAATTCAACAGGCTGTGTATTGACATTCAGTGTTGCCATATAAAAAAAAAAAACTATCCAATTTAGTTCTAATAACACCTCTGAATTGTAAAATGTCTTCCCACTGGATTACATAATGCAACTATGACGAATCTGAACTGCCAGACTCCCGAGTTGACAGCGATACACACGATGCATGTTAAAATCACAAGTCATAGCAAGACAACGAAAAGACCAATTAGCTGTACTTGTGTCAGTTAATTTTGTATGTTTGTGCGGTAAAATGTTGGTTATAAGGGTACACTTCAAGAAATTATTTTTGTACAATTAAAAAATGTTGTGTTTGACATTGACATAAAGTTACTCACGGAAATGGGTATAATTCCGGTATATTTCACACGATGTCCGTAATGAGGTTTTACTTATGATTAATGAAAATACAATGTTTATTGCATCATTATAATGATTTTAAATAAGTACCACGCCACCGTTCCTCATTATAGTAAAAACTGAATATTAATTTATAAGATTTATATAAATTAGTTTTTGGTACTTAGGTACACTAACCACAAATGATAATGTAACGCAACCTGTAAGGCTGTAAGTGTAATACCGTAAATGTACTAATTAAATTATTTTTTTCTTGTTCATGTTCTTAACATTTTTGGATAAAATATTGGGGGTTTTTTAAATATGTTTTAAATTATAATATTTAAACTTAAAAAAAAACAAAAACAAACAAAAAAAAAACATTTTAATACATTTTTTTTTTTTAATGCCAAGATCTAAGGTTAAGAAGTATATATGACATTATAAAGTATTCATATAACTTATTGTAATAATGTTTTTTTTAAATCTTGCGATTTTAGGTTAAATTGTGTGAATTTAAAAAATCTCTTGCTTTTTGACAAAATCTCCTGCTTTTTCAACACACATCTCCTGCTTTCTCTTGACTAAAGGTTGACAGGTCTGATTTAGACCACTGCAATCTAAACGGAGTCTACAATGGCCTTGATTTTGCTCATGCCAAATAATGGTAATGACATACTTCGTTGTTGGTAAAATGTCTTGGTACCCAATTAACCTGTTTTCATCTCACCACATGCACACAACCTAATGGTTAATGATGGGTGTGCTGGGTGCGATTAAAAATCAATGGATTTCCATAGCAGAGAAGGTAAAATGTCACTTTATAAAACAACATGTGACAGAATGAGAACAGAATGAGAAATTCAACATGATTGTACTGGATCTCAATTAACTCTCTGAACTGGCCATTATAATCATATATACCAAGCAAATGTAGGGGCTGGACATAGCACAGTGTTAAAACGTTCGCCTCATGTGTGGTTGGTTTGGGATTGATCCCTGTCTGTGCGTCCATTGGGCTATTTCTCGTTCCAGTCAATGCACAACTGGTATATCAAAGGCTGTGGTATGTGCTATCCTGTCGAATGATGCATATAAAAGATTCCTTGCTGCTACTGGAAACATGCAGAGGGTTTTGCACTCCAAGACTATATGTCAAAACTACCAAATGTTTGACATCCAATAGCCGATGATTAATAAATCAATGTGCTCTAGTGGTGTCATTAAACAAAACAAATTAACTTTTTAACCAAGCAAATATAAAGCATATTTGTAGGTATATTACTGTAACAGGTTGTTTATCAATAATTTTCAGCATGTGATGTTCATTCACATACATTGTGTAGCTGATGATTAATTGATAAATGTGCTCTAGTAGTGTAGTTAAACAAAACAAACTTCTTTTTTTATGTGCATTCTGATTATACAATGTACTGATCATCATTAAACAAACATTCCTTTCCTTTCCAGTAGTAGCTATTTAAAATTCACTAACAATAGCTCAGTTTGTATCAATGAAGCAGATATTGACCCAAAATCAATAATGTTAACTCACGAAGTGAAGTTAGTAACTTAAGAAGAAACCTTACATTTAAATTTACAGATTTTTTTGTTCTAAACAAATTTCCTATTTTTAGTTGTAAAGAGTATAATCCAATATATTAAATAAAAGTAAAGCTTCTGTTTAAAACCACAAGTTTAAAATCTCAACGTTTCGTCAACTAAATGTTAACATGGTCAGGAGAAAACTAAACATAAAAACAAGAGTTCAGCCTTTAAAACCAGTAGGATAAAAACAGTTCAAGTCAATATATTGACATGCAACAAGCATTATGCTTAGGCAATATACCAGCAACTTAATATCTCAGGTTGCCATGGCAATTTTAATTTGTTTAAATACCTCTACATTAATAAATAAAATAATTTAAGACACTAAAATTATTAAGATATTTTAAACCCTATATAAAAATGGTCTTAACTTCCTTTCATATTTAAGTATAGATTATTTTGGTATGCACAATACAATATTGTTTTTAATGTTCAAGTTGGGGGAGGGGGGTTGTAGTGGTGGTAAGTGTGTCTCAATTTTTTCAGCTCAACTAATCAGATTGTCATGAAGTGTATAGATGGAAAGAAAATAAATTTAATTTGATCTAATCAAGGTTCAAGCACACTATCCTGGGCAGACACATCAGCAATATGATGTACATAACCAAAAACAGGAAGGAAGGAAGGAAGCAATAATATTTGATCTAATGACACACTCAATACATTTTAATTATGGTTATATGTTGTCAGACCACACAATTAATGAGAGGTAACCCGCTGCTGCCACACAATAGGCTATTCTTTCTAATTAGCAGCAAGGGATCTTGTATATGCTGCATCCCACAGACAGGATAGTACATATTACGGTTATGGACTACTGGCTGGAACGAGAAATAGTCAAATGGGACCACCAACAGGAATCGATCCATGACTGACCATACATCAGGCAAGAACTTTATCACTGAGCTACATCCTGACACACCCGCCGCCCCCATGTTCAAGACAAGAGGTTAATGATCTTTAAATAAAGCTACACTATTTACATACAAGAGGTTAATGATCTTTAAATAAAGCTACACTATTTACATACAAGAGGTTAATGATCTTTAAATAAAGCTACACTATTTACATACAAGAGGTTAATGATCATTAAATAAAGCTACACTATTTACATACAAGAGGTTAATGATCTTTAAATAAAGCTACACTATTTACATACAAGAGGTTAATGATCATTAAATAAAGCTACACTATTTACATACAAGAGGTTAATGATCATTAAATAAAGCTACACTATTTACATACAAGAGGTTAATGATCATTAAATAAAGCTACACTATTTACATACAAGAAAACAAAAACAAAACAGTAAACAAGGAACAAAGGAAGGAAATGTTTTATTTAGCGAAGCACTCAACACATTTTATTTACGGTTATATGGCGTCAGATATATGGTTAATGACCACACAGATATTGAGAGAGAAAACCCACTGTCACCACTTCATGGGCTATTCTTTTTGATTAGCTGCAAGGGATCTTTTATATGCACTATCCCACAGACAGGATACCACATACCACAGCCTTTGATATACCAGTCGACGTGCACTGGCTGGAGCGAGAAATAGCCCAATGGGCCCACCGACGGAGATCAATCCCAGACCGACCGACCATCAAGCGAATGCCTTACCACTGGGCTACGTCTCGCCCCTACATAAAAACAGCATCATTTCCAAAGATCAGTCTTTCATAGTAATTTGTTTGGCATAAGATTACCACACAACTTTACCACAGCAACAAAATTTAGGACAAATCCTCTTCAATCAATATTTTTGTGTTTTCTCATGATACCTCTTGATATATCAATACTTCACATAAAAGCCTGCTTCGATAGCATCTACTTGGTGAATTTATCCAATTCTTTCCCTACCGTGAATGGCGGACAGAGATGTGAGGAAATTCACACGGAAATTGCGAGAAATTAAATTATCCCGTCAGTTACTTGTGGTAGTCAAGCACACAATCAGACACAACAGCAATAAAAATGTCATTAATTTTACTCAATGTTTTCAAAGGCAAAGAATCTGATAAAAAAAAAAGGGATGCAAGTGAACATTAGGCTGGGAATTATTAATACATAATGCAACCATTCTGTTACTGGAAGGTAAAATTTCTTACACAACCATGAATTTATATTGTATATTGTATAATGTTAATGTTATCGCATGGCAATATCCAACATATTATGTTGGAGATTGATTAAAAGACATCCCATTGGCTGCTCTATGGTAATGACCTACATATTAAATCCAAACAGTTCACTGAAATTAACACCAAGATACCAGCTGCTACCTACATGTATCATACTAAAAGTTAATTGTAAATAAGCTTTAATTCAGGGAATATTTTGTTCAGTATTACATTGTGATTCACTGTGCAAGTTTCAGATATCACTACACAATTCTGTAATATTAAAGTGACATTCCTGAGTTTGCTGCACTTTTTAAGTTGTTATCGACTAACAGACTTTTTAACGATTATAATTACATATCAATTACATTTTTCTGCCCAAATTTTAGTGGATGTATATTAAACGTGTTTCTGATCGTTCTACTATTTGTACTACATGTAGGTCAAATTTCATTTTATTTCCTAAAATATTTTTTTTTGTAAGTATGAAATTATTTAACACATAAATCCAGTTTGGGCTTCTTACAAATACGACCAGAAGCACATTGAATATACAGACACTGATATTCTAAACAAGAAAATATATTTAATATGTAAGTTTAATTGTAGAAATATTTTACTTTTTGGAAACATCGTACAATGCAGCAGACTTAGGAATGTCCCTTTAAATACTAGTTGTTAATCAATTATCAAACAGATACCAAATGTTGCTAATTAAAATTTTAAAAACAAAATGCTTCGTATAATTGAAAAAAGAAAGAAAGGTGTTTAAAGTTCTTATAAACCTGGGCTTTTTTTTTCTAGATATGAATGAAATAGAATTCTACAATCATATGTCAGTTAAAGATAACATTTATAGTGCAACTTCTGGTTTAAAAATGTATTAGACTTGCAGATATGTTTTGTAAACAACTTGTAAAATAAATAGTATTTGATGTACCAGTTTTAAGAGACAGGCTGAAACAAAAGAAAAACACTTTGAGATTAACCAATTCTGTAAGAGACCCACCATTTTAGCAAAAATCTTTAACATGTATCTTTCAATTTTTGTCACACTCAAGTTACTATTTTCAGTCACATTTATAAAATAAAAAAAATGATTGTCAATAAATGAGGCTGATCTACTGTTCTGAATTTATCCCAATGTATTGACAAATTTAAAGTGATTATTAGCAGTACGAATGTAATATTGATTTGCGGTTAATTCGTCATAAACATTATGTTTATCCACAGCAAGACAAAACCAATAAATATGTACACACCCACATATTGATTACATGGATCAGACAGAGAAAGCTGAATTTACAACCTAACAAAACAATGGACAAAACACAAACACACATATGTGCACATACAAAAGCACACCCACACACACACACACACACCAACACATGCACCCAAGCACACACATACATACACCACACATGCATCCAAGCACGCACACACACCACACATGTTCTCACTCAAACACACACACACACACCAACAAACCACACATAAAAATACACCACGCATACAGACCACATACAAAACCACACACACCACAGATAAGATAAACACACACCACCACTGCTCCAGGATAATGGACGTCTAATTGTAATTGCATGTAAGCAGTGCAAATTAATCTTAATACAATTAAAACATGAAATATTGTCCAATACCCGCCGAATTCTCTGAATGTATGAATAGGAAACATGCACGCATGCATGCACATAGACACACCACATGACACAACACGCCACGACACGACACGACACCACAGACACACACCCTGTCTATTCTCAGATGGATGTCAACTTGTAATTCCATGTAAACAGTGCAAATTAATCTTAATACATGTACCACATAAAAGACATTGATAATCTAATACCTGCTGGACTCTCTGGTGATTTTTCACACATTTTATCACACAGTACAAATATGTCATCATCCATCTACAGACATACATAAGGCAGAGGGTGATATGAACAAAATCTTTTGTTACGTAAGTGTTATTTTCCTTGATGCACTAGGATTAGAAATAAAGAAAAAAAAATCTAAATGTAAAACATTCTGGGTTTATTTAGCCTAAATTTACTCTGATAGTTATGGAAGCAGCATTGCAAGAAGATCCATTTGAATAAAAACCTTTTTATTGAATGGACGGTAAGAATATTAATACAGGAATTTGTTTCTGACACTTATCTTGAAAAGAGATGGGTTTCACCATTTGTTTTTGATGTTGAGTAGATTGATCCAAACCCTACACACTCTGTGTTTGATTCTGCCCTCGGTTACTGCTGTCTAAAGAGCCCATGGGCAAGTGGATTAAGAATGACCAGTTTACGTCATGGAACCAAGCTTGTTTTATGCTCTTCAGTTTTGAGTGTTATGGAAAATCTAATAAGAGGAAATTTGGAATTTGAATACTGACAGAAAATTGTAGCGCACAAGGATTAAGCTCTCATTGATCAACCGAACTGACAGGGCTGAACTTCAGTTTACTACTCTAGACCCGATAGCTTTCGTCTGGTCTAGTTTACTACTGCAGACCCGATAGGTTTCGTCTGGTCTAGTTTACTACTGCAGACCCGATAGGTTTCGTCTGGTCTAGTTTACTACTGCAGACCTGATAGGTTTCATCTGGTCTAGTTTACTACTGAAGACCTGATAGGTTTCATCTGGTCTAGTTTACTACTGAAGACCTGATAGGTTTCATCTGGTCTAGTTTACTACTGAAGACCTGATAGGTTTTGTCTGGTCTAGTTTACTACTGCAGACCCGATAGGTTTCATCTGGTCTAGTTGTCTAGTTTACTACTGCAGACCCAATAGGTTTCGTCTGGTCTAGTTTACTACTGCAGACCCGATAGGTTTCGTCTGGTCTAGTTTACTACTGCAGACCCGATAGGTTTCGTCTGGTCTAGTTTACTACTGCAGACCTGATAGGTTTCGTCTGGTCTAGTTTACTACTGTAGACCCGATAGGTTTCGTCTGGTCTAGTTTACTACTGCAGACCCGATAGGTTTCATTAGTTCTAGTTTACTACTGCAGACCTGATAGGTTTCATCTGGTCTAGTTTACTACTGCAGACCTGATAGGTTTCGTCTGGTCTAGTTTACTACTGCAGACCCGATAGGTTTCGTCTGGTCTAGTTTACTACTGCAGACCCGATAGGTTTCGTCTGGTCTAGTTTACTACTGCAGACCTGATAGGTTTCGTCTGGTCTAGTTTACTACTGCAGACCTGATAGGTTTCGTCTGGTCTAGTTTACTACTGCAGACCCGATAGGTTTCGTCTGGTCTAGTTTACTACTGCAGACCCGATAGGTTTCGTCTGGTCTAGTTTACTACTGCAGACCCGATAGGTTTCGTCTGGTCTAGTTTACTACTGCAGACCCGATAGGTTTCGTCTGGTCTAGTTTACTACTGCAGACCCGATAGGTTTCGTCTGGTCTAGTTTACTACTGCAGACCTGATAGGTTTCGTCTGGTCTAGTTTACTACTGCAGACCTGATAGGTTTCGTCTGGTCTAGTTTACTACTGTAGACCCTGATAGGTTTCGTCTGGTCTAGTTTACTACTGCAGACCCGATAGGTTTCGTCTGGTCTAGTTTACTACTGCAGACCTGATAGGTTTCGTCTGGTCTAGTTTACTACTGCAGACCTGATAGGTTTCGTCTGGTCTAGTTTACTACTGCAGACCTGATAGGTTTCATCTGGTCTAGTTTACTACTGCAGACCTGATAGGTTTTGTCTGGTCTAGTTTACTACTGCAGACCTGATAGGTTTCATCTGGTCTAGTTTACTACTGCAGACTGTAGACCCCGATAGGTTTCGTCTGGTCTAGTTTACTACTTCAGACCCGATAGGTTTCGTCTGGTCTAGTTTACTACTGCAGACCTGATAGGTTTCGTTAGTTCTAGTTTACTACTGCAGACCCGATAGGTTTCGTCTGGTCTAGTTTACTACTGCAGACCCGATAGGTTTCGTCTGGTCTAGTTTACTACTGCAGACCTGATAGGTTTCATCTGGTCTAGTTTACTACTGAAGACCTGATAGGTTTCATCTGGTCTAGTTTACTACTGCAGACCTGATAGGTTTCGTCTGGTCTAGTTTACTACTGTAGACCCGATAGGTTTCGTCTGGTCTAGTTTACTACTGCAGACCCGATAGGTTTCATTAGTTCTAGTTTACTACTGCAGACCTGATAGGTTTCATCTGGTCTAGTTTACTACTGCAGACCTGATAGGTTTCGTCTGGTCTAGTTTACTACTGCAGACCCGATAGGTTTCGTCTGGTCTAGTTTACTACTGCAGACCCGATAGGTTTCGTCTGGTCTAGTTTACTACTGCAGACCTGATAGGTTTCATCTGGTCTAGTTTACTACTGCAGACCTGATAGGTTTCGTCTGGTCTAGTTTACTACTGTAGACCCCGATAGGTTTCGTCTGGTCTAGTTTACTACTGTAGACCCCGATAGGTTTCGTCTGGTCTAGTTTACTACTGCAGACCCGATAGGTTTCGTCTGGTCTAGTTTACTACTGCAGACCCGATAGGTTTCGTCTGGTCTAGTTTACTACTGCAGACCCGATAGGTTTCATCTGGTCTAGTTTACTACTGCAGACCTGATAGGTTTCGTCTGGTCTAGTTTACTACTGCAGACCTGATAGGTTTCGTCTGGTCTAGTTTACTACTGCAGACCCGATAGGTTTCGTCTGGTCTAGTTTACTACTGCAGACCCGATAGGTTTCGTCTGGTCTAGTTTACTACTGCAGACCTGATAGGTTTCGTCTGGTCTAGTTTACTACTGCAGACCTGATAGGTTTCGTCTGGTCTAGTTTACTACTGTAGACCCTGATAGGGTTTCGTCTGGTCTAGTTTACTACTGCAGACCCGATAGGTTTCGTCTGGTCTAGTTTACTACTGCAGACCTGATAGGTTTCGTCTGGTCTAGTTTACTACTGCAGACCTGATAGGTTTCATCTGGTCTAGTTTACTACTGCAGACTGTAGACCCCGATAGGTTTCGTCTGGTCTAGTTTACTACTTCAGACCCGATAGGTTTTGTCTGGTCTAGTTTACTACTGCAGACCTGATAGGTTTCGTTAGTTCTAGTTTACTACTGCAGACCCGATAGGTTTCGTCTGGTCTAGTTTACTACTGCAGACCCGATAGGTTTCGTTAGTTCTAGTTTACTACTGCAGACCTGATAGGTTTCATCTGGTCTAGTTTACTACTGAAGACCTGATAGGTTTCATCTGGTCTAGTTTACTACTGCAGACCTGATAGGTTTTGTCTGGTCTAGTTTACTACTGCAGACCCGATAGGTTTCATCTGGTCTAGTTGTCTAGTTTACTACTGCAGACCCAATAGGTTTCGTCTGGTCTAGTTTACTACTGCAGACCCGATAGGTTTCATCTGGTCTAGTTTACTACTGTAGACCCCGATAGGTTTCGTCTGGTCTAGTTTACTACTGCAGACCCGATAGGTTTCGTCTGGTCTAGTTTACTACTGTAGACCCCGATAGGTTTCGTCTGGTCTAGTTTACTACTGCAGACCCGATAGGTTTCGTCTGGTCTAGTTTACTACTGCAGACCCGATAGGTTTCGTCTGGTCTAGTTTACTACTGCAGACCCGATAGGTTTCGTCTGGTCTAGTTTACTACTGCAGACCCGATAGGTTTCGTCTGGTCTAGTTTACTACTGCAGACCCGATAGGTTTCGTCTGGTCTAGTTTACTACTGCAGACCCGATAGGTTTCGTTAGTTCTAGTTTACTACTGTAGACCCGATAGGTTTCGTCTGGTCTAGTTTACTACTGTAGACCCCGATAGGTTTCATCTGGTCTAGTTTACTACTGCAGACCCCGATAGGTTTCGTCTGGTCTAGTTTACTACTGCAGACCCCGATAGGTTTCGTCTGGTCTAGTTTACTACTGCAGACCCGATAGGTTTCGTCTGGTCTAGTTTACTACTGCAGACCTGATAGGTTTCGTCTGGTCTAGTTTACTACTGCAGACCTGATAGGTTTCGTCTGGTCTAGTTTACTACTGCAGACCCGATAGGTTTCGTCTGGTCTAGTTTACTACTGCAGACCCGATAGGTTTCGTCTGGTCTAGTTTACTACTGCAGACCCGATAGGTTTCGTCTGGTCTAGTTTACTACTGCAGACCCGATAGGTTTCGTCTGGTCTAGTTTACTACTGCAGACCCGATAGGTTTCGTCTGGTCTAAAAATTATACCTCTGGCGATTTGCATCTTGAGGGAACTGCAACAATAGGTCAACTTACCAAATGGAAGAAAATGAGAATTTGTGAAATGCAAATAAGTGATTACTATATCTGGCAATATTAGTATTTTCTTTGGTTAATGTTAAAGTTTGTTTTGTTTAATGACACCACTAAAGTACATAGATTTATTAATCATCAGCTATTGGATATAAAATATTTGTAAGTCTGACATACAGTCTTAGAGAGAGAAAACCTGCTACATTTTTATATTTGTAACAAGGGGTCTTTTGTATGCACTATCCCAGACAGAACAGCACATATCATGACCTTTGATATATCAGTTGCAGTGCACTGGCTGGAGCGAGAAATAGCCCAATGGGCCACTGACGAGGACTGATTTTAGACTGACCGCACATCAAGCAAGTGGGCTATGTCCCACCATCTTGACAGTTCATGAAATGCAAGTCTCCTTATCAAGTGCAGGTTATACATTTTGCACTGCTGGACTCATAGTTACTAGACAGCACAGTAGTTGGTTCACATTGGCAGGCATTGAAATAAGTCGAGAAATATCGTTTATGTTACCGGGAGATTGCCACATATCAATAAAGTCCAAAATGGTACACTGTTCTCAACAAAATCTTATTTAAACAAAAATTAGTCCTCTAAATTTTGATCATTTGTGTGTTATTTAAATAAAAAAGTCACATACAAGTATCAGTACAGTGATATGAACGAACAACAAAGTATTAGTTTGTCGGTGAAGGGATTTTATAGAAACAATAACAAAGGGATTTTGCAGTAACAATAACGAAGGGATTTTGCAGTAACAATAACGAAGGGATTTTGCAGTAACAATAACGAAGGGATTTTGCAGTAACAATAATGGGAAATGCAAACTAGATAAACATGTTGTAATATGTTAACCCACAGGTTACCAGACCTACATTTTGTCGTAACCTGTACGTGGGTTACAAGACACTATGCTCATATTTCTGATGCCTGATTGTGTAGAGAGGGATAGGGAGAGAGGGAGGGAGAGAGGGAGAGGAGAGAGAGAGGGAGAGAGGGAGGGAGAGAGAGAGAGAGGGGGAGAGAGAGAGAGGGGGAGAGAGAGAGAGAGAGAGAGAGAGAGAGAGAGAGAGAGAGAGAGAGAGAGAGAGAGAGAGAGAGAGAGAGAGAGAGAGAGAGAGGAGAGAGTTAGAGAGAGAGAGAGAGAGAGAGGAGAGAGTTAGAGAGAGGAGAGTGTGTGTGTGTGTGTGTGTGTGTGTGTGTGTGTGTGTGTGTGTGTGTGTGTGTGTGTGTGTGAACCCCAATGAACTGTTATTGCAATGATTACTCCATTGATTAAGAAAGTCATAATGTACCCACCTACACAACACAAGATAAAAATAGCGTAATTAAGTTACCAGTTTCTCTGTAATAATCACCATGTGGCTTTCTCCATTACGCAAATCAATGCCATTCCATCATTTTGTACAAAGATACCATTGTAGGTTCTGTTATGGTTAAACTGGTACTTTTGTCAAAAGACGCATATACCTCATAAACATTGTTAGTTCGAAATAGCTTGGTGCATATAGAGAACAACAAGTTAATGATGTACATTGGAAATCAGTCTTATCCTGTGAAGGTAACAATGGAGAACTCTTGAGAGGCACGCTAAGCAGCATTCCCCCATCATCTCAACCGGATACAGCAGATATCCCATGGCGTTAATCTTGTAGTATTTTTACTCACCAATCCAACAAAAATAAATGAGGAATCATATTCATCATTGTTAATCTTCCATACAAATATTTTGTACGATCAATCTTAGCAAGCAAGCTATTTGCAGAACATCAAACGAGATCGATCATGACATAATTTTTTGCAAGATATTAAATGTATTTTGTTAAAAATAAGTTTTCAAATATTTTATTCATAAATAAATCTGGAAGTTTTTTTGTGTTATTTATAAATTCTTTAATTATTCATAAAAAATATGGATGTCTTATTATGTTTACCATGACACATTTTATTTCCACATACTGCAATTAATGATATTAAAAACTAAATCTGAATGGCAAAACTGTCATTTACACAAAGCAGAGTCGAATGGAAATTTGGCAAACTAGTGGTTGATTCCATGAATCTCTCTCTAGTGCCTCATCTATAGGACAGTCACTCCTGAGGAGATCCTTCACTGAACAATACATCCCTATTGTACCGCCATAAAGAGGACTGCCACTCTCAGACTAGCTTACTAAATCAAACCTAGCGCAAGACAGTCACTCCCGAGGAGATCCTTCACTGAACAATACATCCCTATTGTACCGCCATAAAGTGGACTGCCACTCTCAGACTAGCTTACTAAATCAAACCTAGCGCAGGACCAAGTTCAATGGAATAAATACAGCTGTGATGACATGCACTCATGAATCACCGTCAAAACAGTGATATATCATGCGTTCCTGAAAGGTGATTATATCCTGCCCAACTAAAAAACTAAACAATTGAAAATCCAAAGTAAATGAGTTGAGTCTGGCTTAAGTCATTTACCACATTTTAATCTTCGTACAGTAATCTGTTACTTTGCTTTAATTGGTCATCATAATCAGTCAGTTTACAAATACTGGTTTGTAGCAATGAATGAGTGAATGTTTAATGACACCTCAGCACGAAAAACACATCGGCTATTGGGTTGATTGTAAGATAAGTTAAAGAAATTATGTCTTCCAGTGTTATGTGACATGTTTTCATGACATCAGAAGCCGTCACTGAATTCTGACAGATACAATGTGTCAAACACTAACCGTATAACCCTTATTATAACCAAACTCTAATGTCCACCCCAAATATTTCATGTCATCCTTAGTGACATTAGAAATTTGTGGCAACATTAAAGTTGCCAGAATGATATTGCTTGTAGACACAACATTTAATGTTGTCCACGTACATCTACTGTAGCCATGACATTAAGTGTTGTTCATAATATCAAAGCTTGCGGAGTGGGCCCGGGGAAAAGGAATGGAGCTAGCATAGGGTGCCTGGGATGACATTAAGTGTTGTTCGTAATATCAAAGCTTGCGGAGTGGGCCCGGGGAAAAGGAATGGAGCTAGCATAGGGTGCCTGGGATGACATTAAGTGTTGTTCATAATATCAAAGCTTGCGGAGTGGACCCGGGGAAAAGGAATGGAGCTAGCATAGGGTGCCTGGGATGACATTAAGTGTTGTTCGTAATATCAAAGCTTGCGGAGTGGGCCGGTGAAAAGGAATGGAGCTAGCATAGGGTGCCTGGGATGACATTAAGTGTTGTTCGTAATATCAAAGCTTGCAGAGTGGGCCGGTGAAAAGGAATGGAGCTAGCATAGGGTGCCTGGGATGACATTAAGTGTTGTTCGTAATATCAAAGCTTGCGGAGTGGGCCGGTGAAAAGGAATGGAGCTAGCATAGGGTGCCTGGGATGACATTAGACTTTTATAGCAACATTAGAGGTTCCTACAAATCTTTTTCATAACATGCTTAAACCTCAGTTGAACATTAGCATGAAAATAAGTTAAAAAATATTCATATCAGGAAATGAATCAATTGAATACATGTTTCATAAAGTTTTATTTCATTTATACTGCACCTAGTTCTGAACCTTTGCTTTTTGTTTACGTTCATTTCCATTTTCTATCCATTCTGTACATAGAACACATATGTAAATCACAACACTGACAGATGACTGTGCAAGGTCATCTATTTTGAGGAAAACAATGTCCATAATTTCCAACATATAAAATGGATGATTAAATTTAGTTCAGGAAGCAGACTAACGAGATTGGGGCAGCAGCGTTGTGGGCTCTCGGTATTCATGTGAAGAAGAATGATACATTGGACAGTGATTCGAGAACCTTCAAAGACAAATAAGATGAGATCAACCTTAAGATGGAAAACAGAAAATGAATTTTCTTTGTACCAGAGGAAAATTGCTCAATTCTGTCTGTCAAGTGTCTTGCAATAGTGAGGCCAAATTTCTTGGCTGCTGTTCAGAGACACTTTATGGCATTTCTCTGCGAGATACCAATAATCTACATATCCAGCGGAAAGTGATTCAACAGCTCTTTGTAATTTGTGCAAATCCATCCTTGTGCCCCAAATTGTTTGGAATCAAGACTTATACATCAAAGTGCAGACAAAGTAAGAATCAATTCCAATCATTTACCAAAATGTGTCTCCTAAAGGCAGGCATTGTAAACAAGGTCAGTGGAATAAATCTGAGTGAAGACAAGTTTGTTTATTTTGTTTAACGACACCACTTGAGCACATTGATTTATTAATCATCAGCTATTGGATGTCAAAATTTGGTAATTTTGACATATAGTCTTAGAGAGGAAACCCGCTACATTTTTCCATTATTAGCAAGGGATCTTTTATATGCACCATCCCACAGAGTAAAGACAAGAAAACTTTGATTTCAAACATGCATTTATGTAAAACTGGTTTTACTAATTGTGTGAACTCAATGTCAAGAAGAAGTGGTAAATACTGAAGGCTTGAGACTCCCTGTTTTCTTCATTGTATAATGCAGTTTTCCTGATGCACAAGAGAACTCCTGCCTGCAGCACATCATCAGTTCACCTTAGTGGACCCACTGACCTATCTGCCCTTCCAGCCAACCTCTACACAACTAGTATGCTATCTTGTATATGGGAAGGTATATAAAGGATCCCTTGCAGCTTATCAATATCCCTTGCAGCTTATTAAGAACAACCATCTCCTCTTCTAGAACATATGTTTCACCAAATAACCAATAATCTAAACATCCTTTAAATAAAACAATATTGGACTTGAGGATTAAATAGTGGTAGGTGCGGTTTTCATATCACAGTAAGCCAATTGCCTTCAAGCCAAATTCAATTTTAAAGGCACAATAGGGAGGTAAAAGCCACTATATTGTCTTTTCTACAAATAACAATAAACCAGTCTAAAACAAAAAGCCAAGATAGCAGAGATGTGTTCCCTGAACAGCATACTTAAACATTTTAGTGAAATAACATGAAAAATATAATCTTTTCATTTCATGACAGTTTTATTAATTCATGATAAGTTAATGAAACACACAAATTAAATCATAAACAAAGGTAAAACAAATTATTATTAATAAAAAGAATTCTACAGGAATGAAACAAATTACTTTTTTCGTTGTTATATCACAGTGATGTTTAAAAGCATGTTCAAGTACATGGACAAGTCTGTTTTGTTTAACAATACCACTGGAGCCAGTTCTGTAGTGGGAGAGCCACTGGGGCCATGGTCCCCCAATCAAACCTCCTCTTCTTTTGTTTAACTGTTTTAAATTTTATAAACTCATACATACATACATCCTCCTCTCCCCAACATAAAATATTGGCTATGCCAGTATTTAGAGCACATTAATTTATGAATCATTGGCTATTGGATGTCAAACATTTGGTAATTCTGACATAGTCTTATGAGATGAAACCCTCTACATTTTCTGTGCACCATCCTACAGACAAGATAGTACACACCATGGTCTTTGATATACCAGTCGTGTTGTACTGGATGGAACGAGAAATAGCCCAATGGGCTCACCGATGGGGATGGATCCTAAACCAACTGCACATTACGCAAGAGCTTTACCACTGGACTATGGCTAGAAAGATTTATGTCATCAAGTGCTTGCAAATGATTTGTGTCTGCTTTAACATTCCCTGAAGATATATTGTTCCCCAGATTCCTGTGTAAGCTCCACTAATGAAATTAATGTTGAATACGACATTCATGGAAATCTAGTTAGAGTGAACTGGTGCACAAGTCCTGTGAAAGATGCGCTATAATGGCTTTAGCATTCAAGTGAATGTGTTGTGTACAGGAGGCATGACAAATGTGAAAGGTCACTTTCTCCAAGGAGTGGGTGTGCTATTCAATTTGGACAGTTCACTGCTGATGGAGGGAAGGATTATCTGAGCAGGAAATTATGTCTGAATGGAAGATTGCATTTGTTCTGAACCTATTTTCTTCCTGGTAGGACTTCGTTCTCTGCATATACTCTTCTGCTCATCTGGTTACTAGGTCAGGAAGTTTGCAACTCATGACAGATGCCACATGTGAGGCAGGATATGCTCACCTTTTGTGAACACCTGATATCACCACTGTTATGACAGTGATTCATGAGTGCACGTCATCATGGATATATTTATTCTAAGGAACCCTCTGTCATAAAAAGACAACCCAGATAGCTGAGCTGTGTGCCTAGGACAGCGTGCTTGAACCTTAATTAGATATAAGCATGAAAATAAGTTGAAATGAAAATGAAATATGTTAAGGAGCAAATGCTCTAACTTGCTGAGTTACATTTTATTCCCTTACCAAACAAGACACACCAGGCAAATGCTCTAACTACTGAGCCACATCTCATTTGCTTACCGAACAACAAGATAAATATATTTTTAAAATTCAGGCAAAATATACGCCACAGTGGTAATCATGCCTCTTAAGGTGGTGAATCACGGAGAAGGCTTGTCATTAGAAAATACTTTGTCTAACAACCAGCCTGTTAAATATTCCAAAATAAGCACACACTGCCAACGGGTATCGCAGTATTGATTACAATGTGCTATATTCGGCACCAAAGACTCTCGTTGGTTCAAGCCCCTCTCTCAAGAGGTGCCTTGCGGCCCAATAACAACGAAAATCTATTTACTAGTCGTTAATTATCACAAATTCGGTCTGATCAAGAATCAGTTCTTTTCAATGTGAAATGAGTTAATATTTGTTATCGATATAATGTGTTGATGTAAATGAGCAAACAAAATCTTCTGTATTAAAGATGCTTCTAATCCTCCAATGTGGGGGGGTAGGAGGAAGGATTTTAAAGTAATCCATCCTCCCCCCACCATTGGAGATTTAGCAGTACCATTCAATCATTCACACATTCATTCACACATTCATTCATTCATTCATTCATTCATTCATTCATTCACAATATCTGGTTTTAAGAGGTATCCAGTTTAGAGAGGTTATTTTCTATACTAAAAATTGAAAAAGGACTGTGGAAAATGTCCGGTTTACAGAGGGTCCGGATTTGAGAGGTTTCACTGTACCATTCATTCACTCAATCACTTAGTCTTTCAAGTAATGAAATTAATTCAGTCAGTTACATTCTTTGTTTCATTCATTTTAATTTGTGATTATTCCATATATGCAATGCACACTCCATACACATGCAG
This sequence comes from Gigantopelta aegis, assembly GCF_016097555.1. NCBI lineage: Eukaryota > Metazoa > Mollusca > Gastropoda > Neomphalida > Peltospiridae > Gigantopelta > Gigantopelta aegis. The sequence goes on along the minus strand of NC_054706.1, from coordinate 73,768,282 downwards.
CTATTTGAACCATCGTTCAATCCTTCATTTATAGTTATTTTTGTGATTATATCCAATTAGGTTCAAGCACGCTGCCTGGGACACACAGACCTTCACTATCTGGACTGTCTGTCCAGGACTGTGGGATAGTTGTTAGTTGTTTGTTGTTAATGAGAGATAAGCAGTGTAATGGCCTTACACCTACCCACTGGCTCTAGGCAGAGTCGGTACCGGGATGTGAACCCAGTACCTACCAGCCTTATGTCCAATGGTTTCCGAAGAGAATGAATGAATGTTTAACACCCCATCACTAAAAATGCATTGGCTATAGGGTCTGTTCAGAAGAGAGCTATCTGGATATCATCTGAGCCATGGGAAGATGGAACCACTTATATTGCCTGCTAGGGTAGACAAGCCCCATATATTTGGACACAGATTTAGGGGGACATACTGCACCCAGAAAGTGGTGAAACTGTGTATGTGGTCTTAAGACTAGCTCAGGTTGACCTTGTGATTAACAAACAGTCAAGATCAAGCAAATATTTAAGCTCAAGTAACAAATTATAATAATTGTAAGACGATCACAAGAGCACTCAAGTGCCACTGGATTCAGGGCTAGTTTTGGGTGAGCAGAACATTTTGCCAAAATATCTATTAAACTTCAAAAATGGCAGAAATTCAGTTATTTTGTATTGATATGTCAATTATTACATGAAATTATTTTGCCAAATTAAAATAAAATTTGCCATTTACTTTTAAAATTCATAAAATTCACAATTAGTGAATTTGGCAACTGATAGATGTAACCTTGGCATTTGTGATGAATCTGCTCCAGGCAATTGTGACAGAAAGGTCACATTGCACCAGTACCAATGGTAAGATAGTTCTGAGCTCGTCACCGAGTCCAGCAGCATACTCACTTTGTGATGGATCGGGTACTAACATGAAAAATCCTTCAATGTCTTAGATAGGACAACAAAAGAAAGAAAAAAAAAAGCACACCCAAAATCAATCAAGAAGACGTAGTCATTACAATCAAGTTAGAAATAAAAACTCTCAGAAAGCAAAATTAGGCATTATTAGACCACTGGACTGCTATGTGTACAAAGCTCTGGAAAGTTATGAAGCAATCTTAGCACTAAGATCACCTTAAATGCATAGCTACTGTATGCACTTGAGGTGATCTCAGCGCTAAGATAGGTTCGTAAAACGGGGCCCTGGAACAGTTTTGAAGTTATGCTTCAAAAACATTATTGAATGAATGAATGAATGAATGAATGAATGAATGAATGGTTTAACGACACCCCAGCATGGCTATTTTGTGTCAAACTAAGGTTAATGATCATTGATTAAATGAAGTAATGATCAACATCAGTAGTTAAATTAAAACATAAAGTAAAGAACTACTGGGCGGACAGATGGATGCATGAATGGATGCATGGACAGATGGATGCATGGATGCACAGACAGATGGTGCCTTTTTAATATTGCAAATTACATTGTGGGGCATAATAAGAAGTCCAGTAAGTCTGTACTTGAATATATAGAGATCATTATGTAGATTATAGAGATTATTGTGTCTGGATTTATGTACTACCCTCGTGCTCGCTTGGGCAATACAAAAATCCAGACAAATGCAAGTGTAATAATTTGTTTATTATCCATATTATTATTGTTGTTGTTTTTATGAAAAACAAAGACCGTCTCAAAATCTTTAAACCACAACTAGAAGGAGATGACAAAATGACGTCATATTCCACATGCAAAGTCTTATGACATCACTTCTCAAAATTACATCATTACACTTGTTATTACACGTGTGCTTTGTCTGATTATTATTAACTCAGTTATGTTGAACCATGTGGATAATAATTACGTTTTATAACACTCTAGTTATAAATGACTACAAAGAATAATTTGATAATTTCATTATCTATTAAAATCATAGTACTATTCATCCAAATGAAAACTATAAATGGATACAGACAGACAGACAGACAGACATGGATGGATGGATGGATGGATAGATATAGCTTTGATCAATAGTAACAAAGTATTTTTGCTTCCACTAAATCATCGTAAAAGGTAGGATCTTAATAAAGAACGTATAATGTGTTCCTACTATTTTTAGTGACAGCCGTCTATACTGGTAACTCCATTAGCACGTTTGAACAAGGTGGTCACCTATTATGAAGCTTAGAGGTTAACACTACATTGCTGATGACGTTCAGAACCTGCAAATAACTGTGTCCATATATTAAGCTTACCTTAGTTACTCTAGACATGGAACATGTGTGTACATAAAATGTAAATATATTCCACTCAAGAACATATAATAAATAGGGAAATGATTAGAACTTCAGGAAAAGAAATACAAATTATTTTATAATACTGATTACTCAACAGGTGAATTCCAGTAGTTTCAATATTTAAACGAGTTTACAGTACTTCGTAAGCCTAACTGAATAACATGACAACTTTAATTTACATATAAAAATGTATGTGCTGGGGTGTCGTTAAATATTAATTCAGTCCATTAATCCATATGGAAGAAGTTTACATTGCATATTTAGTAAGATTATCACATGACACTAAATAGAAACTCTTGAAAAAAAAGGATTAAAAAACAAATCAAAAAGACTTAAATGGAATTGATCAAAATCAGAAACTGAAATCATCCCCTCTAAAATATTCACATATCTTCTCATGGTCCACTCCTAGGCATGGTGAGGGTCTTGTTACATCTCCGTCACCCAGAGACCTTGGCATGGTGAGGGTCTTGTTACATCTCCGTCACCCAGAGACCTAGGCATAGTGAGGGTCTGGTGAGGGTCTTGTTATATCTCCATTACCCAGAGACCTAGGCACGGTGAGGGTCTTGTTATATCTCCATTACCCAGAGACCTTGGCACAGTGAGGGTCTTGTTACATCTCCATCACCCAGAGACCTATGTTAGCAGGATCTTCTGTTAGGAACATCCAAGCTGGATTGGAGCAAGGATAAGGTAACCTTAAAGGCTACTATAGATTGGATGCTGCACGTGCTTGCCATCCAACTGCTGCGTTCAATGCATCTGCGGCTTATGTTTTGGGTATGTAACCAAGTGTAGTTTTGTTATTAAATATCTAATTAATAATTCCAGTAGTTTCAATATTTAAGGGTGTATACTACCAAATCAAATCCCATAGATCACAATAGTAACATATGTGGCTAAAACTCCTACCTGCAACGTATCAATCGACATAAATGCCACGGATATAAAAACTACCACCCCTAACCCTTAAAGTGAATCACAAAAAAGTGGGTGTCAAGCTGCTCATTTCTGAGATAATGGGTAGCGTCTATGACTACCCTAGTTCTGCACAAAATTTGAGTACTTTTTTTTACAGGTACCCCATACATGTTCCAAGCACAAGGCTACTTGACACAGTGGTACTAGATGAAATAAAATTGCATACATTTTTAGCCCAGATGAAACTAATTTTTTTTACAACCGACACACTCACATTTATAACCAATTACAGGACTTGTGGTGTTCACTTCTCTATCAAAAGTTGGGTGCACCTCGAACTTTGACCAAGCCGGAAGTTATTTGGTTTAGTACTACCTTAAACCATATATATATATATATATATACCATATACGATTATTTTATTGTGGCTGGCCGCATGCATTTTGCAGATGCACGCATCGCATACATCCAGTATAGACACTCATTAAATTTAATGTATTTCATTTTTCATTAGACTACATACAGTCTATATGAGCAGAAACCTTGAGTGCTGAAGTCAGAGGTATTGGGCTGCAAGGCACACTCAAATAGACCACAACACCAAGCAGGGAACATATTATTCATTATCACGCTGTGATTCATGATTCGCTATGCAAGTTTCAGAGATCACTATACAATTTTAAATGATAAACAGTAGTTGCTGCTGAATTGTCAATCAAACAACAACAGTTGCTACCATGACTACAGCTGTGAAATCAGCAAATGAAAAGAAGAAGAAAGATTTTAAATTAAAATATATCTTTCTGTTCATTTAATCCCACCTTAGCCTAATCCTTCCGCACAGCAGAGTACACCAAACAGCTCAACATGAGATTATATTTTTCTTAATCAAGGCCAAGTTCAGGACAAACTTTCTTAGTATTCATTAATTACTTGCTTTTCATTGATTAATACTGTACACTCATTAGTAAAACTAGATAGAGCACAGACCATTGTTGAAAGCAACAAAAGCCTTGAAAACGTGTACAAGGTTTTATATATTGATCTTCCAAACTGAATGCAAAACAGTTAAGTAGCAAATGAATGGCACAGTTTAGTCATCCCATATCGTAATGCCGTTGCTAAAGCATTAATTCGTTTTCATTCATTTGTGTACTTGGATCAATATTATAAAGTTCAAACATACATTTTACCTATCTGGGCTGTTGGAAGAGGAGGAAGTAATGTTTTAATCAATGATGCATGTAACACATTCTTATTCATGGTAATAAAGCGTCAGATATATGGTTAGGAACCACACAGATAATGAGAAAGAAAACATACTGCCACAATGCCATGGACTATTCTTTTTGACTAGGATCAGTAATATGGACTATTCTTTTTGACTAGCATCAATAATATGGACTATTATTTTTCACTAGCATCAATGTCACGGTATACTCTTTTTGACTAGCATCAATGCCAATGACTAATTGTTTTGACTAGCAGTAATGCCAAGGACTACCATACTCATTTTGACCAGCATCAATGCTATGGACTACTCAATTTAAATAGCATCAATATTATGCACTACTCTTTAACTAACATCAATGCCATGGAATATGTTTTTGACTAGCATCAATAATATGGACTATTCTTTTTGACTAATATCAATGCTAAGGACTACCGTACTCTTTTTGACTAGCATCAATCCCATGGACTATTCTTTTTGACTAGCATCAATAATATGGCCTATTCTTTTTGACTAGCATCAATAATATGGCCTATTCTTTTTGACTAGCATCAATAATATGGACTAACTGTTTTGACTAGCATCGATATGGACTATTCTTTTTGACTAGCATCAATAATATGGACTATTCTTTTTGACTAGCATCAATAATATGGACTAACTGTTTTGACTAGCATCGATATGGACTATTCTTTTTGACTAGCATCAATAATATGGACTATTCTTTTTGACTAGCATCAATAATATGGACTAACTGTTTTGACTAGCATCGATATGGACTATTCTTTTTGACTAGCATCAATAATATGGACTATTCTTTTTCACTAGCATCAATATGGACTACTCGTTTTGACTAACATCAATCCCATGGACTATACCAACCACTGCAATTAAGAAAATGTTCACAGAAAAAAACATGCTGTGAAAAAATAATTTGAATATGGTCCACAGCAAAAAGGTGCCAGAGAAAATTAAAAACTGCACGGCATTGCCCATTGCAGGGGTATCTAGATCAAGTGCAGGGCTTCTAGATTATGGAAGCCCCAAACCCATGGTTAGTGATATTCAATGTTGGGCTAGTAAATAACTACTATTGCCATGCCCGATGGCTAGTGAAAACAAATTGTTAAATGCTGCATTTAAGTATAGTTTGTAAATATAAATATGAATATCCTGCCCCTGCCCCCATTCCCCCAATCTTAGTATTTTATTTGACAAGCACATCAAATGATTACTTTGCATGAGCCAGAAGTTGGTGTAGTATCCTTACATCTCAATACAGAGTTGAGACCTCAATCTGGATTGTGTGAGGGGTGGAGGGGGAACAGGGATGTGCATCTCAGTGATGGAGCACTCACCTGAGGTGCAATGGGTCACAGGATCAATCACGCTTGATGGAATTTACTGTGCTTCCCTCCAACCAATGCCCCACGACTGGTACGTGAAAGGACTGTGTTAGCAAAATATTTCTTGCTGCTTTTTTGATACGAGTAACTTATGTGAAAGCAATGAGCTTTCCCTTATTTTTTTACACCAACGGTGAAAGTGAAAGCCCTAAAAACTGGATCGTCTGTAAAGTGGAATTCCTTCAAAACTGGATCGTCTGTAAAGTGGATTCCTTCAAAACTGAATTGTCTGTAAAGTGGATTCCTTCAAAACTGGATCATCTGTAAAATGGAATTCCTTCAAAACTGGATCATCTGTAAAGTGGATTCCTTCAAAACTGAATTGTCTGTAAAGTGGAATTCCTTCAAAACTGGATCATCTGTGAAGTGGATTCCTTCTGTCTGTAAAGTGGATTCCTTCAAAACTGGATCAACTGGATCGTCTGTAAAGTGGAATTCCTTCTGTAAAGTGGATTCCTTCAAAACTGGATCATCTGTAAAGTGGAATTCCTTCAAAACTGGATCATCTGTAAAGTGGAATTCCTTCAAAACTGGACTGTCTGTAAAGTGGATTCCTTCTGGATCATCTGTAAGTGGATTCCTTCAAAACTGGATCATCTGTAAAGTGGATTCTTTCAAAACTGGATCATCTGTAAAGTGAATTCCTTCAAAACTGGACTGTCTGTAAAGTGGATTCCTTCAAAACTGGATCATCTGTACAGTGGAATTCCTTCAAAACTGGATCATCTGTAAAGTGGAATTCCTTCAAAACTGGATCATCGGTAAAGTGGATTCTTTCAAAACTGGACTGTCTGTAAAGTGGATTCCTTCAAAACTGGATCATCTGTAAAGTGGAATTCCTTCAAAAATGGATCATCTGTAAAGTGGATTCTTTCAAAACTGGACCGTCTGTAAAGTGGAATTCCTTCAAAACTGGACTGTCTGTAAAGTGGATTCCTTCAAAACTGGACCATCTGTACAGTGGAATTCCTTCAAAACTGGATCATCTGTAAAGTGGAATTCCTTCAAAACTGGATCATCTGTAAAGTGGAATTCCTTCAAAACTGGATCATCTGTAAAGTGGAATTCCTTCAAAACTGGATCATCTGTAAAGTGGAATTCCTTCAAAACTGGATCATCTGTAAAGTGGAATTCCTTCAAAACTGGATCATCTGTAAAGTGGATTCCTTCAAAACTGGATCATCTGTAAAGTGGATTCCTTCAAAACTGGATGTTTTTCTGTGTTCCATTTTGAATATCAATACAAAACAGGGACCAATTTCTCAAAACATATAAAAACACTGACAGGTATATTATTTGTGAAATTGGCTCCAGAACCTCTTTAAACAGAATACCTCTTAAAACGCAACATTTTACTTGGTCCCATGGCTGGCTGTTTTATAGGGGCTTCACTGTAACATGTTACACAGTAGACAGCTGTATTTTAAAACAGTGATGAGGAGTTGTTTATTCTCTCATCCTCAGGTGTATAGGACAGAGCTACCCCATGAAAGAAAGCAATGTAAGAAATTTCTATCTTACATGGGATAGCACGCGCTTGCATTTAACATGACGTCATTGGTAATATATGACATCATATTAATGTGAGATGGTGACATGAGGTCATTAGATACAGGTTTAAATTAGTATTTTGTTATTAAAACCTTCATTTCAAAAGAAATAGGATAGTGTAGTTTATTTATGATAAAATGGCCAAATAAAAAAGTTACTTGTTCAGCCATCTTTTTCTGTGTGTGTAAAATAATGGTGTATTTACCGAATGAATGATAGAAAAAGACTCCATCATATGCGGTCATTTGCGATAGAAAAAGTACACCCTCGGTGGTGAAAATTTTGACCATGGGACTCGGCAAGCCTCATCATGAAATTTTCACCACCTTGGGTGTATTTTTTCTAGCCCACATGACATATGAAGAAGTCTTATAATAAACATTCCTTTCCAAGCATCACCAATGAAATAAGCATGATCAAAATTGAATGCTCTGTGACATGCAAGTTAACCTGAAACTGACTACTCTGTTAATCAGTTAATTTCAAGTGCCATTAAATAAGTTTTATTTGGTAAAGACTTTTAATCTGGTTCTTGAGGATATGCAGGAAACAGAATACTATAATCATGTATAAAAACATATCCAGCTCACTTTCCTGTATTAAATACGTTATGAAACGACTTGTCAGATAAATGGTACCGGTATTTAATGGCCACTCATGCGATATTATCTGTGTATATACTCATCAAAATGCCGATAATGGTGAACAGCCTCTAAATAGCCCAATAAAGCACTACTACCTGGAAATGTATAAATTTGATTTATCATGAAAATCACTTTATTCTATGAAATCTATGCAAGGTCCACTTGTTATTGCTATTTTATATATATAACTCAATTACGGCTATAAATCAGAAAAAATAATGGCTAGTTAGAGCACTGGTGTGAGAAATTATATTTTGAATCCTGTGACAGGCTATGCGGTTCAGTGTCATATTGAAAACAAGGCAATAACCAAAGTATAGGCTTAAGATGAAGAGATACCAATGTGCTGTATAGATTGCAGAAGAAGAAGCTTGTTTTGTTTAACAACACAACTAGAGCACATTGATTAATTAATCATTGGCTTTTGGATGTCAAACATTTGGTAATTTGACCTATAATCTTAAGAGAAGAAACCTACTACATTTTTCCTTTAGTAGTAAAGGATCTTCTATATGCACCATCATACAGACAGGATAGCACATATCACAGCCTTTGATATACCAGTTTATGATGCACTGGCTGGAACGAGAAATAACCCAAGTTATTGATCCCAAACTGACCATGCATCAAGGTTACGCCCCACCCCAAGATGAAGAGATACCAATGTGTTGTATAGATTGAAGAAGTTTGTTTTGTTTAATGACACCACTAGAGCACATTGATTAATTAATCATTGGCTTTTGGATGTCAAACATTTGGTAATTTGACATCTAGTCTTAGAGAGGAAACACGCTAAATTTTTCCATTAGTCGTAAAGGATCTTTTATATGTACCATCCCACAGATAGAATAGCACATTCCATGGCCTTTGATGCACTGTGTTGTGGTGCACTGGCTCGAACTAGAAAAAAACCAGTCAGCTGAATGGATCCGAGGTGGTTTTATCATGTGACATAAGCACCTCAAGCGAGTATAGATTGAAGGAAATGGGAAACACAATGGGTGGTACAACAATATTTTGTGTTCCTAATGAATGCCATTTTCTGCTAAGATCATTATAAATTAAATGTTGGATTTTCATCCAAATGTTTTTTCAAAATAGGGTTAATGGATTAAATTTTAATATTTATTTTATATTTTGAAAACATTGGAAATAATGCAACATCAAAGAAAAAAGAAAAAAATGGGGACTGAGAGAGTTTGTTTTATTTTATATGTTCAGGACATTGAGAAAAACCCAAACATTTTGGCCAATAGAAAAACTGACAGTCTTCATCCTTGGGGTGGTTTGGGATGAAAATCAAGAATTTTAAAATAGCCTAAATGTATGTTACATGTATGGACACAAAATTAATTGATGAATAGCCTTTGTTCCAACTGATACACCTCGTCAGAGTAGACACCATCTTGTACGTATATATTATTACAATATAGGATAAATAATTATAAATAAAATAATTATAAGTTAAAAGTTAATAGTAAATTGTGAGTAAATTTTTCTTCTGCAAAACAATGAATTGCACTAGGAGAAAATAAGTTTAAAGCATTACATATCAACAAATGAGCAAATATAATAAATTGTTTCCAATTCCTAATTATATATTGCAATATTAAGTTGTTTTCAAATTAGTTTATAAATGATATTTATTAAGAAATATTGATCCAATTTATAATTTAGTCATCAGTTTCATCAAAACATTCTTTTTTATAGTAAAATATTACATCATTAGTTTTGTCTTCAGTTTTGAAAAAAAATATTCCTTGTCATAATGAAATATTACACTACCGTATATCTTCGCCTATAAGTCAAATTTTTTTCACCCAAAAATTATTTTATAACTTGGGGGGTCGACTTATAAGAGGGTAAAAAAATTCACCAAAAAATATTATTTTTGGGGATTTTTTTACAAGTTTTATTGTTGAAGTATGCCATGTATTTATACTCAAATATGTTAATTTGACACATTTATTTTTTATAACGGTTTTGGTTATGCGAAAAGCCTCCAAAGGCGTGCGATCTCACTCACATGCCAAGACAACAGTCCACTTAGTTAAATTAACAGTCATCACTAATAGCAAAAATGTAAACAATACTAACTACCTGTTGCCTGAGTTTATTTTGAAATCTGGTCACTGGCATTAATGGTTGTTCAAACAATGTTTTGTCGGTGATTAACTTCATGAATATTACTGAGCTTTCCCTTAAAATAGACTGATCTCTGCAGTTCACTAGAGCAATAGGGACACACATCATTTGGTACAAAAACCAGTGTACTTTCCTCCTTATATGTATTAATATGGCGGCAAAACGTGATACTTTCAGTTTTATCGTAGTGATCTGTTGTCAGTGTTTATAAATAAAGTTGTTGTCTGTGCACAAAACCATCTGTACAGTGCCATACAGTAACAGTCAAACAGCTTTCACTCTCTACTAAGGGAATATTTTGTTTTGATGCTATGTAATAATGATAGTTTGATTGGAATAGTCTTGATTATATTGCGATGTACAAAACGTGAAAACCGAAGTTTGTAAAATAATTTTCTTTTGTTCAAATATTGTACATTATCGTTCTCATGTGCTGAAAATAAGAAATACAGGTGAAGATATACGGTAAATGAAATAATTTAGCCATCAGTTTTATCAAAATATTTTTTGTCATGGTAAAATATTATACCAATTAATAATTTAATCATCAATTATGTCAAAATATCCTTTTACTCAAAAAAAAAAAAAATCAATGTGCTCTAGCGGCGTCGTTAAATAAAACAAACTTTACTTTTTACTCCATCTAGTACAGATACATTTTTTTCTGTTTTATGACCGATACTGCCTAAGAAGGATCTTTTGTTGTAAAATAGGTTTTGCTAACCTAACAAAATCAATATTGCAAGCGAAGATTTCAATGTTAGCCACAGTGTCAAGTAAGTACATGCATATTATAGCAGCAAGTTTTTGCAACATTTCAATCCAACTTTGAAAAAATTAAAACACAAAGAAAAAAGTATATTAAGAAAAAACATGGTGTCTATTGCAGGTGATAGGTTATTATAGAATTAATATGACATAAATTACAATATGCAAACATAGCAATTCTTTTAATTAATGAAACACAATCTTTGTAATGAGTCGTGCTTTATTACGAGTTTTTGTCAGGACATAATTTAAAATGAACTGCAGTTGAATCCCGTTGGCTAGAACCTCACCGGTGCTCGAGAAAGTGTTTGACCCATCGGGTAGTTTGACCTAACCATCCAGTCAACATTGTGTAAGCGTAACTCGGGACTTTCGTTTTTGTTTCTAGCGTTGCTGTGTATTCAACTTTTCCTAGTTCGACCCAACGAGAATCTACTGTACTTTTGTATTTATCACTAGGTAATGTAATTTTCTGTTCTAGAATCAGTATGTGTGATACAGCTGGGTCCAAGAAAGTATACAAACTTGGTTTTGCTAGATGTTCGTATAGAAATAGTATGTCTTCTTTTATATATACAGACACACACAAAATTAAACTGGACCAAACATACTGGTCTCAGTTTATCAATATGCAAACAAAATAATGAAAGTTTACTGAACATTGTATTTTTTAAATGTATATTTTGGAAAATTATTTAATACAGTCAAATACAATAAAATGTTGTTATCTTGATGGGACTGAACTAAGTAAATTCAGATATGGGTGACTTAAGATTAAACGTAATAGTGATATGGGACGGTCCATTTATCCACCCTACCTGGACTGACACGATAACACAGGTTGAGATAACAATATCTGCCCTACCTGGGTTGACAAGATAACACAAGTTGAGATAACAATATCTGCCCTACCTGGGCTGACAAGATAACACAGGTTGAGATAACAATAGGACTATAATTATATTTGCCAAATTCAAAAAATATTACGCAAAACTGCCCAAAATATTTTGTTACTTTTGCATGTCGGTTATTTTCAAATAAATGTTTTACGATTTGTCATCTCTTTGATTGATAAACCTTTGCCAATTTTGCAAATCCATCGTTTCAGTAGTGTAGGTTACTGTTAAGCAATATTTTGTAAACACAAAGGGATTCAAACCATGGACTCCAGTACTCTACCAACTGAGCTAATAGGGAGATTTCCACTAGCTACTGGTCAGGTCAGGTCAGAGAGTTTAACGTGCATATTCAGAGCAAGCTGTTGTAGTGCATGCCTGTCCTGGACGCAGGTGTCAGCTTCAGCCGGTTCCTCCGTCCAGGACAGGTATAATAGCTAATCCCAGTAGGAGCACTTTATACCAACACTACTACAGTGTTATTGATAGAACAATTTTATGAAAGGACAAGCTTTTCGAAAAACTCAAACATATATGATGGTGTTCCAAGCTATAGTATCTAATTCTATGAATGTTTCACTGTCCCTTGTGCTGAAATGGATTACTACCTACAATGTACAATTTTAAGTGTACAAGATCATGCACAGTTAATATGTTTTAGTTGAAAGGTGAACATTGAAATTTCTTTTAAACCTGGACCATATTTTTTAAGCCATATTAGCACTACAATACAGTATTGTAAAGCTATTGTAGACTACAATGGTTTTATGATCTTAGCGCCAAGTTAGCTTCGAAAATGGTTTTTTTATAGGATAACAAATAGAATGTTTCTTGATATCAATTAACTGTTTTGTTTGTTTTGTTTTAAAACACCACTAGAGCACATTGTTTTTTAATCATTGGCTACTGGATGTGAAACATTTAGTAATTTTGACATATAACTTCTCAGAGAGGAAATCCACTATATTTTTCCTTTATTAGCAAGTGATATTTTATATGCACCATCCCACACAGGATAGCACATACCACAGCCTTTGATATACCCAATGGGCCCAACTCTTTGCTTAAATCATTCAACTTACTTTTGCTCTTTTGATACATTTTAAAGCCACATTCTAACTTACCTTCTCATTGGTGGATCCAAAGACAGAGGTTTAAACCGTGAACTATGTTCAGATAAACATGGTTTACAATGAACCTCCAATCATGTCATAAACAGTTTCACATGCAAAATTATTCAGAAGAAACAAATGTTTAGTTGGAAGATCAAACCTGAATCATTAACATATATTGTAATGATTCTCTCTGAAAACAAATTTTAACCAGTAGTCATGATTGTGTCAATAAGAAATCAGGCCTTAAGATATCTGATAGTTAGTGGCGACTCATGTATTTATATTAATATTTTTACAAACTTTCCTGTGTTACATGGTTTACTCTATTCTGATTGGACATCACAAAAAATCCAAAAACCCTGAATGTTATTCTTTGATAAACCATCAAATAGGACGTCATTACATAAAACAGGTCATCAACAGGACTTTAGAAACCAATTCATGCATATTTTTTAACTAAATAAGTTGTGCTATTTATAATTATAAAATATATAAGAATTGTTTGTAATTGTTTTGTTAATTTATCAATGTATAACAGTAACAAATTTAATATAAAATTTGCTTTTCTATACTATGCAATTTTATACAATTTGTGAGCGTTATACATCGATAAATTGATAAAAAAAAGTTACAAACAATTCTTATACACATACAATATATTTTGATTATAAATAACATATACAAACTGTTAAAAATTCAAAAAGTCCTTATTTCTAACAACTGGGAATCAAAATATTTAATTTGTTAGGCCTTACGACATTAAAAAAGTATAAAAACTCACAACTTCTTCTTCTTCTTGTTTAATTTAATAAATAAACTTGTTGCAGTGATTTCCGCCTTTTTCCTGGCCACCTCACATTGCCCTGCTTTCCACTTCTGGTAAAGTCGCTTCCAAAGCACACTCATCCTGGACTATTATTTCTATTCTGCTACCAAAGGCTCAGCAAGTGATGAAAACTTTTACCATGTTCACAATCAAACACCCTCAGGAAAACATCTTTCAAACAAGATATTAGTCAGCTTCTTTTAAAATCCACCAAAATGAAGTCAAAAGTTACTTTCAGATCATTATACACACACACAAAATATGTAACTGATATTCCAGATATTTAATTTATATTCCACAATTAGGATAAAAAAAAGTTTTCCTTTCGAACCGATTCTTTTTCACACAACAGTTCTGTATGTAGCTTATAAATCTAAAGACACTTCTTATGAAAAATCTGTGTTGACAAATTTTCGCCACCAACTAACGAGCAGATTATTGATTCTGGCCAGCCACTCACGCCAGCTGAAGAGTGGGGAGTGCCGACCAGAAAACTCTGTTGCTAGCAGACACGGAGATCTCGCTGCCATATCATTTTAATTTGCGTCCGACAGCGTAATATGGTGTGTACAAGTTGCTAATATGCCAATTTAAGCCATGTTCACATCTTCAGCCTCACAAAGTTAATCTATGTTTATCTGGATGAATACTGAAAGATGTCTCAACTAGATCTACTGTATTGGGGGTGTACTGGTTCAACAATTAAAACTGACAATCTAAATAAATGGACTGGTTCAACAATTAAACTGACAATCTAAATAAATGGACTGGTCTAACAAACTAATAATTAAAAGAACTAGACTGGTCTAACAATTAAACTGACAATCTAAATAAATGGACTGGTCTAACAAACTAATAATTAAAAGAACTGGACTGATCTGACAATTAAACTGATGATCTAAATAAATGGACTGGTCTAACAATTAAACTGATGATCTAAATAAATGGACTGGTCTAACAATTAAACTGACAATCTAAATAAATGGACTGGTCTAACAAACTAATAATTAAAAGAACTGGACTGGTCTAACAATTAAACTGATGATCTAAATAAATGGACTGGTCTAACAATAAAACTGATGATCTAAATAAATGAACTGGTCTAACAAACTGATAAGCTGAATAAATGGACTGGTCTAACAATTAAACTGATAAATGGACTGGTCTAACAATTAAACTGATGATCTAAATAAATTAATTGGTCTAACAATTAAACTGATAATCTAAATAAATGAACTGGTCTAACAATTAAATTGACAATCTAAATAAATGGACTGGTCTAACAATTAAACTGACAATCTAAATAAGAGACCTGGTCTAATAATTCAACTGATGATCTAATTAATTGAACTAGTATAACAATCAAAGTTATGATCTAAATAAATGTTTCAAGCACATCTGCATGGTAATGGACAAACTGATAATCTAATTATTTAAAATCAGTGTGGTTGTTGACAATCAAACTTATAATCTAAATAAATTGTCCAAGTCTGGGTGTAGACAAACTGATGATTTAAATAAATGTTTCAAACATGCCTCAATATTCATCTTATAATAAGTACATTTTTAGATACTTGTAAATAGTCTTAACTAATTCTAGTTCAAATAAATCTGGAACAATGAAACCCCTCAAAACTGGACCCTGTGTAACTGGAATTCCATCAAAATCAGACATTTTTCATGGTCCCTTTAAAAATATCAGAACAGAACCTCTCTAAAACAGATATCTCTTGGTTGTGTGGGTGTCTGGTTTAGAGGGGTTTCACTGTATATACAAGTATATTATGACCTAAAAAATAATTTCAAATATGCCGCGGTATATATAAACAGTTAAACTGTGATCTGAATAATGTTTCAAATAAGGCTGGGTGTGTATAATTACGTTGTGGGTGTACCAGACTGACAAACCGAGAATCCAATTTTCAAGCAAGACCAGACAATAAGCTTCTTGTGGGTGTTGTTATTGACAACATAATATTAAGAAATTGATTTACAATAGGCTGTGGGGAAACCATTAGCAGCAATTTGTAAACATGATTAATTTATTAATTAAATTTGAAGTGGGATGTAATCAAGGTGTGACACAATGAATCCTAATCAGTGAGACAGTGCTTCACATCAAATACCATGGTATGTGCTTTATTGTATGTGGGCAATTTCAGATATCCCCCCCCCCCCCCCCCCCCCCCCACACACACACACACACACACTATTTGCCAACTCTAGAAGCAAGTGGCAAGTGAGTTTGTTCTTTTTAATGCTAAGTATGTAACAGTTGCTATTAAACAATGTGTTGCTGTTAAACAAACTTTTTTTAAATTAATTATCTACCAGATTAAGAGATACATATCCTAGATCAATTTTGACAGAAGGTGAATGTTTAATCTACTACAGGACTTGTAGCCTTTGAATTAGTGATCTAATAGATGTAAATATCCTGGATCAATTTTGACAGAAAGTGGATGTTTAATCTATTGATCTACTGCAAGACTTGTAGCCTTTGAATTAGTGATCTAATAGATGTAAATATCCTGGATCAATTCTGACAGAAAGTGGATGTTTAATCTACTGCAGGTCTTGTAGCCTTTGAATTAGTCATCTAATAGATGTACATATCCTGGATCAATTTTGACAAAAGGTGGATGTTTAATCTACTTCAGGTCTTGTAGCCTTTGAATTAGTGATCTAATAGATGTAAATATCCTGGATCAATTTTGACAGAAAGTGGATGTTTAGTCTACTGCAAGACGTGTAGCCTTTGAATTAGTGATCTAATAGATGTAAATATCCTGGATCAATTTTGACAGAAAGTGGATGTTTAGTCTACTGCAGGTCTTGTAGCCTTTGAATTAGTCATCTAATAGATGTACATATCCTGGATCAATACTTCATAAAAGATCAATACATTGACATAAGCATACATGTATATGTTATTAACCAAAGTGGATTGGTCTATTATCTAATTAAATATAACCTCCTAATCAATTCTCTACAAACAAGTTAATGTTTTACCACAAACTTATAGGTAAGGGACCCTTTGGTGGTGGTTGTTTTGTTTGTTTTTGTTTTGTTTTTTGTTGTTGGGGTTTTTTTTAAGGGAGCTTGTAGGACAGGCAGTTGGGGGGGGGGGGAGTTCAGGGACTGAAACACCCCTTGCTCAAGCAATAGTTTTTAACATTTATTTTCCAGGAGAGCATTTGGCTCGACACGAACTAGAAACTTCATTTGCCAGAGTATAAACCACCTGCACAAATTTCTACATTGGCACTGGGGTGGATGTGGTTCTCAGTGCAGTTGCCACTTTGTAGCTATCAGAAAATAATAGCCTACAAGGCAGCTCAGAAAGGTTTCTCATATTCTTAAGATAAAAATGTATCGGAATGTCACTGATGACAACAATTAATTATTGCATGTGTGTCCAATTAAGGTGTAAGGCATGTTGTCCTCAGGACACAATCGAGATGGTCTGACCAATACACAGGTGGGCTAAGATGAGATGGTCCAACCAATACACAGATGGGCCAAGATGAGATGATCCGTCCAATACACAAGTGTCATTAAACAAATCATTCCCTTCCATTAATATGAACCAAAGCAACATACCCTGCATCCTCTGTGCAAGTTTAAAGTGCTCCAGCACCAGTATCCCTGGAACTGCATTATCAACTCTCCTTGATCTGATTTACAGCACATTTGCATCGTCCCCGACCCATTACTTCTTGATTAAATGGACAACGACATACCAAAGAAAATAGGTCACCTAAGGCCAATCTGTCCTTAAAAGGAATTGGCCAAATGGTTAAATAAGGTTGCTGGCAACAAACTTGACACAATCAAACCATTTCTGCAGCACAGCTGACATTATGTCCAAGTTGCATTACACTTACAGCTTGATTTGTTTTGCAAATAGATGGCAAACAGAATTTTATCAGTCACTTTGTATTATTCATGGCAAAGCAAGATGTGGTAGAGATAGCACAACCCTGAAAATGAAACATAAATAGATCTTTGATCTAGTTCAACATCGGTGTTGACCTCTTTTTTATTATAGGGGTTGCTGGAAAGGGTCTGCATTTCTCAGACTCTTAGAAATTGATGGCAAGATTGCTTCTCAAAAAGTTCTAAGAAGACTTTTTATAATGGAAACACAACTCTTGATTTCCATGTGGAGAACAATTTTATGGCCAAGCATCACAGAAAAAGATCAATCTTGTATTCAGTCTGTGCTTGTGCACAATTCTCCATGAACAGTCCACAAATCACACCGTCATTTGTCAAATTGCCAAATACAATTACAAACTGAATTTAGCAAATACAGTTATAATAAATTTCCCAATACATTTTTACAAGCTAATAAAAAATAGAATTTGGCTACTAATTTTTCAACAAATTCATGAAGTTGTTTTCAGTCAATTGTTGATAGAGAGAGAGAAAAGAGAGAAAGACCTAGATATACAGGTGAAGAAAGAGTTAGAGGGTGGATAAAGAGAGAAAGACCTAGATATACAGGTGAAGAAAGAGCTAGGGGGTGGATAAAGAGAGAAAGACCTAGATATACAGGCAAAAAGTTAGGGGGTGGATAAGGAGAGAAAGACCTAGATATAGAGGTAAAGAAAGAGTTCGGGGGTGGATAAAGAGAGAAAGACCTAGATATAGAGGTATAGAGAAAGACCTAGTAAAAAAAATAGTTCGGGGGTGGATAAAGAGAGAAAGACCTAGATATAGAGGTAAAGAAAGAGTTTGGGGGTGGATAAAGAGAGAAAGACCTAGATATATAGGTGAAGAGTTAGGGGGTGGATAAAGAGAGAAAGGATATACAGGTAAAGAAAGAGTTAGGGGGTGGATAAAGAGAGAAGACCTAGACAGGTAAAGAAAGAGTTAGGGGGTGGATAAACACGTAAAGAAAGAGTTAGGGGGTGGATAAAGAGAGAAAGACCTAGATATAGAGGTAAAGAAAGAGTTCGGGAGGATAATATAGAGGTAAAGAAAGACCTAGATAGAAAGACCTAGGTAAAGAAAGAGTTAGGGGTGGATAAAGAGAGAAAGACCTAGATATACAGGTAAAGAAAGAGTTAGGGGTAGATATAAGAAAGAAGAGTTAGGGGTGGATAAAGAGAGAAAGACCTAGATATAGAGGTAAAGAAAGAAGAGTTAGGGGTGGATAAAGAGAGAAAGACCTAGATATACAGGTAAAGAAAAAGAGTTAGGGGGTGGATAAAGAGAGAAAGATCAATAAAGAGAGAAAGACCTAGATATAATGTAAAGAAAGAGTTAGTACCTAGATATACATGTGCTAAAGAGACAAAGACCCTATAAAGAGAGAAAGACCTAGATATACAGGTGAGAGAGAAAGACCTAGATATCGAGGTAAAGAAAAGAGAAAAAGATATACCTAGTTTGGGGGTGGATACCTAGATATAGAGGTAAAGAAAGAGTTAGGGGGTGGATAAAGAGAGAAAGACCTAGATATACAGGTAAAGAAAGAGTTAGGGGGTGGATAAAGAGAGAAAGACCTAGATATACAGGTAAAGAAAGAAGGTGGATAAAGAGAGAAAGACCTAGTTACAGGTAAAGAAAGAGTTCGGGGTGGATAAAGAGAGAAAGACCTAGATATAAAGAAAGTAAAGAAAGAGTATAGAGGTAAAGAAAGGGGGTGGATAAAGAGAGAAAGACCTAGATATAGAGGTAAAGAAAGAGTTAGGGGGTGGATAAAGAGAGAAAGACCTGGATAAAGAGAGAAAGACCTAGATATACAGGTAAAGAAAGAGTTAGGGGGTGGATAAAGAGAGAAAGACCTAGATATACAGGTAAAGAAAGAGTTAGGGGGTGGATAAAGAGAGAAAGACCTAGATATAGATGTAAAGAAAGAGTTAGGGGGTGGATAAAGAGAGAAAGACCTAGATATAGATGTAAAGAAAGAGTAGGGGTGGATAAAGAGAGAAAGACCTAGATATAGAGGTAAAGAAAGAGTTAGGGGGTGTAAAGAAAGAGTTAGGGGGTGGATAAATTGACAATATCATTGTGAATTTGGATGGACTGAAGTGAACTAACACATATACCATGAAGGTTTCGAGCTAAAGAGAGAAAGACCTAGATATAGATGTAAAGAAAGAGTTAGGGGGTGGATAAAGAGAGAAAGACCTAGATATACAGGTAAAGAAAGAGTTAGGGGGTAGATAAAGAGAGAAAGACCTAGATATACAGGTAAAGAAAGAGTTAGGGGGTGGATAAAGAGAGAAATCAATCAATCAATAAAGTATTAATGATCCTATACCATGAAGGTTTCGATTACTAGATATTTAGTTAGGGGGTGGATACTCTATAGGTAAAGAGAGAAAGACCACTGTTTGACTCAGTGAACTAACACACATGTATTTTAGTCATGTGAGCAAATTTAAACACATTACTTTTATTACTCTAAGGTCAACTAGAACACATTGATGTATTAGTCGAAGACTGTTGGATGTCAAACACTTGGCAATTTTTACAGTCTTAGAGAGGAAACCCGTTACATTTTTCCATTAGTAGCAAGGGATCTTTTAGTTGCACCATCCCACACAGGATAGCACATACCACGGCCTTTGATATACCAGTTGTGGTGCACTGGCTGGATTGAGAAATAGCCCAATGTGTCCACCAATGGGGGTCGATCCCATATGACCATGCATCAAGCAGGTGCTTTACCACTGGGCTACGTCCTACCCCGCCATTGGTTAGAGTAAAACTACTATTTATTAAAACAGCAAATATAAACACATTACTTTAATACTTCATAGGTCACTGTGCGACTCAAGCCATTGATGTGAGTAAAACTACTATTTATTAAACTAGCATATTTAAACACATTACTTTAATACTTTATAGGTCACTGTGTGACTCAAGCCAGTGTACTTAGAAAAGAAAATGATTATTTAATATCATGTTGTTTTGACTTGACTCAAACAAAAGGAATCTATAATTAATAATATTGCAGCACATTCTGAATACCTCAGCACAATTTGAATACCTCAGCACATTCTGAATACCTCAGCACAATTTGAACTGTCTTAACATTTACAATTATGACTGATGTAGCCCTGTGGTAAAGCACTCATCTGATATGCGGTCGGTCTTGGATCAATCTCCATTGGTGGGACCACTGGGTTATTTCTCATTCTAGCCAGTGCACCATGCATTGGTATATCAAAGGCCATGGTATGTGCTATCCTGTCTGTGGGATGGTGCATATAAAAGATCCCATGCCACTAATGAAAAAATGTATCAGATTTCTTCTCTAAGACTGTATGTAAAAATGACCAAATGTTTGAAATCTAATAGCTGATTATTAATAAATCAATGTGATCTAGTGGTATTGTTAAACAAAATTAACTTCATTATGATCAACACTTGGTCAAAACAGAGGAGAAACACAGTATCAGCACATAGGATACTTCTACTACAATGTAACAAAAGATCTTTAATATATATTTTGCGAGTTTTAAAGACTCAATGGGTAGGTGTAAGACAACTACACACTCTTTTCTCTCACTAACCACTAACAACTAACCCACTGTCCTGGACAGACAGCCCAGATAGCTGAGGTGTGTGTCCAGGACAGCATGCTTGAACCTTAATTGGATATAAGCATGAAAAATAAGTTTAAACAAATGATATATTTTGCCATATCTAGAGAACCTTTTTGATATAATGGTTCAATTTAATCAAATACTTTGTGGTTTCTGTCTATAACATAGTCTGGAGTTCACAATCCACTACTTCTTGTGTCCACTGACCGTAACAGTTTTGTGTTAAAGTAAATATTATAGGTGGGTTTTTTTTCTAATGGATCATCATAAATCTGTGCTTACACACATGAACAAACATTTTATTACTCATTTATCATTCATTATTTCTTTTTTACTAATCAATATCTTGCATTGGTGTGTATATAAAAGCAATTGTTACACAGATACAGAATCAAAAGAAATGTCACACGTTACAGGCGACAGGAAAGAAAAGCAATCATGGCGAAGCTAGAGTGCTTAGTTAATCATCCGTTATTAGATGTTGAACGCGGTGTAACGACCACACATACTGTCCATTACTGGCTACAGCTGACTTAATAACATGTATTCAGTGCCTGTGTTTCAATCCATTAGCAGAGAAAATTTAATTACGTTATGTCAGGCCCGGGTCACCACACTGTGATCTTGTTATTTGTTTTGGTTCTAGGTCAGGTCGCTATTAAAAATTTCATGTCATTATTAAAAAGTCTTCCTGGTTGTAAAGGTGAGAAGTTAATAAACAAAGGAAAGAAATGTTTGTTTAATGACATGCAAAATAGAACATTTTAAAATTAAAACTTAGGTATTAAACAATGGTAATAAGCTTAATGCGCAGTTGGATAGGGATCGATTCCCATCGGTGGACCCATTGGGCTATTTCTCATTCCAGCCAGTGCACAACGACTGGTATATCAAAGGTTGTGGTATGTGCTATCCTGTCTATACGATGGTGCATATAAAAGATCCCTTGCTACTAATGAAAAATGTAGCAGGTTTCCTCTCTAAGACTATGTGAAAATTATCAAAAGCTTAACATCCAATAGCCAGTGATTAATTTATATCAATGTGCTCTAGTGGTGTTGTTAAACAAAACAAATTTTAATTTTAAACTTGATGAAGAGCATGAAAAGCAACGACTCCCACCACATACCATGCTGTTTACTAGTGAACAAAGTTAAATAAAATTTATTTTGTTTAACGACACCACTAGAGCACACTGATTTATTAATCGGCTATTGGATATCAAACATTTGGTAATTCTGACATATAGTTTTAGAAAAGAAACCCACTACACTTTTCCATTAGTAGCAAGGGATATTTTATATGCACATCCCACAGGATAGCACATACCATAGCCTTTTGATGTACCAGTCGTGGTGCACTGCCTGGAAAGAGAAATAGCCCAATGGGCCCACCGATGGAGATTGATCTGAAAGTCACCACTCATCAGGTGAATGTTTTCACTGGCCCTTAAATATCAGTCAAGAAAATAAGAAAAGCTAATTTTGCATATACCATAAGTTTAAAGTAAATAAACATTAAATCTTGCATTTACAATTAGTAACCAGGCAACATTGACTCTCATTAGTGGTCAAATTAGCCGAAGGAAAAACATTACGGGCCAATTAATTTGGCTAATTTTATAGAAATTGATTGATTTTTACCTCAGGTTAAATGAGCCCTGTAATAAATGGTCTGTTACACATTAGTTTGTCACTAAGGATGTAAGCAATATTTTTATGTTGGCAGCCAGCAATGAGTATATGTCAGTAAAACTCATCTCCAGTGCAATGGGTAACAGGATCTATTATGGTTGATGGACTTGGCTTTCGTCCCATCTATACCAGTGTAATTTTTTAATTGATTTATGTATGTATCTATCTATATATCTATCTATGTATTTGTCTGTCTATGTATCTGTCTATGTATCTGTCTATGTATCTATCTATGTGTCTGTCTATGTATCTATCTATGTATCTATGTATGTATCTATGTATCTATTTATGTATATATGTATGTATGTATGTATGTATGTAAACATTTGATAATCCTGCTACATATATATAACTATTTCTACAGGAAACCAATTAACGGTATATTTTTTTGTTAGTAGCAAAGGACAGACGAGGTGTCATACTGATCATGCTTGACATCAAATAGCCACCAATTAAACAAGCTGCTCAGATGATGCTACACAAATATTTCTCTCTCTTGTGGAAAACAACTATAATTTGATAACGGTTGTGCTGTTTAGCGAAGAAGAAATATTTTAAATAAACCATGTTAATTCAACCCTATTATTATAACCAACAAATAAGCCAATTTTAATTAACAATTATTTTTAAAAACAAGTCTATTTTCAAACTTGGGTTTAAAATTAAATACCAAAAGAAGACACAACATGATTCAAAATTAAAGTTGTTTACTTGGAGAAATTAAAAACCCCAACAAGTTAATTAAACCTTAACCTTACACCAACGCCGATTTCAATCAATGATTATTTTTAAACAAAGTCTATTTTCAAGCTCAAGTTTATATTTAGAAGAGTGTCTACGCCAAAAGCAGACAGCTGTGATCAATGTTTGATGATTCAATCAGCGGCCATTCTTCATCATCACACCGGCACCCACTTCTTCTATTTGTGCTGTCATAACATCAAATATTTATTCATCAAATCTGTGTTGGTATTTAATACCACCAGTTCATCCTCCTTTTCGTGATACTGAAAAACGGATAACACGAGACTTGTTTTGGAACGGTATTCTGAGCAAAATCTATAACTGACACATCCGATATTCGGCTTGAATTCAACCGAGTTAATCAAGTGCTTAAAGAAGGTACATGTATCGAAAGATATCTTAAGATAGGTGGCTGTTCAACAAAGGTTGATTTATATGAAATAGTTTCAGATAGTAAGATGGCCATGCACATAAGCCAGGTGACTGCTTAAAATAGGTTAATTTACATAAGACAGGTTGAGATAGTATGGAAGTTTCATAAGTCTGATGGTTTCTTAATACAGATTGGTTTGTATTAGACAAGATGGAATAGTAAAGTGGTATCTGAAGACATGTGGCTGCTTAATAGAGGTGGCTGCTTAATACAGGTTGATTTGTATTAAACAAGATGTGATATCAAGGGGTCTCTGAAGACAGGTGGCTTTGTAATACAGGTTGATTTATATTAAACAAGATGTGATATCAAGGGGTCTCTGAAGACAGGTAGCTGTGTAATACAGGTTGATTTGTATTAAACAAGATGTGATATCAAGGGGTATCTGAAGACAGGTGGCTGTGTAATACAGGTTGATTTATATTAAACAAGATGTGATATCAAGGGGTCTCTGAAGACAGGTGGCTGTGTAATACAGGTTGATTTGTATTAAACAAGATGTGATATCAAGGGGTCTCTGAAGACAGGTGGCTGTGTAATACAGGTTGATTTGTATTAAACAAGATGTGATATCAAGGGGTCTCTGAAGACAGGTGGCTGTGTAATACAGGTTGATTTATATTAAACAAGATGTGATATCAGACAAGATGGAATAGACATGGGGCTTCTTGTGACAGGTGACTGCTTAATACAGGTTGATTATATCAGACAAGATGGAATAGTAAGCCTGGGTCTCTAAAATCAGGTGGCTGCTTAATACAGGTTAATGTATATTAAACAAACTGAGATAGTAAGAGGGTCTCCAAAATCAGCTGGCTGCTTAATTCAGGTTGATGGAATACTGAAGTGGCCTCTTAAAGACAGATATAGATATAGGTCCATTTATATTGGAAATGATGGAATTGTAAAGTGGCCACTTAAAGATGGATAGCTGCTTAATATAGGTCCAACTATATTTCACTATGCTAAAGTTAAAGAGACGTACAACAGACTGTTTAAAAACCATTTTTGCGTAATTATTTTGTCGCTGATTAACTGAACACACTATAATCTTTACATCCTACTGATCAAACCACAAGGATAGCAAACAACAATAGTTAGCATGCACAATGCTGTAAGTTTGTGCTGAATTAAAATGTCTGTAAGCTGCATAGTTACAAAATTTATCAAAGTATTAAATCAACTGATCATACAACTAGGGTTGTGTGTTGCTACTATGTCATTTACTTCCATTTTGCTAAAATTTTAAGATTGCTAATATTTTATGATTTACAGTAGAAAAGTAGACTCTTAAGCAAGGTGGCTGCTTGATACAGTTTTGTTAGGGGTCAAATTTTAATGTTGGTGGGGCACAGCAATTGTTGTCATCAGTTTAATAACAAAAAGTAAGGTACCTCGTCTAATTAATCGGTATTTGTTTTGACACAGCTTTAATAAATACTGAATAACTGATTAACAGATGATATTTTCCATATTGGACAATCATTCTAAGACTACTGCTAAAACAATACATGTTCCCTACCGGGCCCAACAAATTTTTATATCTCCTAAATTCAAGGGTCATAACTTTGAAAAATGGATAAATCACCAAGGAAGTTAAACTTGATCTGTATCAGAACATGATAAAGCTATACACACATTTTCATTTCATATGTTCAAGTACTGACAAAACATATCTGGGAAAAAATAACATTTTCTAAGTTCAGGGGTTATAACTTTGTCCAAAATGGATCAACTGCCATAGAAGTCAAACACGATCTGTAACATTAAATAATAAAGCTACACACAAAATTTCAACTCAATATCTTGAGAAAGTCCATAAATTTAGTTTTCATATCTCCTAAGTTCAAGGGCCATAACTCTGTGAAAAATGGGTAAATCGCCATGAAAGTCAAACTTGATCTGTAACAGTAAACTTGATCTGTAACAGGTCAATATTTCAAGTCATTGTGTTAAAAACATCTAGAAAACTATGTGTAGCACAGACTAGCACAGACGGACGGACAGACAGAAGGAAAGAGATGAAACTTGCAGTTCCCTCCGGTTTGACTCTTGACAAATCCTCTATATATTTTACAGAAAAATATCTAAATGGTGATCACATATGCACTGCAAAGTGTAATACTGCATTTGCTAAAGTTATTTATCTGCAGATTTCTGAATAGCGATCATACGTACATGCAATGTAAAAAATCAGCTTTGTATACACTTTTCAGAAATCACATTCTTCTTTATGTGCTCTATAAAACTGGTTAATGTGGCTTCTATTTGTGCAGTCCATTACCATAGCAACTAATCTGATTGCACCTAGGACAAGATGCACTTTGATGAACCACCAGATACCATTTTGTTCTGGATATCTCATTAATGCATCATACATTTTACTCACAATACATTTATGTACTCTTTGGATGTTAGTTTTAATTACTGCACTGGTGTTTTACTGCAAAATATTTCTGCGATAAACATAATTTTACATTCTTGTGGCTAGACATTAGTGGTAGCCTGTTGTGATTTGGCTTCATTTTCTACAACACACAGTCAAATATTTTAAACTCAACAGTCCCATGGGATAGGTCTTGTAGTGCTTTCTATTTAAGGGAGTCAAAATGCCCAATTAAAAGGCATAGTATTACACATTACAAGCTTCCTTTTTTGTCTAATATTGGATTATAAATGAAAATTATATTCATTGGGGAGTGTAAATTCTATACACAATGGTATTCAAAATAAAATGTGCTTGCATAAGCAGAATGTACTTTACGGGTTTATCTGGTGAACTGGTAAAAGTGTACAAAGCAGTATCATAATTCTGAGCACTTTAATAAAACAGATCATCATATTCTTTACTGCAGTTCATCTCTCTGGCTACCATTTATCAATCATCTATGAAAAATATCCACTAGCTGGAAGGAGAAATAGTCTAATGGGCCCACCAACAGGGATCGTTCCTAAACCAACTGCACATCAAGTGAGCACTTTACCACTGGGCTACGTCCCACCCACCCAACACACACACACAGACAGGGTAGCACATACCAAAGTTGTGGTCCACTAGCTGGATTGAGAAATAGCCCAATGGCCCCATCCATCAAGGGTCAATCTGAAGTTTGTTTTGTTTAACGACACCACTGGAGCACATTGATTAATTAATCATCAGCTATTGCATGTCAAACATTTGGTGATTCTGACTCATCATCAGAGGAAACCCGAAACATTTTTTCTAATGCAGCAAGGGATCTTTTATTTAATACATTTTCTCACAGACAGGAAAACATATACCACGGTCTTTGTCCAGTTGTGGTGCAAGGGTCGATCAGAGACTGATACCTATCATGGTTAAACAGCCCAAATACTTGAAGTCTATGTCCAGACAACTTGAGTGGAATTAAAGAAATATTAATGACACCTAGCTCACCAGTTATTTGGTATTTAACTTACACTTATTTTGACACTTAGTTTAGCAGTCCTCTTTATGGCAGTGCAAGAAGGATGAAATCTCCAGTAACGGATCTCTTTAGGTATGGCTGTCCTCCTATGGACAAGGCACTAGATAGAATAGAATAGATGTTTAACGACACTTCAGCATGAAAAATACATTGGCTATTGGGTGTCAAACTATAGTAAATGCAAAACATTAAGTGTTGTTCAACATCTTTTTAAAAATTCAAGAATTAAATTAAAACACAGTGTAAAGAACTGTGCAAAAATTACAAATATCACAGACAGGTAATATTAAAATTCAGAATAAAAGTCAGGCACTAGAGAGATTCATGGAATCAACCACTATTTTGCCAAGTGTTATTTGACTCATTGTACAGAGATATACCCCTCATCACATTATGGTTTTGTCATTCAGAATTAGTATATCAGAGAAAACCTACCGTCATCACTCAATTTGAATAAGTCGCAAGAGTTCTTTTATATACACTTTCACAGACAGGACAGTGCACACCATAGTCTTTGATTTATCGGCTGTGGGGCACTGAGTGAGTCATGAAAAAACCCCTGGTCCATTAAGGGTGATCGATCCTACGACCTATGACACCTCAGGGAATCACTCTACCACTAAACTACATCACACTCCACAGCATTTTGATCGATTCTTAATTCGATATAAAGATAAAAATAAATCTTCTGTCACTGACCCAACTACTTACCAAGCCCCTATGCAATGATACTCAGCGTTGGGTACAAACAAGAGTATTAAATTTGGCATAATAACTGTAACTGATGCATTATACATCTTGTATAAACAGTATCGGTCTGTGACTGGGAATTATGGGTATGTGTAGTGTTTACAAAAATTACTGTTAATGCATGTTGTAATTTGGAGTTAATCAAGTTAGGTATTCAATTACAGGGACAGGCAACTCTTGCTTGCAGTCATTTGCATCTACACCAGAATTCAAGCATGACCTCAGTGTCATCTTGTAAAAGGGAAAGGGCATATTAAAGATCTGGGGTCGGACTTAGCCCTGTGGTAAAGTGCTCACTTGATGTGTGAATGGTCTAGGATTGATCCCTGTCGGTGGGCCCTTTGGGCTATTTCTCGTTCCAGGCAGTGCACTACGACTGGTATATCAAAGGCCATGGTATGTGCTATCCTGTCTATGGGATGGTGCATATAAAAGATCCCTTGCTACTAATGGAAAAATGTAGCAGGTTTCATCTTTAAGACTGTATGTAAAACAAATTATCAAATGTTTGACATCCAATAGCCGATGATTAATAAATTAATGTCCTCTTGTGGTATCCTTAAACAAAGAAATAAAAATAATAAGTAATAATAAAATATCTCTTGCTATTTTTTTTAAATATTTGTAGCACTTTTCATCTGAAAATTTGAAATTGCAAAGCCTGTTTAGAACAAAACAATTTCTCAACATTCTTACTACAAACCAGGGCTCACCCAGCCCACTGCCAAATTAACCTGTTGCTAATTTTTATACAAAGTGGCTAAAACATTTAATCTGTGGCTAATGAAATATTCTTAAATTAAACTACATTTTAATAATTTTCAAGAAATTACTCGACATATCTGAAATTTAGCTAAACCAAAATTGGTTCCAGTGTAAGCCCTGATAAACATTCATCAAGTCATTATTTGAAACAAATTTAAATTAAAACTGAAATGGAAACATAATAGATCACCAAACAGATAATCTGAGAACTGAAATCTTATGTAAAACATTATTTGCAAAGAAAATTCACCACACTGTTAACAGAATTGTTTTCTCCTATTTAAACCATGTAATGCAACCACAAAATGTGCAAAAACACTAAGGCAGTAAAGTTAATCCCAGCCATTATGGTTCATTAGAAAAAACGAATGCTCATTTTAATTGTCAGGTCTGTTGCGTGGAAAGTGATCTAGTGGTCGGAGTGCTGTCACCTGATGGAGATCTATTACTTCCTAGCCGCCGCCTCCAGAAACAGGAGTATTCACCTTGTTCAGCTCACCACTCAAGCAGATGAGCCGTTGGAGAAAGTCGTTGAAGATTTCAACAGCAAAAAAAAGGTCATCATTGTTCATAGTGCTTGTTCGGGAATGTGAGCATCTGTAGTGACTTGGGGGGGGGGGGGGGGGGAGAGACCATAGCTCAGTGGTACAGTGCTTGACTGATGTGCAATCAATTCCCGTTTGGTGGACCCATTGGGCTATTTCTTGTTCCAGCCAGTGCTCCACAACTGGTGTAACAAAGGCTGTGGTATGTATTATCCTGTCTGTGGGATAGTGCATATAAAAGATCCCTTGCTTCTAATCAAAAAGAATAGCCCATGGAGTGGCGATAGCGTGTTTTCTTTCGCAATATCTGTGTGGTCCTTAACCATATGTCTGACACCATTTAACCATCAATAAAATATTTTCTCCCTCCTCCCTCCCTGTAGTGACTAAGGGGTGGGATGTATATCAGTGGAGCGGATGAGGTGTAATGGGTCACAGGGTCAACAGGTTTCTTTTCTTTCTAAACATTGATCAAATGTTACAATAACCATGTTAGACACCAAATAGCCATAATTTAAAATGCACTGATGGGTCAATTCCATGGTGACTGATGTCACATTTTTAGTCAAGTTTTCAATTTCAAATACCTGTATTTTCAACACTATTGCATCCAAGCACTGCTTGCTATTTGTACATTCATATCAGATGACCATAAACTACTTAACAGGCTGCTACATAAAAATTAATCAACTTTTGGGGCCAGTTTGTAATGTCAGTCACAGTTAATTAAATGGCCACCTCAGACCACTTATGATAGCCTTGTGAATTTCTATTTCTGCATTAACATAGCCTATGGTCTTCAGATAGGAACCTAACAGCAAGACATGCTTAAAGGAAGGAAGGAAATGGTTTATTTAACGACGCACTCAATACATTTTATTTACGGTTATATGGCGTCGGACATATGGTTAAGGACCACATAGATATTGAGGGAGGAAACCCGCTGTTGCCACTTCATGGGCTACTCTTTTCGATTAGTAGCAAGGGATCTTTTATATGCACCATCCCATAGACAGGATAGCACATACCACACCCTTTGATGTACCAATAATGATGCACTGGCTGGAGCGAGAAATAGCCCAATGGGCCCACTGATGGGGATCAATCTCAAACTGACTGTGCATCAAGCGAGCACTTTACCACTGGGCTATGTCTCGCCCCAAAAAGACATGCTTGAATACAAAATGCAGGTACATGTATTTGAAATTCAAAATTGCCTCAACATGTAATGTCAGTCACCATGGAATTGTCCTGATGAGCCATTAAACAAATACTCCTTTCTTTTCTTAGTCGCTCGCTAGTCTTGCTTCTTCTGCCCAACGTTAAATAAATGTTGATACTAATATGAGAAAGCAACAATGTTGATTAATACAGTTTCTTCATCTTCCTACTGTACAGGATGCAATTTCCTGGTCTTTCAGAATGAAGAAATAGCTGCAATGTTTCCACACATTCAATATATTATATAGTTCTGAATTTCTGATGTTAGGATTCTTTCACCAGGCGATATTCTGTATTAAAGTAAGCACTGCTGTCTCCGATTCAGCAACATTGGCAAGTGGCTATTTCAAAGTTCAAAGTCAAGACTTTAGCAAATTAGCAATGTCCAGACTTTAACTACAAGCATGTATTAAGAAGACTTGATTAAATCCTAGAGTCTAGACATTCAAGTCCATAAGAATGGACCCTGTCCAGAATATCAACCCAAAGTTGATTTTGGTCAGAACAGTCAGTCATAATTTTAAGTTACACCAATATTGGTTAATGAGCAACAAAATGTAAATAGTCAACAAAATGTAAATAGTCAACAAAATGTAAATAGTCAACAAAATGTAAATAGTCAACACCAGAGCCACTAGAAGCGGGTCAAAACATTTTTATAGGGGGGGGGGGGGGGGGGGGGGGGTGGGGGGTGAGGATGGGGGATGGCATGGAAAGTTTTTTTCTTTAATTTAATAAAAGAAATTAGAGAACCAAGTCAGGCTGGAGGGGAGAAGGCCAAATTTTCCTTCAAACGAGGAGCACAAAAACAACTTACTTTCTATTTAAAAAAATTCTGAGACAAAAATTACTTCACACTGGTGCCTTGGGCTCTAACATATGCAGTTTATTGAGTATGGATGTTTTTTTTAAAAATAACAATGATAATTTTACTATTTCTTACATATACAACATGAAATCTATGTAATAAGGCAAGGCGATATTAGTTATATTTTTCTGAGTATACAATCTAGAAATAATAAGACATAGGATCAATACCATTGTGGACACAGTAGGTTCTTTCTCTTCCCAAGCAATATAGTAGAATCTCATTGGGTTGAACCCGGAAGTGTCAAATACACCACAACGCTTGAACCAAAAACTAATTTTGTAAATCGATATGAATAAAATGATTTGCCAATCAAGTTCTGGTGGATTAGTACAAATTGTGACGGGCTAGTAAATCTTACTTGGTACTAGTCCGGTTGCCTAGTGAAATATTGTCCATATTATAATATACAGTGTCTTCACTTCAACTGATAGATAGATAGATAGATAGATAGATATATAGATAGATAGATATAGAGATAGATATAGAGATAGATATAGAGATAGATAGATAGATATATTGACAAAACATTATTAAGAGAACTTGGTAAGTAATCAACATCACTTGGCAAACAAAATCAAAAACAGACTGGTAGTTGCACTTTTTAACTCGTCCATCAGAATGTTTACTCACACTTGGCGGGTGGGGGAGTACTTTCTGCAGCCCTGAATAAAATATAGCAGGTTTCCACTTCAAGATTATATGTCAGAATTACCAAATGTTTGACATGCAATAGCCGGTGATTAATAAATCAATGTGTCGGTTTTACACAAACAAAGTTCAGTAGGAGTAGCCTTTGTAGTGAAAAAAAGGAAGGAAGGAAATGTTTTATTTCACAACACACTCAACACATTTTATTTCTGGCATATGGTTAAGGACCACACAGATATTCAGAGAGGAAACCCTCTGTCGCCACTTCATGGGCTACTCTTTTCGATTAACAGCAAGGGATCTTTTATATGCACCATCCCATAGGCAGGATAGTACATACCACTGCCTTTGTTACACCAGTTGTGGAGCACTGGCTGGAATGAGAAATAGCCCAATGGGACCACCGACAGGGATCGATCCCAGACCAACCGCGCATCAAGCGAACACTTTACCACTGGGCTCGCAGCCCGGTACCAGCCTCGGTGGTGTCGTGGTTAAGCCATCGGACATAAGGCTGGTAGGTACAGAGCTCGCAGCTCAGTATCGGCTTGCAGTCCAGTATCGGCTCCCACCCAGAGCGAGTTTTATTGATCAGTACACCCTCTTCTCTCTCACTAACCACTAAAAACTAACTCACTGTCCTGGACAGACAGCCCAGATAGCTGTGTGTGCTTGATTGTGTGCTTGAACCTTAATTGGATATAATCACGAAAATAACTGGAAATGAAAATAAAGTATCATTAAACAAATAGTCCTGTCCTTTCTAGTTGTGATGAAGGATCAACAAAAAACAAGACTTGAATGACCTGTACACACAGGTGTGTCAAACATTACAACAACAACGACAAAACCTTTCACATAATGGTTTTTATACTTCCATTACAGAACGTCATACAGTGTCAAATGTTTAACAGAAGCAAACAATGCCGACTGATTGAGACTAAAGGAGTGGCGTTTGTGTGGTATTCTTTCAATCCGCGTGTGACAAACAACATTATTATTAGTCAGTTGTCAATGACTTCCAATAATGCGATCTGGCTATTCTGAATGTTAGTCACCTACCGTATATCTTCGCCTATAAGTCGAATTTTTTTCACCCAAAAATTATTTTATAACTTGGGGGGTCGACTTATAAGAGGGTAAAAAAATTTCACCAAAAAATATTACTGTTTTGGGGATTATTTTACAAGTTTTATTGTTGAAGTATGCCATGTATTTATACTCAAATATGTTAATTTGACATATTTATTTTTTATAACCTATTTTTTTTGGCATTAGAACGGTTTTGGTTATGCGAAAAGGCGTACGATCTCTCACATGCCAAGACAACAGTCCACTTAGTTAAATTAACAGTCATAACTAATAGTAAAAATGTAAACAATACTAACTACCTGTTGCCTGAGTTTATTTTGAAATCTGGTCACTGGCATTAATGGTTGTTCAAACAATGTTTTGGCAGTGATTAACTTCATGAATATTACTAAGGTCTCACTACACAGATCACTTCCGGGTGACAGTTCATTCATCACGGTCCACTATAGTTCCTAATTGGGACACATGTTATGGGTCACATATTCACTTCTAGCAAATGGTGAAGAATTAAAACAATATGTATGTTTAATGGTAAGCCTTCTGGCTGTATTGTGCCCATGTTATTTTGTAATATTGTGCATCGACCTTTTGGGACATGGGTATATAGCGCAAGTGACAGCCGGGGTGAATCGGTTAATGAACCACCTATTCGGACCGGTACTACAGCCAGATGCGGTTATATAGCAAAAAACTGAGACGGAAATGTTCTCAATTTTGGAGTGAAAATAAATGCTTATATAATGTATGTTTGCAATGGTGTATGTTGTTAGTGCCAACGAGAACCCGTTCTATGGGCAATCTTCGCTTGAAGTTGGGCAGTTTAACATGGGTTTCAATGGCAGATGGCATCTGTGTAGTGAGACCTAAGCTTTCCCTTAAAATAGACTGATCTCTGCAGTTCACTTACCTAGAGCAATAGGGACACAACATCATTTGGTACAAAAACCAGTGTACTTTCCAGAGTTATCCTCCTTACATGTATTAATATGGCGGCAAAACGTGATACTTTCAGTTTTATCGTAGTGATCTGTTGTCAGTGTTTATAAATAAAGTTGTTGTCTGTGCACAAAACCATCTGTACAGTACTATACAGTAACAGTCAAACAGCTTTCACTCTCTACTAAGGGAATATTTCGTTTTGATGCTATGTAATAATGATAGTTTGATTGGAGTAGTCTGATCATATTGCGATGTACAAAACGTGAAAACCGAAGTTTGTAAAATAATTTTCTTTTGTTCAAATATTATTGTTCTCATGTGCTGAAAATAAGAAATATTTCAATATTTATAAGTAGTTTTTCATGGGTCGACTTATAAACGGGTCAATAAAAAAATACGTTTTCAGGGCTTGAAATTAGGGACTCGACTTATAGCCGAGATCGACTTACAGGCGAAGATATACGGTATTTGTCACAAACAAATTAAACTGATCTAAACAGATGGCATTTAATAATTGTTATTGACAATGATCATGCAAGTATTCATTAACCAACCTTCCATCAATGGTATTTTAAATGGTGTGGTGTATTTAAATACATATTAACCAACATTCCATAAATGGTATGGTGTATTTAAATTTTAAATACATATTAACCAACATTCCATAAATGGTATGATGTATTTAAATACATATTAACCAACCTTCCTTTAATGTTTTTTTTAGGGTGTATAGCACCAAATCAAATCCCATAGACGACCATAGTAACATACGTGGCTAAAATTCCTACCTGCAACATATCAATCAACATATATATACACCACAGATATAAATACTACCACCCTTCAAAGTGAATCAGAAAAACATTGGGGGTTAAGCTGCTCATTTGAGAGATAACTGATTAACCTATTTCCGCACAAAAAATTTGTACTTTTTTTATTACAGGTATTACATGTATGAAGCACAAGACTACTTGACACAGTGGTACTAGATGAAATAAAATTGCATAAATTTTTTTACCAGATGAACCTAATTTTTTTTAACAACCAACACACTCACATTTATCAACAATCACAGGACTTGTGGTGTTAACTGCTCTATCAAAAGTTGAGTGCACCTCGAACTTTGACCCAGCCGGAAGTTAGTTGGTTTATTTGGTCTTTAAATAATGTGGTGTATTTAAATACACACACTGAACAGCATTGAAAACGCACCACCAGTTGTTGATAACAAATGTGAACGGGGCGTATACCGGCATTAAAATTATCAATGAATAAGTACTGTACTACCTTATAAACCATGCATGACAATGAATAAGTACTGTACTACCTTATAGACCATGCATGACAATGAATAAGTACCGTACTACCTTATAGACCATGCATGACAATGAATAAGTACCGTACTACCTTATAGACCATGCATGACCATGAATAAGTACCGTACTACCTTATAGACCATGCATGACCATGAATAAGTACCGTACTACCTTATAGACCATGCATGACCATGAATAAGTACCGTACTACCTTATAGACCATGCATGACCATGAATAAGTACCGTACTACCTTATAGACCATGCATGACCATGAATAAGTACGGTACTACCTTATAGACCATGCATGACAATGAATAAGTACTGTACTACCTTATAGACCATGCATGACAATGAATAAGTACCGTACTACCTTATAGACCATGCATGACAATGAATAAGTACCGTACTACCTTATAGACCATGCATGACAATGAATAAGTACCGTACTACCTTATAGACCATGCATGACAATGAATAAGTACCGTACTACCTTATAAACCATGCATGACAATGAATAAGTACCGTACTACCTTATAAACCATGCATGACAATAAGTACTGTACTACCTTATAAACCATGCATGACAATGAATAAGTACTGTACTACCTTATAGGTAGTACTAAACCAAATAACTTCCGGCTGGGTCAAAGTTCGAGGTGCACCCAACTTTTGATAGAGAAGTGAACACAACAAGTCCTGTGATTGGTTATAAATGTGAGTGTGTTGGTTGTAAAAAATAATAATTTCATCTGGGTAAAAAAAATGTGCAATTTTATTTCATCTAGTACCAATGTGTCAAGTAGCCTTGTGCTTGAAACATGTATGGGGTACCTGTAAAAAAAAGTACTTGAATTTTGTGCGAAACTAGGGTAGTCATAGATGCTACCCGTTATCTCAGAAACGAGCAGCTTGACCCCCATTTTTTTCTGATTCACTTTAAGTGTAAGGGGTGGTAGTATTTATATCCGTGGCATTTATGTCAGTTGATACGTTGCAGGTAGGAGTTTTAGCCACATATGTTACTATTGTTGTCTATGGGATTTGATTTGGTAGTATACACCCTATAAACCATGCATGACAATGAATAAGTACTGTATTACCTTATAAACCATGCATGACAATGAATAAGTACTGTACTACCTTATAAACCATGCATGACAATGAATAAGTACTGTACTACCTTATAAACCATGCATGACAATGAATAAGTACTGTACTACCTTATAAACCATGTATGACAATGAATAAGTACTGTACTACCTTATAAACCATGCATGATGATGAATAACTTACAAAAACTATTGCATGAAGACTCCATGAAACACAACACCAAAACACAACATATTGCATGCATAGCATGAAAAACGTAAATTGAATGTGCAAGTCATGCTGATTGGGGCTATAAAAGATGGTCTCTGAAAAGCCACTTTAATTTATGAAGTAGTCATTGAGGGAACATTAAGCAAGTGATGATGGCAAGGTTGACAGCTGAGGAACGTGAACGTGCCTTAGGCATGCTTTAAGTCGGCATTTCGAGTAATCATCGCACAGCGGTTTGGATGCCACCATTCAACAACCACTAGACTCCACAGGTGATACCAGCAGACAAGAACCACCAGGGATCGTCCAATCATCCAAGTCCAGGCCAATGAAGTGTTACAACACCACGACAAGATCATGTTTGCCTACATATTCAAGATTGAATGCTGCCAGCTGCCAGGACTACACCAACTGATCAAGGTAGATGAAGGGTTATTAGTGCAGACACTGTGCATTACCATCTTCACTCTGCGGGCTGCGTGCTCAACGACCATATGTTGGACCTATCCTGACTGACTGACATTGAAATGAGTGCCGACATTTGGCAGGAAGGTATCGTCATTGGAGATTACAACATTGGCATGGTGTGCTATTCTCTGGTCAGTAGGCGTGGAGAACGTTACCACAATGACTGCCTTGTCCAGATGGATCGATGGGATGGAAGGAGTGTCATGGAGTGGGGTGGGATTAGTTATCACCAAACAGCACTCCATGTTTGCTGTGACAGAATGAATGCCATTTACTACCGGAATAACGTCTGGCAAAATCACGTCATTCCCTTCTTTCATCAGCATCAGGATATGCACACATTTCAGCAAGACGATGCCCGAGCGCACACAGCACATGTTACAACACAGTATCTAGTGAACAATAATGTTTCTTTGCTTGAATGGCCAGAACTGTCCCCTGATTTATCACCAATAGAGAATCTTTGGGATTACCTTGGTCAATGCATCTCACGTTGTCCACAAATGATTAACCTTAGAGAACTGGAAAACGCACTACAGCAGGAGTGATATGTTATCCCCAAGAACACTATTCGCAGACTTATCAGGTTGATGAGAAGACATTGCATGGCTTGTGTTGCTGCAGATGGTCATATGTGCTACTGACTTTTCATTGTGACCCCACATGTCTTTCATACGTAGATGAATTAAAACTAATCAATGATTGTGCATCCTTTTTTGTTTGTTGTCATTATCAATCATCTATCTATTGCTCAGGAATTATTTTCGAAATCCAAACATTTCTTGGTGGTGCGTTTTCAATGCTGTTCAGTATATTTCCAACCTTCAATCAAAAGTAATTCAAATGATGTGGTGTATTTAAAGTTTGTTTTGTTCAATGACACCACTAGAGCACATTGATTTATTAATCATTGTCTATTGAATGTCAAACATTGGGTAATTTTGGCATACAGTCTTAGAGAGGAAACCCACTACATTTTCCGAATTAGTAGCAAGGAATATTTTATATGCACTATCCCACACACAGGACAGCACATACTACTGCCTTTGATACACTAGTTGTGGTGTACTGGGTGAAATGAGAAATAGACCAATGGGCCCGCCAACACCACTAGAGCACACTGATCCATCCTTTACTAATGATCTATGTCCTGCCCCTTAATCATATTAACAGGTGATCTCTGTATTACATTTCAAATAGTGGCATAATTTATATATATATGTAGTATATATATTAACCAACTTTCCATGTATGGCATTTGAAATTCTGCGGCAAACAAACAAAATGAAAGCAGACGTTATTGCTACTACTCTTTAGCTTCCTTGTCACAAGATCTGACATGAGCCTACACCATTTTATCTTCTCTTGACATCCCATCACAACCAGTCACTCTGAATCCATCAAGACCATAATCAGAATTATATCTGCAGTGTTTTCACTGGTCAGATGGAAGGTAGTGTAATAACATTCGAGTAACATAATTTATATTGTTTTATGCTATCCTGTCTGAGAAAGTACATGCAAAAAGACATTTTTATTTGGGCATGGTGTAGTGTTGTAGATCCACATATTATGTTCAACCATGGCAATTGGCCATAGCAATTTGCAATGCCGTGGAGTTTTTAATTCTCCATATTTTTTTGCCTTTGACTATATTCAGGATTTTTTTTCAGTTTTTTTTTTTTGCCATGAACATTTTATTAATTGCAGCGGTTGATATTTTGACCGGTCCAAGTCTGTGTGTGTATGTACTTTGAGGTTTAGTTTTAGTAGTGAATCGAGTTTCCCAATAAAAAGGCAGACCAATGTGTTTGTGTCTGGTTTGTGGCTGAAGCCATGACCATTACAACAGGTTCCTTCACTTATATCACTGTTCATTTATTATAACGAACCGGAATGGGCCATGATAGTTTTTT
The DNA here is from genome assembly GCF_016097555.1 of Gigantopelta aegis. Taxonomy (NCBI): domain Eukaryota; kingdom Metazoa; phylum Mollusca; class Gastropoda; order Neomphalida; family Peltospiridae; genus Gigantopelta; species Gigantopelta aegis. The sequence goes on along the minus strand of NC_054706.1, from coordinate 73,728,751 downwards.
CGTTATAGCAGTAGTTCGTTGTACAAATTTGCTAAAGTTGGTTATTAATATATAGAGAGATAAAAGAGGACTTTACAATCAGTTTGTTCTATGTAGTAGTTTGTTCTAAACATGTCCATTATAAGTGTACTTTACTGTATATTAATTAGCCCTCTGTTAATTAGACACAGATTACCTTTTACTTATGATCGAAGGCAACATTTTACATGATAGTTGGTCTTAACAAAAACAGTACCAAGTTTTTCATAACATTAAATAAGTAATTTTGTTCAAAGATTGTGAATACAATTGAAATAAATGTTTTTACTCTCAAAATAAAATATAAAAATAAACAATAGTGTTCTTCCAGATTTACAAAGAACAGTATAGCTCTATAAAGAGATATGCCATTTTTGGCAGATATGACAAAGGAAAGAAAGAAATATTTTATTTTATGATGCACTCAACACATTTTATTTACAGTTATATGGCGTCAGACATATGGTTAAGGACCACACAGATATTGAGAGAGAAAACCTGCTGTCGCCACTTCATGGGCTATTCTTTTTGATTAGCAGCAAGGGGTCTTTTATATGCACCATCCCACAGACTGGGTAGTACATACCATGGCCTTTGATATACCAGTTGTGGTGCACTGGCTGTAATGATAAATAGCCCAAACGGGCCCACCAATAGGGATCGATCCCAGACTAAACGTGCATCAAGTGAGCGCTTTACCCATGGGCTACGTCCCACCCCAGATATAACAAATGGAAGACAATTATAATAAAAGGATCATATATTACACCATCAATAATCTGTACTACCCTAGTATTCTTAATTAATATCAGAATAATAATAATAACACTGTATGGAAACACATTGAAATTAACGTAACAGATAGCAGAAGGAAAGCAGTATTTCTGAGTACAAAGAAAACAAGAATAAGACTTCTGCTCTACGAAAGCCTGACGTCAGACAGACAGTGGTGTTAGGAACTGCTGTAGGGACATAACACTAATCTCATTAGATGTGACTGTTACCAAAGAAACATGACATTTTGCCATTTTTGTCATATTAATTTGATTGCGGAGTTCATTTAGAGTCAGGAGTGTTTGGTGTTCATGTTACTTTCTGATTTACACGTCAGTTTTAAAATACCACAAAGCTAACATTATTTTAACATAACCCAATAAATGATGGTTCTTCAGTCATTTAATTTCTTTTTTCTCCAATTTAATATAAAAACACTTAGAAAATGAGACTTAACTGAGTTATAAAAAAAATCTGTTTTAAAGGGTTATAGCTTATCATATTTTTGTAATCAAAGCTGTTTCAATGCAAATATGAAATCGTGTGTTAACTGTTATTTGAAACTGATTAACCTAAGACTAACCATAACTCTAATGAGCTTTCTTACAAGCTACTACCATTTTGAAAACAGTTACTATACCAAATACCATACAATGTGCAGAATTCTTTCATAAGAAATTGTTTTATTATAATTTGGATTAAATCATTTGGACAAAATCATTTCAAAAACTATATTATTGAAATTGGAATTGTTTTACTAAATCTTGGATTAAATAATACAATTTTTTTTATTTTGTTGAACACCACTACTAGAGCACATTGATTTATAATTGGCTACTGGATATCAAACATGCGATTTTGACATATAGTCTTAGAGAAGAAACTCACTACATTTTTCCATTAGTAGCAAGGGATATTTTATATGCACCATCACACAGACAGGATAGCACATACCACATCCTTTGATATACCAGTCATGGTGCACTGGCTGGAATGAGAAATAGCTCAATTGGCCCACCAATGGGGATCAATTATGGACTGACCTCGCATCAACCGAGCGCTTTACCACTGGGCTACATCCTTCCCCCAAATAATAGAAAAAGTACATTTTAACCTTACATCCTAGACATTAGTAGCAAATTGAAGCAAATGGGTATTGTAAAGTACTATTCTAAATGCAAGGCAATAATAGAAAAAGTACATTTTAACCTTACATCCTAGACATTAGTAGCAAATTGAAGCAAATGGGTATTGTAAAGTACTATTCTAAATGCAAGGCAATAATAGAAAAAGTACATTTTAACCTTACATCCTAGACATTAGTAGCAAATTGAAGCAAATGGGTATTGTAAAGTACTATTCTAAAAGCAAGGCAATAATAGAAAAAGTACATTTTAACCTTACATCCTAGACATTAGTAGCAAATTGAAGCAAATGGGTACTGTAAAGTACTATTCTAAATGCAAGGCAATAATAGAAAAAGTACATTTTAACCTTACATCCTAGACATTAGTAGCAAATTGAAGCAAATGGGTATTGTAAAGTACTATTCTAAATGCAAGGCAATAATAGAAAAAGTACATTTTAACCTTACATCCTAGACATTAGTAGCAAATTGAAGCAAATGGGTATTGTAAAGTACTATTCTAAATGCAAGGCAATAATAGAAAAAGTACATTTTAACCTTACATCCTAGACATTAGTAGCAAATTGAAGCAAAGGGGTATTGTAAAGTACTATTCTAAATGCAAGGCAATAATGAAATTTTCAACTCTACTGCATTCTAAATTCATAGCTAGCATATCGATCGTGATCCATGTGTGCAGAAAACTATAACACAGGAGTGGTTCTAATGGCATAATATGGGAACCCTTTGAAGGTCTTCATTTGAATTAAAAACCACAAATCCATGTAGATGAAATCCATCATATGACACATGCATGCATCATGTTCATGAATCATGGACAAATAATGCTGGACTGTACAATGCAAGACATAAAGCATTAACCTTCTCCAGTAATGACATTTTATTTTGGGACGGGCAGAATGTACTTCAGTGTTCAGTTGGCTACAGATTGTCAAGGTTATCTTAGTGCTAAGATAGCATAAAACAATCATAGGCTATGACATCTTTACAACACTTCATAGCTTACGGCAGGTTTACGGTATTATAGCACTAACATAGTTTTGAAAATATGGTCCCTGTGGTAATAAAGGTCATAGGATCATGTCCTTAAACGAATTCAATAGTTTTTATTCTTCCTATCATAACCAGTGTCCCATGACTGGCACAGAGTGTTCATTATGTTTCATTGTCTGTGTAAAGGTCAGAGTAATCTTTGATTCGATGCCAGTGTTTTATTTCTAAAATTTGACTTGACACCCATGGCTTTGAAATTGGGAATTTTAGCGTCCTTTTATCAACAATTGGGAATTTTCAGTTTCATTTCAAAACCATCTTACTAAGCCAACTTAGAATTTAATATATATATATATTGTGTTTATTCAAAGCGTTTGTCAAGCGAATGAGATTTACATTCAGATCAGGAATTCCCATGACTGGCACAGAGTGTTCATTATGTTTCATTGTCTGTTTTACTAGCGTCCTTTTATCAACAATTGGGAATTTTCAGTTTCATTTCAAAACCATCTTACTAAGCCAACTTAGAATTTAATATATATATATATTGTGTTTATTCAAAGCGTTTGTCAAGCGAATGAGATTTACATTCAGATCAGGAATTTTTTACTCCAACATTGGGAATAAAAAACGACATAGCCTCTGTAGAATGGTGGGGAATGGTACCCATTATCGGAGTCTAGAAACATAGGTGATAAAACCCTGGATACATACATCCACTGCAGGTTTACACATGACCACCATGGATAAAGCTCAAAGTAATCTTTGATTCAGTGCATACATCCACTGAAGGTTCACACATTACCACCATGGATAAAACTTCTGATATCACTGGCCACTTAATCTGGTTTCATCAAGTAGGTGGATATTTATTAATATATGGTAGAATAGGGGAGGTGTATGGGCCATGGTCTCAAAACTTCTCAAGGTATATTCCAGATCATGTTCAGCATTGTGTTTTTTGCCAATATTCAATAGATGTGTTGACTGTGGATCTATCATTTTCCACATAGATGTAAATGTACGTGTAAATGCATACTTAGTCAACATGTGTAGACTGAGTATATACATACAAAATTAGTCAACATAGATGTGTAGACTGTGGATATACCTGCAGAATTAGTCAACATAGATGTGTAGACTGTGGATGTATATATACAAAATTAGGCAACAGATGTATAGACTGTGGATGTATACATACAAAATTAGGCAACATAGATGTGTAGACTTGGTGTACCTGCACAATTAGTCAACATAAGTGTGTAGACTGTGGGTGTATACATACAAACTTAGTCAACATTGATGTGTAGACTGTGGGTGTACCTGCACAATTAGTCAACATAGGTGTGTAGACTGTGGGTATATCTGCATAGTCAACATAGGTGTGTAGACTGTGGGTGTATCTGCACAATTAGTCAACATAGTTGTGTAGACTATGGGTGTATCTGCACAATTAGTCAACATAGGTGTGTAGACTGTGGGTATATCTGCACAATTAGTCAACATAGGTGTGTAGACTGTGGGTGTACCTGCACAATTAGTCAACATAGGTGTGTAGACTGTGGGTGTACCTGCACAATTAGTCAACATAGGTGTGTAGACTGTGGGTGTATCTGCACAATTAGTCAACATAGTTGTGTAGACTATGGGTGTATCTGCACAATTAGTCAACATAGGTGTGTAGACTGTGGGTGTACCTGCAGAATTAGTCAACATAGGTGTGTAGACTGTGGGTGTATCTGCACAATTAGTCAACATAGGTGTGTAGACTGTGGGTGTACCTGCAGAATTAGTCAACATAGGTGTGTAGACTGTGGGTGTATCTGCACAATTAGTCAACACAGGTGTGTAGACTATGGGTGTATCTGCATAATTAGTCAACATAGGTGTAGACTGGGTGTATCTGCATAATTAGTAAACATAGGTGTGTAGACTGGGTGTATCTGCACAATTAGTCAACAAAGGTGTGTAGACTGGGTGTATCTGCACAATTAGTCAACATAGGTGTGTAGACTGGGTGTATCTGCACAATTAGTCAACACAGATGTGTAAACTGTGGGTGTACCTGTACAATTAGTCAACACAGATGTGTAGACTGTGGGTGTACCTGCATACATAGTCCACAAGCTGTGGGTGTATCAATCTGCACATGGTCCACACAGGTGTGGTTCAACTCCACAGAAGTTTGTTTTGTTTTAACGACACCACTGGAGCACATCAATTAATTAATCATCGGCAATTAGATGTCAAACATTTTGGTAATTCTAACTCGTAGTCATTAGAGAAAACCCGGTACATTTTTTTCTAATGCAGCAAGGCATCTTTTATATGCACTTTTCTACAGATAAGAAAGCACTTACCATAACCTTTGACCAGTTGTGGGGCACTAGTTGGAATGAGAAAAAACCCAATCAGCTAAATGGATCAACCGAGGGTGTTCGATCCTATGACGCAAGCATCTCAAGCGAGCACTCAACCGACCCAACTCCACAGAATCTGATGTATGAAGGAAGGAAATGTTTTATTTAACAACGCACTCAACACATTTTATTTACGGTTATATGGTGTCAGACATATGGTTAAGGACCACACAGATATTGAAGGAGGAAAGCCGCTGTCGCCACTTCATGGGATACTATTTTTGATTGGCAGCAAGGGATCTTTTATATGCACCATCCCATAGATAGGATAGCACATACCACGGCCTTTGATGTACCAGTTGTGGTGCACTGGCTGGATCGAGAACAATCATGTATGAAGACATGTATGGGATCCACACAACCTATTTGCGTAGAAAGTAATATTAGCTGACTACCAATTACAGACTAAGTGTACGTGAACATATATGCATGCAGACTACATATCTATGGAATCCTAGCCCTAGCTGGTTAACATAAACACGACGACTCCCAATCAAACGTCTGTGGTGAACAACCATTAACTATCAGATACCGTTAACGTCACAGAAGCCCAACCCATGTTCCATTTTCAATTTAAATCTCAATTAGGTCCTCAACACAGTGATAGGTCGACACATCCATCCCCAGTAATTGGGGAAGCTTTCTGTTAATTATCTCGGTGATACAAAGCAAAATACCTCTATGAAACTGGAAAGGAATACAAAAAGTAATGTTTGTTTAACGATATCCCAGCAGAGTGCTGATTGTCAGTTGTTAAGTATCAAACATGATAAAAGTGACATTGTCTACAATATATAAAGACTGAGTGGAAAACACTAACAGGGCCCCATAGAGTGTATTTAAAAATGGGTGGGAGGGTGGGGGCGGGACATTGTCAGTTTGATGGTCTGAGAGATGAAAATACACATATTTGAGGGATGTAACCTGTTGGTGGTAGGGAAGGAGAAAAAAATTATATTTCAAATATTATAATACAGTATTTCCTGCCTTCAGAGCACAATAACTGGAAAAAGTGGGGGTTGGCATGGTCCCTCTGGTTTCGCAGCCCCCCCCCCCCCCCCCATTCCACGGCCCATGTAAGATTGCTTTTTATTGGCCACGCTATATATATGATATTTAACAATACATTATAACCCAGTAATGATTCATTGATTCAATTCAATTCATTTTTGTGCTTATTGAAGTTGTGTCACCAACACACAACCAGAACAACGATTGGCATGAAATATTGTGCCCTGAACCAAACAAATGTATTTCCAGTGCACATGCACCACACCAGTCCTTATATGGACAACTCAACACTGACAACTGTATGGCTGTACTGACACCCAGCTAGGCATTACAACAACGTTTGTTTTGTTTAATGACACCACTAAAGCACATTGATTTATTAATCATCGGCAACTGGATGTCTAACATTTGGTAATTTTGACAGTCTTCGAGGAAGGAAGAAAATGTTTTATTTAATGACACACTCAACACATTTTATTTACGGTTATATGGCGTCAGACATATGGTTAAGGACGACACAGATATTGAAGGAAGAAACCTGCTGTCGCTACTTCATGAGCTACTCTTTTTGATTAGCAGCAAGGGATCTTTTATATGCACCATCCCACAGACAGGATAGCACATACCACAGCCTTTGATATTACAGTCGTGGTGGTCCGGTTGGGACGAAAAATATCATTACAAGGGGTCCTGGGACTAATCTGTCTTGTGTAGTTAAACAAGTCTATTTGTATAAAAAGGGAACCAAGTAGCATTTGACTTTACTAAATATATAATGGTCAAACTCAAATAAAAACAAAACATATTGTTAAGTCTTAAAACCAGAACAACCCTCGCAACATTTAACAAATAATTTGAAATGTTCATTTGAAATTGTAAAGAATACGTCTCAGTTTTGACACCGGCGTCGATGAAGGTAACTGCTGGAATGACTAAAGGAGGCAATTGAATCCAATCGTTACTAGTAATGGGCATGCAGTAGACATAACCTTTGGGCAGAAATGCATGAGCAATTGTTTATATATACAAAAATGACATGACTACAAAATCAGTGTAAAGAACTCCAACATAACAAAGATGTTCTGTGGCAATAGTAACAGAAATCAGTATAAAAATGTCCATCACTTCACGTAACAACAAATTGCATGATCACAGTACAATAAACATATAAATTATTATCATCAAATTGATCTAACTCAAGACGAGATAGCATTTATTACAGCATCCGTAAATACAATGTTATTTTAATCAACAGTGACCCGACTAGACAAATTATGTCTTAAAGGCAACATTTGTTTTAAATCAAGTAAAACAAAAATCAATTTATCATGAATATACAGTGAAACCCCTTCAAACCAGACCCTCATTAAACTGGAATTCCCTCTAAGCCAGATGTTTTCCATGGTTCCAAGAGTTAGGCATCTTTTAGGTTTACCTCTCTAAATGGGGGGGGGGAGGCAGAAATTGAACATATCTTACTAGCCCACCAGACCAGAACCAACTAAAATTTACTAACCTGCAATAATTTCTGCTAGTCCGCCAGTCTATAGAATAATATATTATTAATAATATTATAATATAAAGTGTCTTCACTTCAAATGATATATATAGATATATTGACAAAATATTATTAAGAACACCTGGTAAGTGACAAACAAAATCAAAAAGACAGATTGCCCGTTGGACTGGTAGTTGCATTTTTTAACTCGTCCATCAGAATTATTACTCGCATTTGGCGAGTGGGCGTGTACTTTCTGCACCCATGCTAAACCAAAAACCCATCTAAAAAAACAGACAAATAATACAGTCCTGGGCCCTATTCCACGAAGCGATCTTAGCTCTACTACCACTGTAAATACCTACCATTGCCACCTTAAATTCTTTCTATGATCACCAGCCCATTCCATGATGTGGCATAGCTTACTATCATTGTTACAACTGGTACGAGGCAGTAAGCCACTAACATAGATGTCAAATGGCAGTCAGATCATGATTTTATCATTTTCTAAGAAGGATACTAACTTTTCGTGTAAAAATTAATCTATTACATACCAAATACCTTTAATGAAAATTGGCGTCCAATGAAAAACATTCTGGGCCATATGACCTTCACAAAAAAATATGGGAGATAACTCTCATGTCTTATGCATTCGGCAATTATTGCTTAGCAAATAAACTGACAAAAGTTACTTCAGGGACTCTCAGTTTGGCCAGCGATGAAGTTAGACGTGGTTTCGTGCGCTCTCAACTTACCCCCCCACCTGGGGGGGACTGATCACTAGTTATGGATCGCTGTTGGAGTACCGCGTCGCGTACACCGAGTCACGGGCAACCGTGACCTTGGTGTATGGTGATGCGCCTACAGCCAAGAGGAGGGGAACTAGGAAATGGAAACGTGCACCAGGGGCAGCTCAGGCGGGGACAAAGCTGGCGGCTCAACCGCCAATGGCGGTCCCGTCTGCGTCGCCGCCCCCACCACGACCAAACCGGACGGATCGACGGGAGGCGACTTGCCAACCAGCCGGACCGACTGTTCAGATGCGGGAAGTGGAGAATGCCAACCAGTGCACCGCGACCAGCGTCACCTGTTCCCGCTCGTCGTTCGTCTGCGTCGAGACCCCCACCCACGGGGGACTCCGCGACAGCAACTCTGGATGTTGGGACTGTCAAGAGGAAGGCAGTGACGCCCCCGGGGGACCAACCAGCCAAGACGCGGCCTTCTACTTCCTCTTCGGGTGACTGGAGAGTGGCAGCACGGAAGATCAAAGGTCAGTACTCTAAGTACTTGGTGGGAGACGTCACGGACCCCGAAAGACTGCCAGGTGGGGTCTACGAAGAAAACTTCAAGACGTTTCCCGATGGCCACCAGGTCGCTATCCACACGGTCAAACTACGGGGAGTGGAAGCTATAGTAGTGACGTCGCACCGGGATGATCTTTACCGACAGGGATTCCTCAGCCATGACATGGATAACAACACCATCCACAGAATCATGAAGATCGTCACCGGCGCCCAGTACCCACAGATGGTCCACTGCCTTAGCACCCACAGCTACAGGAGACTGGTACCTCACTTTGAGGAGAGAAACATCATCATCTCCCCGTAGATGCTGTGCACCCAAACGGCCTTAACAAGGCCACTCGCGTGGACATATCGATCGGACTTTAAACTTTTAGATCTGTGTTCAAAATTTTATATCGAAATTACTTCTTCTTTTTTATATTATTAAATAGTCCGATCCTCTCTTCTCTCTCTTATTTAATTTTGGACTGTCCTAAAATGCTCCAAATTATATAAATATTCGACCGAGCAGTCAATTCTTTTTTATTTTTGGCTTGTAACCTTTTTATTTATTTTATTTTTTTATCTATTCTTTACTAATTGCTATTTTCAAAATTCTGCCCAGTTTCAACCCCCCCCCCCCCCCCCAATCCCGAGTCAGGCCACCAATCTTATCGGAGGTCGGACTCGGGATGGGCGTGTTCGAAACCCTAGTGGTATATGGGCACGTTAAACTAGTTATCATCATCATCATGGATGTCCAATACCAATGAATACATCCAGGATGTTCTGAAAAATCAGTAACCAATTTATTATTTAACTAATTCACACTTCTTTGCAATGAAGATTTTAATATTAAATGGGCACTTAGGACTACCATAAGGTAGCTTTGCAGAATGGCTGTAAAGTTTAAGGTGCCAGTTGTAAAATTCACCTCAAGTCACTAAAATTAACCTTCGCTACAATTCTTTCATGGAACAGAGCCCTGATGTTCATGTAGTTAATGTAACTTGTAGCCCTGAAAACTAGATGACACATCGATAACAATCAATTATATGACACCAAAGGTTGCTCTGTGTATAACCTCGAATATCAGCAAAGTTTCGTTTCCAAAATAATTTTTCAACACATTGGAATGTGCTTATAATTGTACTGTTTTATCCACATATGATTCTACTTGTTGCTAAAGGTAGTACTGAACCAAATAACTTCCAGCTGGGTCAAAGTTTGAGGTGCACCAAACTTTTAACAGAGAAGTTAACACCACAAGTCCTGTGATTGGTGATAAATGTGTTGGTTGTAAAAAACATTAGTTTCATCTGAGCAAAAAATGCAGGTAATTTTATTTCATCTAGTACCACTGTGTCAAGTAACTGTGTGCTTGAAACATGTATGGGGTACTTGTAAAAAAAAAAAGTACTCAAATTTTGTGTGGAACTAGGGTAGTCATAGATGCTACCCGTTATCTCAGAAATTAGCTCCTTGATCCCCAATTTTTTCTGATTCACTTTAAGGGTGAGGGGTGGTAGTATTTATATCTGTGGTATTTATGTCAATTGATAAGCTGCAGGTAGGAGTTTTAGCTACATATGTTACTATTGTCATCTATGGAATTTGATTTGGTAGTATTTACCCTAGAGAACAAAATACAACAAAGACTTTTGCTACAATAGAAATTCCTGTAAGCCGGATACTCTGTTAACCAGACTGTTTTCTTGGTCCCACAGGTGTCCATTTGAAGAGGCTTTCACTGTATGGCTTTTTTAGACAGTTTGTTCTATAAAATGGATAAACAACTTTTCAGATTTTACATCAAAAAATAAAAATGCTTACAGTGTTTGATTGATAAAAGTAAAGGACCTTCAAGCTGACTTGCTAAGCATTTGAAAAATTATTTTTAAAATTTATGTAAATTTAATTTTATAATAAAAATCTATTTCTTAACACAACTACAAGTATTTCACATTTACCATCTAGATTGATTAAAGGTAGACTAAACTCCAACAAGAGCCTTATGTGTTGGTAAAATGCATACCCGGACCACCAACACATTACTGACACTTTAACAAATGAAAAACGCATAATTTTAGAATTAATAAAAAAACGTGATTATTCCTGCTAACTGGGGGCAGCCATTTTGTTTCGTTTTTGTGACGTCTGGTGGTATAGCTTGGGGTGAAGTGACGTCAGCTCAGGTCCAACTTCTCTGTTATGCACAGTGTAAAGAAATGCTCTAATTTACGACAAGGCACTTCGCTTTCATCAATCTGACTTGTAAAACAACATAAATGACTTGACAGTATAATAAACTATTTAACTAAATATATTTCAATTTGCATCAATATAACCCGAGTTATAGTATTTTTTTCTTTTAAAAAATCCAAAGATAAAATGCATATTATTAGGCCTATTGGTAGGATACGTTCCAGCAAAAATGACCATTCACGTGATAATTGTGATAATTTTCTTTTCTCTGGTACAACGTAATTGGTCAGTTTTGTGATTTTAGATGGGAAAGTCTACTTAATCAAGGGTTTTACAGAATTACTTACAGTAATAAAGCTGGTAAAGTCCATTACGATTTGAGGTTATCACACAATACCCTGTGATCTTAATAAAAGAGGCACGTCTTTTTAGTGTGTCTAGACAGTGTCTAGAGACCGTCTAAATATACAACTGCCAATGAAGAACCACACCTGCCAATCAAGAACCACAGGTACAGGCCACGGAAAGAAAAGACCAATTAAGCAAGAAAACACTCCAAGTATTATTTCAGTACCGGTACGTGGGTTAATTTATATACAAAATATAATACAGTTATTTCAACACTTTGACAGTGGTGGTTTATTTTGTATTGAAAAATAAACCACATATACACGTTGCTATGTTACTGGGATAGTGTCAGTGAAATGACAAAACCTCGTAACTACACTTTTCAAAATTTTACAGGAGCAAAAAAACTGAATATTTTTCGAAAAATACGTTATTTTGTTATAGTCGTTGTTATGCGAAGATATTAACAGCTAATAGTGATAACTACTTAATAGTGGGTGTACCACAGTTACGGCTACGTCCGAAATTAGGACGTTTTACACTATGTGTCAGGTCTACAAATGTACTTACGACATTTTACACCCGAAATGTCATTGAAAATGTCAGGTGCGACATTTTGATATAGAATTTAATATAGGCTGAGGAATGAGGCAAGATCTATACATGGATTAAATACCCATACATGTGTAATTAACTGGTTTTATTTACATGTAATCCATGTAATGTGTGAACATAATGCAATGCTGAGCGTCATGTCCACACTCTAGCTTCCTGCTTTGTAGATACGATGTTTTGTCATTTTGTTTCTTGGACCAGTTATAATATGATTATTTGTCATGTGACAGTCAACCACTTTCTAATAGGCCAATAGTTACGATCTTTTGACAAAAGCAGAATATGAACATTCTAACTCTGGAAATTCCAAAAAGTGATTTCTTGCCAAAAGCGTAGTTACGACCTTTTGTCATTTTGCCGATGATAGATATTATTACAGAACATTGTGATGCATCCACAAAAATCAGGTATATTTTGTTTCTTCAGTTCGAAGACTAATTCCTGACATGACATGTTAGGTATTACTTAACCACCAGCTCGCCAGAGGGCATATTCACTGGGATGGTATAAAATGGCTGCACCCGTTATATATAATAGCCGTCACATTTATCCATTTTATTAATTAACTATACGATTATACTTGTAGATATTAAGCAATAATGTGCATTATGTATCGTTGAATATGCACACCAGTCCAAAAGCCTTGCTTTAGCATTCCTTTAAAAGAACTGATCTTTGATCTTTAGCTCCAAAATCAATGCTACACAATAAAGCAATAAAAATATGAATAAATTAAATCTCTGTGAATATATAGTCATAAGATGTAATACCACACTATTCTTCATAGTAAAAGAAAACCTCCTACACTTTAAAAGAAAAACTCCTACACTTCTATGGATGTACAAATTTAACAAATTTAGAATTCAGCTAGCTGATAGCCTTTCGTTTTTGTTGTCATAATAAAAAATTAAAATTCAATAAATATTAAACTGGCACCACATTGCGATGGCCAAATCTCTAAACACAGAACAGAGTCAAAAGGTTCCTTCAGACATATTAGTTGACACTTGAACCACAAAGATGATAAAACGACAGCTTTATACGATAGGTTGGAGTGTTTGTGACTGCCTGTAGACAAAACGAGAGACGTTTTACGGAAGAAGTGGCACTGCAACTGTAAATCGAGGTAGTCTCGGGATCTGGGGCGACAAGCTTCAATTTACAAGTAATCTGGAGGAAAATCATGATGAATCAATACTGGTACAAGCTGGGCTTGAAGTGAAAAAAAACATTCAGGGTAATATAACCACAGATTAACTTGGCTTTGCTTCGCTTCCTTGTAGATAAAGAGTCTGTGGTCTCATTAGCCAGTTTATGTTGCCAACTACATTAAAAATGATTATTCAGAGGCAAATTTCTTATTGCTGGTCTCCGTTAAAAAGATATATGACCTTGAAAGTCAATCCGGTATCAAGTATTAGCAGGACCAAACATAAAAGAATGTTAATAGATGAATAAACAATACGTCATAACCAAGATTTCTCAGATTCAGTTGTTACAGAAGAATTGACAATCCACTTTAACCAAGATTTTTCAGATCAACTTGTTAAAGAATTGACAATCCACCATAACAAACTTTTTTCAGGTCAAGTTATTACAGAAGAATTGACAATCCACCATAACCAAAGTTTTTCAGATCCAGTTGTTACAGAAGAATTGACAATCCACCATAACCAAAGTTTTTCAGATCCAGTTGTTACAGAAGAATTGACAATTCACCATAACCAAGGTTTTTCAGATCCAGTTGTTACTGAAGAATTGACAATCCACCATAAACAAGGTTTTTTAGATCCAGTTGTTACTGAAGAATTGACAATCCACCATAACCAAGGTTTTTCAGATCCAGTTGTTACTGAAGAATTGACAATTCACCATAACCAAGGTTTTTCAGATCCAGTTGTTACAGAAGAATTGACAATTCACCATAACCAAAGTTTTTCAGATCCAGTTGTTACTGAAGAATTGACAATCCACCATAACCAAGGTTTTTCAGATCCAGTTGTTACTGAAGAATTGACAATCTACCATAACCAGGGTTTCTCAGATCCAGCTGTTAATAAATAATAGACAATACGTATAACATAACCAAAGTTTTGAGATCCAATTTTCAACAGATCTATGAATAGGAAAGACCTATTTTTTTTAGATTCAATTTTAAATAATTACAAATTTTCCGAATTTATACGATTTACTGTATTCTGATTGGCTGACGTCACTAAAAAACCAAGTGTTATCCTTCCATAAACCTCATAAAAATACGTCATCACGGTAAGACCAAGATCGAAATAACCGCACAACACCAACAGTCACTACACGTAAACAAAAGTTAATATCAAGGTCACTTTGCGATAGAAAAAAACAAGACAAATCTACACATGAAATTGTTTCATTTTTTAAAAAGAAGTTATAATAAAGATATACTCTTCAAAAAAAGAAACACAAAAGGGTACAAATGGGTTATAACTCCGATTTTATGTTTCCTACCGGTTCATGCTTTGTGAATATAAGGTCATTGCATTTCCCAAACACATTCGATAAAACGCAGCTACTGTACAATAAAGTTCCAAAATGTGAATATTCGCAAAAACGCAGCCACGTGCAAACCATGTCACAACTGCACGTGCGTTGTCTGCACGTGCAACATGAACACCGACAGTATAAAAGTGCAGGGTGTTCGCTTGCCTGGCCTCTGTATCTGGCCGACAGTTGACAATCCAGGACATGCCACGTCTCAGTGAACCGCAGAGAAACAATGCCATCGGCCGACTAGACGCAGGCGAATCCAGAACGGCCGTTGCCAGGGCATTCCATGTGTCCCCAAGCACCATCTCCAGACTGTGGGACCGTTACCAGCAACATGGATCAACACGTGACCTCCCTAGATCCGGTCGACCATGGGTCACTACCCCCGGGCAGGACTGCTACATCCGAGTACGCCACCTTCGGGAACGATTGACTACTGCCACCTCCACAGCCGCAGCAATACCAGGTTTGCGCAGGATATCCGACCAGACCGTACGGAACCACCTACGTGAGGTAGGAATTCGTGCCAGACGTCCAGTTCGAGGTGTCATCTTAACACCACAACACCGTCGACTCTGACTGCAGTGGTGCCAGATTCATCGACAATGGCCTCAACTGCGATGGAGACAGGTGTGGTTCAGTGACGAGTCCCGATTTCTGCTCCGACGTCATGATGGAAGATGTCGCGTGTATAGGCGTCGTGGTGAACGTTATGCGGCAAACTGCGTGCAGGAAGTGGACAGATTCGGCGGGGGTAGTGTCATGGTGTGGGCAGCCATCTCACACACTGGCAGAACTGACCTGGTCCACGTGCAGGGCAACTTGAATGCACAGGGCTACATTGACCAGATCCTCCGGCCACACATCATTCCAGTTATGGCCAACGCCAACGCAGTGTTCCAACATGACAATGCCAGGCCTCACACAGCACGTCTCACAATGGCTTTCCTACAGAACAACAACATTAATGTCCTTCCTTGGCCATCGATATCACCGGATTTGAACCCAATTGAGCATCTATGGGACGAGTTGGACCGATGCCTCCGACAGCGACAACCACAGCCCCATACCCTGCCCGAGCTGGCAGCAGCCTTGCAGGCCGAGTGGGCCACCATCCCCCGGGACGTCATCCGTACTCTGGTTGCTTCAATGGGCAGGCGGTGCCAGGCAGTTGTCAACACACGCGGAGGCCACACCCGGTATTGACTCCAGATGACCTTGACCTTGGTGGTGTGTCCTATCACTTACTCACAATGGACTAGAGTGAATTGTGAACAATCCTGCAACATTTGGTAATTATCGGACTCACCATTCAATAATTAAATCAATTCTCCAAATGTTACGACAATGTGGTTTTGCGTTTCTTCTTTTGAAGAGTATATATACACTGTTTTTGTTGATTCAATACTTATTTTTATTTTTAGCGGACAATTTCCAATAGTATGTATACATGTATTCCTACGCTTATTTACAGAACATGGTTGACGGTAAGAAAGAAAGAAATTATTTTTGAGTGTTTTAAGGTACACTTCTTGTACTGTTTGTAATTATAAGAATTGTTTCTCATTTTTTAGAAATTTATCGATGTATAAAAGTCACAAATGTAGTATAAAATCGCGTAGCGTAGCGAAGCGATTTTATACCATTTGTGACTTTTATACATCGATAAATTCCTAAAAAATGAGAAACAATTCTTATATAGATAAATAAATAATACACAGTAATCAATGTTTGTTCGATCCAGTTAATAAATGAAAAGATAAAACACTTAACCAAGGTTTTTTACATCCAGGTTTTTGGATCCAATTTTTATTAGATGAATAGAAAAGACACCATCTGGACCACATTTTTTCATATCCAGTTTTAATGGATTAATAAACAATACACCAAAACCAAGATTCCTTGGATGCAGATGTTAGTTTGTAAATGACAATATAACATAATCTAGATTTTAAAACCCCATTTTTAACAGAAGAATACAGAATATAGCATAACAAACTTTCTCAGGTTTAGTAGATGTTAAATAGACAATACAGCAAAACCAAGGTTTTGAGACCCAATTTTTTAATAGATGAATAGGAAATATAACATAATCAAAGTTTTCATATCCATTTGTATTAATAGATGAAAAGACAATAAAACATAAATTCCCTTTGGCTATCAGAGCAACTGACCTGTTGGACCTGTAGGGGAGGAATAACAGCTGATATATAAATATGGCACTCCAATGTACGAAATAGCAACAATATAGGTTCTTAAAACAGTGGCGGAGTAATAACAGCTGATATATAAATATGGCACTCCAATGTACGAAATAGCAACAATATAGGTTCTTAAAACAGTGGCGGAGTAATAACAGCTGATATATAAATATGGCACTCCAATGTACGAAATAGCAACAATATAGGTTCTTAAAACAGTGGCGGAGTAATAACAGCTGATATATAAATATGGCACTCCAATGTACGAAATAGCAACAATATAGGTTCTTAAAACAGTGGCGGAGTAATAACAGCTGATATATAAATATGGCACTCCAATGTACGAAATAGCAACAATATAGGTTCTTAAAACAGTGGCGGAGTAATAACAGCTGATATATAAATATGGCACTCCAATGTACGAAATAGCAACAATATAGGTTCTTAAAACAGTGGCAGAGTAATAACAGCTGATATATAAATATGGCACTCCAATGTACGAAATAGCAATAAGGTTCTTAAAACAGTGGCGGAGTAATAACAGCTGTGGCACTCCAATGTACGAAATAGCAACAATATAGGTCTTAAAACAGTGGCGGAGTAATAACAGCTGATATATAAATATGGCACTCCAATGTACGAAATAGCAACAATATAGGTTCTTAAAACAGTGGCGGAGTAATAACAGCTGATATATAAATATGGCACTCCAATGTACGAAATAGCAACAATATAGGTTCTTAAAACAGTGGCGGAGTAATAACAGCTGATATATAAATATGGCACTCCAATGTACGAAATAGCAACAATATAGGTTCTTAAAACAGTGGCAGAGTAATAACAGCTGATATATAAATATGGCACTCCAATGTACGAAATAGCAACAATATAGGTTCTTAAAACAGTGGCAGAGTAATAACAGCTGATATATAAATATGGCACTCCAATGTACGAAATAGCAACAATATAGGTTCTTAAAACAGTGGCGGAGTAATAACAGCTGATATATAAATATGGCACTCCAATGTACGAAATAGCAACAATATAGGTTCTTAAAACAGTGGCAGAGTAATAACAGCTGATATATAAATATGGCACTCCAATGTACAAAATAGCAACAATATAGGTTCTTAAAACAGTGGCAGAGTAATAACAGCTGATATATAAATATGGCACTCCAATGTACAAAATAGCAACAATATAGGTTCTTAAAACAGTGGCGGAGTAATAACAGCTGATATATAAATATGGCACTTCAATGTATGAAATAGCAACAATATAGGTTCTTAAAACAGTGGATTAAAATGTTGATTCTCTTTTTGTCTGTTTCACAACCACACAACCACACAATTACTTGGTGAATGGTAACATGCTAATATGAAACTCAAGTAATCTTGGATATCAGGATTACACCAATTTTAGTGTCAATGCGTGGTGATAGATCTGGACTGATAACAACTTTTTTTTTTGTGGGTGTGGTTTTTGTATTAATCACCCAATAATATTAATGAGCAATTGTTAAATGTTTAATAAATGAAAAATTGCAAGAAACCATCCATTTAGAGAGAGGGAAAATGAGCTGCAATGCACAGGATCAGTGGACCACTGAAAATTGTGGTTTTGGTGACCACATGTGAAGATCAACACAGATATATTATATATGTTGACTTTCTTGAATTCAACTGTTTAATTAATATAAGTCTAACAAAACATCGACCTTAAAAACCTTGTATGTTTCTGGTTTCAACAGATTTCAAAACTTGTTAACTTTATAGTAATTCAGTTTGTAATAATAATAAAATTTCTATTATAAAATGTCTGAGAGACCACTTCAGATGAATGTTTTTGTTTTTTTTCACTGATAAATACAAAAACCACACCCACACTGGAAACAGAATTATTTTTTAAAATTATTATTACAGAAGTCAGTTGTTTTAATTTCATCACTTTCAAAATACACTAAGTTACATAAACATAATCCCATAATAATGGAACAGTGGGGTTATTTTTTAATCTATCACTGAATCTTATGACTGGTAACAAACTTAAGCTGCTATTAGAAGTAATTTCGACCATTGTGGTCTCAATTCAAATGACCATGGCTTATATAATAATAGAAGCCGCATTTGGGGTGAAGGCTAAAAAACCACGACTTCCGAGTACAAAATAACAACCAGTTATGCAAGGAGAATGTTCAGTTTTACGTCCAATAAACCCTTTACCCATCTCGAACAAGATGAGTGCTAGATCTCTGCCAAGATTGGCCTGATTCGGGAGAAACGATGCAGAAGGAAACATAGAACTCATTTATTCACCAATGAACATGCCAATATCTCCAGGGCTGCAGACGCTTCACAGTGATTGCGTTCGATTCTATCACAGTTTTTCTATGAAATCATCGCATATGTTTTCTCAGGGAGGATGATGGTTTTTAAGACAGGGATTAAAATGTTGATTCTCTTTTTGTCTGTTTCACAACCACACAATTACTTGGTGAATGGTAACATGCTAATATGAAACTCAAGTAATCTTGGATATCAGGATTACACGAATTTTAGTGTCAATGCGTGGTGATAGATCTGGACTGATAACAACTTTTTTTTTGAAAATTGTCTTTTAACAAACATTTAATCAACTGAGTTCTGTTAAAACGTGATATTATCAATTTTAAAACCAATAACATAAGAAAAATTGTATCTCTGCATGAAGATTATATACAGAAAGGAACAGTGAAATGTTCTGTTAAGATCAGTTAGTGTTATTCATGTTCCAGGCACTGCTCACAACTAAGACTAGATGTCAAAATTACCAAATGTTTGATATCCAACAGCTGATGATTAATAAATCAATGTGCTCTAGTTGTGTTGTTAAACAAAACAAACTTAACTTTTAACCTCACAACTATTAAAAAACGTTTGTTTTATTTAACGTTGCCACTAGAGCACATTGATTTTTTTATCTTATCATCGGCTATTGGACGTCAAACATATAGTCATTCTGACACTGTTTTTTAGAGGAAACCCACTGTTGCCACATAGGCTACTCTTTTATGACAGGCAGCACAGGATCTTTTATTTGCGCTTCCCACAGGCAGGATAGCACAAACCATGGCCTTTGTTGAACCAGTTATGGATCACTGGTCGGTGCAAGTGGTTTACACCTACCCATTGAGCCTTGCGGAGCACTCACTCAGGGTTTGGAGTCGGTATCTGGATTAAAAATCCCATGCCTCAGCTGGGATCCGAACCCAGAAACTTATCAGCCTGTAGACCGATGGCCTAACCACGATGCCACCGAGGCCGGTCTCACAACTATTAAAAGCCATGGCATATGGCCCCATCAAAATCTACCATTCCACCTTGGACTAAGCTCCTGGCCATGCTAGAAGCAAGGACGGGGAGGGTGGGGGTGGAAGGGAGGGTGTGTGTGTAAATTAAGATACAGCTTTCTGTTAGATTTCAGATATCTTAAAAATCTGTTCTAGTTCAATTATATTTGCATCCCGCTTGGTTTTATTACATAAGTAGATAAGTCTTGTTATTTTAATGCAGTTCAAGCCACTTTCCTCACTCCTTATTGATAGGAATTTTGTACAGTAACATGAAACAACCCTAGCCATCTTAACAAATTTTGAGCCTTTTCCAGGGACCATACAAGAAGTCCAATATAATGACATGATTAGCCTGTTTTCTTAAAAACAAACCTCACTGTTTTGGGTGTATACTACCAAATCAAATCCCATAGACAACAATAGTTACATATGTGTTACAACTCCTACCTGCAGAGTATCAATCAACATGAATGTTATGGATATAAATACTACCACCCCTCACCCTTAAAATGAATCAGAAAAAATTAGGGGTCAAGCTGCTCATTTCTGAGATAACGGGTAACGGGTAGCGTCTATGACTACCCTAGTTCTACACATAATTTGAGTACATTTTTTTCCCAGGTATCCCATACATGTTTCAAGCACAAGGCTACTTGATACAGTGGTACTAGATGAAATAAAATTGCATACATATTTTTCCCAGATGAAACTATTTTTGTTTACAACCAACACATTCACATTTATCACCAATCACAGGACTTGTGGTGTTCACTTCTCTATCAAAATTTCGATGCACCTCGAACTTTGACCCAGCTGGAAATTATTTGGTTTGGTACTACCTTGAATGAAAACTATCACTCCTGCTCCCCATCACTCCCCTGAGACTAGTTCAACGAGACTATTGTTTTTAGCTCCCTTTATGGTATCAATATGGTAATATCTAAACTGACTCCTGATTATTCAAGTAAGGGGAGCAATTAATCACTCCCTTTTTTGTTCACAGTGAGATATCTATGAAAACCAACCATAAAGCAAACATTTCAGCTGTCTCACCAAATGTCTGTACACTTATTTTGTCTTCACATGAAAGAAGGAAATAAAACCATAGTCTGGAATTATGGTCCGATTAGATAACAATATAATAAACATGTTTACAATCGCTTTTCTGTACTTGTTACACAGACATTAGGTAACTCATGTTAGCAATACTAACATTTTCCACAGATAATTAAATGCAGCATTTTGTCAACAACACCATGAACTCTTCAAATATCTCAGTACTTTGTTACCTACAAGATTTATCTCCCCTGCAAAAACATCTGCTGCTTGTTTTAAATTCCAAAAGTTTTAGTAGCATATTATTTGACATTTAAACACAAGCTGCTAGTTTTGTCATCTTTGATTTCAAATTGAAATTTTAAAATTCTACTTTTAGTAGCAAATTCTACTGTTTTCATTTCCTTGTGAGAAACGAAGTCAATAGTACTATGGCACCTTTATTAATTCCATTATCAGGTTGGACTATACTAAATAAAATTCCTTAGGTAACAATGTTAGCATATTTGGCTAAAATATTACTACATATAGTATATCTATGCCAAAGTATTAACAGAAGAAAGCGGAACCTTTCATAGCTCATTTTCAGTATAACAGGATGTTTTTACAACACCTCCAATTTCACACAAAATTATAGAAACTTAGTTTAGCACACTTGACACAGTGGCAATGAATAAAATAAAACTGAAGACATTTAATGCCTAGATAAATTAAAGATTTTTTTCACAACAAACACTATTACTTAGCCTTCACTGATATAACATTTGTAATCTCTCTACAGGATTTTCTACATCTTTGCAACTATAGTGGTAAAAAAGGCTCTACAAGATGGAAGAATCTTACAATGGCCACAAACTGAAGACAATCTCTTTAACCTTCAGACTACTGGATTAATTTTTGACAAAAACCATGTTGAGTGGGTACAAGTTTATAACTTTTACTCACATATATTCACTTAAATGTTTTATAAATACATAACAAAGTTTATATTTCAATTGGTAAGTATTATTTTTGTGGGTTTTTATAATTTTTATATTTTAAATCAGTTAATGTTGATTAAAATTTGGCAAAATATCTAAAGTCACGATTACTTAGGACATTTGTGGCCAGATGTCCAGTATTTAGGTCCATTATTCCCAATAACTGTTTTTCCAACCAGATTTTTATTGGAAACGAACTACGATTCATATCCGAATATTTCGCGATTTTTGTGTTATTTCTGGTGAGTGCTGTGTGTAAAACAGCAGGAAATGTGAATTGGGGAATGTACTAATGTACTGTATACAGTGTTCAGCATGATGACTTCAGGCCTGCAGTAGTCAGAAGGTTAATGTTGCAATTAGACTGTCCTACAAATAGTATTCATATAATAAACATCTAATTCACAACACTAAACATAAAAACTAAAATGGAACTATAATAGTGCAATTGGAGTTTGTATGTAAGGCATCAGGAGGATTATTAGCCTGAAGCTTCATGCCCTGCCATGACTAAGATCCATCTTGATCTTAGTGCAGTTGGAGATTGTATGTAAGGCACCAGGAGGATTATTAGCCTGAAGCTTCATGCCCTGCCGCAGACCTGTCAACCCTCCCGGATTCCGCGGGAGTCTCCCGGTATTTGATCAAATCTCCTTTCTCCTGTGCGGGAGACAGTTTCTCCTTTTAAATGACATTTTTGTAAGTATAAAAAAAAATCGATCCTCTTTTGTCAAAATAACAGAAGGGAAGTAACTCTGCCTTTTTTTCTCATTCGGCAAATGTCGACTACTTTCGGCTTCTGAGAATGTAACAGGCCGAATTGTCCCGACTGTTTAACCTTTGCCGAAGTGAAAATTGTGGGATAGCCTATTTATATTGTTAAAAAAGCACATGGAGTTTATAAAATGACATGTAATTATAATGTTTGTTGTCATCGTAATGGCTACAAAGCGTGTTGCCGCTAATTCAACAGGCTGTGTATTGACATTCAGTGTTGCCATATAAAAAAAAAAAACTATCCAATTTAGTTCTAATAACACCTCTGAATTGTAAAATGTCTTCCCACTGGATTACATAATGCAACTATGACGAATCTGAACTGCCAGACTCCGAGTTGACAGCGATACACACGATGCATGTTAAAATCACATGTCACAGCAAGACAACGAAAAGACCAATTAGCTGTATAAACATACTTGTGTCAGTTAATTTTGTATGTTTGTGCAGTAAAATGTTGGTTATAAGGGTACACTTCAAGAAATTATTTTTGTACAATTAAAAAATGTTGTGTTTGACATTGACATAAAGTTACTCACGGAAATGGGTATAATTCCGGTATATTTCACACGATGTCCGTAATGAGGTTTTACTTATGATTAATGAAAATACAATGTTTATTGCATCATTATAATGATTTTAAATAAGTACCACGCCACCGTTCCTCATTATAGTAAAAACTGAATATTAATTTATAAGATTTATATAAATTTGTCTTTGGTACTTAGGTACACTAACCACAAATGATAATGTAACGCAACCTGTAAGGCTGTAAGTGTAATACCGTAAATGTACTAATTAAATTTTTTATTTCTTGTTCATGTTCTTAACATTTTTGGATAATATTTTTTTTTTTTTTAAATATGTATTAAATCATAATAATATTTAAACTTTAAAAAAAAAAAAAAAAAAAAAAATTAATAATTTTTTTTTTTTTTTAATGCCAAGATCTAAGGTTAAGAAGTATATATGACATTATAAAGTATTCATATAACTTATTGTAATAATGTTTTTTTTTAAATCTTGCGATTTTGGGTTAAATTGTGTGAATTTAAAAATCTCCTGCTTTTTGACAAAATCTCCTGCTTTTTCAACACACACCTCCTGCTTTCTCTTGTCTAAAGGTTGACAGGTCTGCCCTGCCGTGACTAAGATCCATCTTGATCTTAGTGCAGTTGGAGATTGTATGTAAGGCACCAGGAGGATTATTAGACAGAAGCTTCATGCCCTGCCGTGACTAAGTTCCATCTTGATCTTAGTGCAATTGAAGATTGTATGTAAGGCACTAGGATTATTAGACAGAAGCTTCATGCCCTGCTGTGACTAAGATCCATCTTGATCTTAGTGCAATTGGAGATTGTATGTAAGGCACCAGGAGGATTATTAGCCTGAAGCTTCATGCCCTGCCGTGACTAAGATCCATCTTGATGTTAATGCAATTGGAGATTGTATGTAAGGCACTAGGAAGATTATTAGACAGAAGCTTCATGCCCTGCCATGACTAAGATCCATCTTGATCTTAGTGCAATTGGAGATTGTGTGTAAGGTACTAGGAGTATTAGCCTGAAGCTTCATGCCCTGCCGTGACTAAGATCCATCTTGATCTTAGTGCAATTGGAGATTGTATGTAAGGTACTAGGAGTATTAGCCTGAAGCTTCATGCCCTGCCATGACTAAGATCCATCTTGATCTTAGTGCAATTGGAGATTGTATGTAAGGTACTAGGAGTATTAGCCTGAAGCTTCATGCCCTGCCGTGACTAAGATCCATCTTGATCTTAGTGCAATTGGAGATTGTGTGTAAGGCACTAGGAGGATTATTAGACAGAAGCTTCATGCCCTGCCGTGACTAAGATCCATCTTGATCTTAGTGCAATTGGATATTGTATGTAAGGCATCAGGAGGATTATTAGACAGAAGCTTCATGCCCTCCATGACTAAGATGCATCTTGATCTTAGTGCAATTGGAGATTGTATGTAAGGCACCAGCTGGATTATTAGACAGAAGGCTGATGCCCTGCCATGACTAAGATGCATTTTGATCTCACCTTTGAAAAAAGCTCTGCTCGTTGTGAATCTTCCGAAAGAGATTTCTGTAGGCATGCTGCTCGGTGACGAAGTAAGAGTTATCTCCCACCTCACTGGGAAAGAAGTCCTCAAAACAGTAGAACTCTGGTTCATTTGCCAGCCTCTCCTCACTGCAAAGCAAACAGCAGTTTTATTACAAATTCAGGAGGAGAGCGAGTGATTGCAATCGCTCGCTAGACTGATTTTTGTACCTAATGCTAGATAAATGTGATATCACCAAACAGAATTTTTTTCAGTGTCTCCAAAGTGAAAAATGTGTAAATCACCATGAATGTCATACTGGGATTTGAAACCAGTACCTACCAGCCTTAAAGCCGATGGTTTAACCACTACATTGCTGAGGCTAGTTAATGTGTTTGCTTTTTGATAACCAATTTGACAAATATGAATTGAAAGTTGTTTGTTTGACCACCCAAGCAAGCTTATCTAACCCAGGAATGTTTTCTTGCATTCATGTACATAGTTGCCAGATGCAATTAATGTTGCATTAACAAAGAGTGGCTCTTATCAATTGCAAAAATATAATTGTATACTTAGCCATTCCAAGTGGAGTAAACAAAAAAGACTTCAAACCAAATGTTTATATGTCTTCCAGTACATTGTTTAATTTTCATAGAGAACATCAGTATGTTGAGCCAACAAGCTATCTTGACAGTGCTGCCACCTTACCAACATGTAGTGTGGCCCAGTGGCGACACTGAGTGAGCAGAATGTTTCAATGTTTAATGAATATGTAACAGTTCTCTACCAATAGGCAGTTCAGGTAAACTTAAAGTTACAAAACCTAAACGTTAATAGAACAGTTTGTGTCAAATATGCCTTGTATTAATAACAAGAACTGAAATAATCTTACCCATCTGCCATTGTCAAATATTGTGCTCTGTATTAATAACAAGAACAGAAATGATCTTACCCATCTGACAGTGTCAAATATTGTGCCCTGTATTATTAATATGAACAGAAATTATCTTACCTATCTGACAGTGTCAAATATTGTGCCCTGTATTAATAATAAGAATTGAATGATCTTACCCATCTGACAGTGTCAAATATTATGCCATGTATTAATAACAAGAACTGAAATGATCTTACCCATCTGACAGTGTCAAATATTATGCCCTGTATTATTAATAAGAACTGAAATCATCTTACCAATCTTCCAGTGTACTGTGTCCCTCATTCTGGTTCCAGGGTTTTGGGACTTCTGTAGAATACAGCCCATTAGATACTGACTGGGGCATCATGCTTGTGAACCCAACCAAGTTCAACAGTCAGGTAATCGGCTCGTTACTTTGGTCCTTGAACTTCATAGCTTTTTTGTCTTTAGGACCTTCTATAGCATAGTGAAGATTATTCTGAAGAATAAAAGATGATGATGAGGATGAGGAAAGAGAAGAAATATTTGTTTAATGATATCTCAGCACATTTCACATCATAGCTCTTTGATGTCCGACAAATGGTAATTTTTACACCTAGTGAAGACAGGTCAAGTGAAGGAGAGACGGATAGAAAGACAGAAAAAGAAAGAGATAGTGACAGAGACAGACAGACAGAAAAAGAAAGAGTCAGAGAGTGAAAAACAGAAGGAAGGAAGGAAATGTTTTATTTAACAACGCACTCAACAAATTTTATTTATGGTTATATGGTGTCGGACATATGGTTAAGGACCACACAAATATTGAGAGAGGAAACCCGCTGTCGCCAATTCATGGGCTACTATTTTTGATTAGCAGCGAGGGATCTTTTATATGCACCATCCCATAGACAGGATAGCACATACCACAGCCTTTGATGTACCAGTCGTGGTGCACTGGTTGGAGTGAGAAACAGAGACAGAAAGCTAGAGAGAGAAGAGAGAGAGAGGGGGGGGGGGGGAGAGAAAATCCCATTGCCACTATATAGGCAACTGCTTCCAAAAATCTGTTTACATAACATGACTGTCATGAGTTAATAACATATAAAAAAAAAATCAAGACTGCTGTTTTAATTATATCACTGAACACCTACATTTACATCATTAAGGCATAGTATTTAAAAGTTAGTGAGCACTGTGCCTTCTACAATTTATATTGTTTGTTCACTGAACACCTACATTCACGTCATTAAGGCATAGTATTTAAAAGTTAGTGAGCACTGTGCCTTCTACAATTTATATTGTTTGTGCACTTCACACCTACATTCACGTCATTAAGGCATAGTATTTAAAAGTTAGTGAGCACTGTGCCTTCTACAATTTATATTGTTTGTTAGTGAGCACT
This sequence comes from Gigantopelta aegis, assembly GCF_016097555.1. NCBI lineage: Eukaryota > Metazoa > Mollusca > Gastropoda > Neomphalida > Peltospiridae > Gigantopelta > Gigantopelta aegis. The sequence continues at coordinate 73,701,226 of NC_054706.1, read as the reverse complement.
GTGCCTTCTACAATTTATAGTTTGTGCACTGAACACCTACATTCACGTCATTAAGGCATAGTATTTAAAAGTTAGTGAGCACTGTGCCTTCTACAATTTATATTGTTTGTGCACTGAACACCTACATTCACGTCATTAAGGCATAGTATTTAAAAGTTAGTGAGCACTGTGCCTTCTACAATTTATATTGTTTGTGCACTGAACACCTACATTCACGTCATTAAGGCATAGTATTTAAAAGTTAGTGAGCACTGTGCCTTGTACAATTTATATTGTTTGTGCACTGAACACCTACATTCACGTCATTAAGGCATAGTATTTAAAAGTTAGTGAGCACTGTGCCTTGTACAATTTATATTGTTTGTGCACTGAACACCTACATTCACGTCATTAAGGCATAGTATTTAAAAGTTAGTGAGCACTGTGCCTTGTACAATTTATATTGTTTGTGCACTGAACACCTACATTCACGTCATTAAGGCATAGTATTTAAAAGTTAGTGAGCACTGTGCCTTGTACAATTTATATTGTTTGTGCACTGAACACCTACATTCACGTCATTAAGGCATAGTATTTAAAAGTTAGTGAGCACTGTGCCTTCTACAATTTATATTGTTTGTGCACTGAACACCTACATTCACGTCATTAAGGCATAGTATTTAAAAGTTAGTGAGCACTGTGCCTTCTACAATTTATATTGTTTGTGCACTGAACACCTACATTCACGTCATTAAGGCATAGTATTTAAAAGTTAGTGAGCACTGTGCCTTGTACAATTTATATTGTTTGTGCACTGAACACCTACATTCACTACATTAAGGCATAGTATTTAAAAGTTAGTGAGCACTGTGCCTTGTACAATTTATATTGTTTGTGCACTGAACACCTACATTCACGTCATTAAGGCATAGTATTTAAAAGTTAGTGAGCACTGTGCCTTGTACAATTTATATTGTTTGTGCACTGAACACCTACATTCACTACATTAAGGCATAGTATTTAAAAGTTAGTGAGCACTGTGCCTTCTACAATTTATATTGTTTGTGCACTGAACACCTACATTCACGTCATTAAGGCATAGTATTTAAAAGTTAGTGAGCACTGTGCCTTGTACAATTTATATTGTTTGTGCACTGAACACCTACATTCACGTCATTAAGGCATAGTATTTAAAAGTTAGTGAGCACTGTGCCTTCTACAATTTATATTGTTTGTGCACTGAACACCTACATTCACGTCATTAAGGCATAGTATTTAAAAGTTAGTGAGCACTGTGCCTTGTACAATTTATATTGTTTGTGCACTGAACACCTACATTCACGTCATTAAGGCATAGTATTTAAAAGTTAGTGAGCACTGTGCCTTCTACAATTTATATTGTTTGTGCACTTCACAGGCTTTTAGGGGGGCGGGACATAGCCCAGTGGTAAAGCACTCACTTGATGCGTGGTCCATCTAAGACTGATCCCTAAGACTGGTTGGTGGCCCATTGGGCTAGTTCTCATTCCAGCCAGTACACTACGACTGGTATACCAAAGACCATGGTATGTGCTATCCTGTCTGTGGGATGATGCATATAAAAGATCTCTTGCTATTAATGGAAAAAAAGTAGTGGGTTTCCTCTCTAAGATTGTTAAAATTACCAATTGATTACCAATACGATGATTAACAAATCAATGTGCTATAGTAGTATCTTTGCAATCATAAAGGCTAAACAATACATTTGGCATCAAAAAAATAAATGACAAATACAAATTCTTTTCAACTGAATTTCATTTCCTAGTATATTATTTTAAATAACAAGTCAACTCAATAAGGATACCTGTCAAAATATGCACTTATAAATGTAAGGGTTGTATTAACAGCTTACCTGTAAGGCATATATACCTAAATATATTAACTGGTATGCAATCTGCATACAGTAAAATAACAATAAAAGCAGGTTATTAACCTGTTAACGTTTGTTTAGCACCACCTGTTTCCTCGATATCACCTTAACAGACCTTCTGACTTTTGTACAAAAAAAAACTAAATTAATTTACTTTCCTCAATACGTACTGTTAAAAAAATCAATGGCTGTTATCAGATGCGTGCCACATTGGCAGGTGACAGTTCTAGCCAAACTTTGATCAATTTAAGCACCTATTTAATACAGCATCAACCATGGTAACTCAACCTGGGTGGTTCTCTGCCAGACCATTATATTAATTAACGAGATATTAATGATTAACACAGAACTGGAAGGTAATAAATAATATATGCAATGTTCCTAAACAGAAATAAAACTGGCTACCTAATTCCTCTAACAATCAAGATCGGTGGACCCATTCTCTGATTGTTTGTTTTTTTCCGTTCCAACTAGTGCCTCATGAGTGATATATTAAAGTCGATAAATAAAATTTGCTAGCTAAGTCCTGTAAGAATTAAGATTCATTGTTTTTTTCTCCATCCCAACCAGTGCCCCACAACTGATATATCAAATGTTGTGGTATGTGCTGTTCTGTCTGTGGGAAAAAGCATTTTTAAGATCCCTTGCTGCAAGTAGAAAAATATAGCAGTTTCTTTTAAGACTTCAAAAAATTCAAAAATGTTTGACATCCAATAGTCTATGATTAATAAATCAATGTGCTCTAGTGGTGTCATTAAACAAAATAAACTTCCAGTTATAACCAGTAGGCACCACACCCTGGAAACATCAGTGCACCATGACTGGTATATCAAAGCATGTGGTATGTGCAGTCCTGTCTGTAGTTTTGGGAATCGGCTTGAATGTCATTATCGATCTTCGGTTATAATCAGTTGGCACCAATCATTTAATTTGTTATTACACAATCAGTTAGAAGGAAATGTTTTATTTAACAACACACTTAGCACATTTTATTTACGGTTATATGGCATCAGACATATGGTTAAGGACCACACAGATATTGAGAGGAAACCTGCTGTCGACACTCCATGGGCTACTCTTTTTGATTAGCAGCACAGGATCTTTTATATGCACTATCCCATAGACAGGATAGTACATACCATTGCCTTTGATATACCAGTCATGGTGCACTGGCTGGAACGAGAAATAGTCCAAGGGGCCCACCGACGGGGATTAATCCCAAACCGACCACGCATCAAGCGAGCTCTTTACCACTGGGCTGTGTCCCACCCCCAATCAGTTTGAAATACACAAGTATAAGGACCAGATATTTACTGCCAGGTTCACTGAGATATCTATAGATCCTACAAATGGCTGTAACGACTAGGTAATATCTTACTTCTGTATGTATACATAAAAATAAACACCAACCCAAGAATATTTAAATCAATTCTAGCATCAGAACTGGAGGAAAAATTAGAATATGGATTTTTATAATCAATCATCACATTGGTAGAGCAAAAACTATCAATTTTCAATTATAATCCATCATTAGGACTTCACTGTAAGAACGACCCATTACTGTTGACAAGAGTTAGCAGCAATGTCAGTAGCAGAGTTCTGGGTGGCCAAGTGTAAACCTTTGGTGGATATATGTATGAGATGTTGGATCAAAGAGCACTCAAAAGTCAAGAGCAGTCAAGAGTCTGAATCAATTCTAGCATCAGAACTGGAGGAAAAATTAGAATATGGATTTTTATAATCAATCATCACATTGGTAGAGCAAAAACTATCAATTTTCAATTATAATCCATCATTAGGACTTCACTGTAAGAACGACCCATTACTGTTGACAAGAGTTAGCAGCAATGTCAGTAGCAGAGTTCTGGGTGGCCAAGTGTAAACCTTTGGTGGATATATGTATGAGATGTTGGATCAAAGAGCACTCAAAAGTCAAGAGCAGTCAAGAGTCTGAATAAAAAGTTTGTTTTGTTTAACGACACCACTAGAACATATTGATTTATTAATCATCGGCTACTGAATATCAAACATTTAGTAACTTGACATATAGTCTCAGAGAGGAAACCCGCTACATTTTTCCTTTAGTAGAAAGGGATCTTTTATATGCACCATCCCATCGACAGGATAGCATATACCAGTCTTTAATATACCAGTCGTGGTGCACTGGCTGGAATGAGAAATAGCCCAGTGTGTCCACAGATGAGAATCGATCTCAGACTGACAGTGCATCAAGCAAGTGTTTTTGTCCCATCCTCCAGAGCCTGAATAAGACAGACCAGCATGGTTAGTGATTGAGAATGGGGATGAGATTGAGGATGGGGATGAGATTGAGAATGGGGATGAGATTGAGGATGGGGATGAGATTGAGAATGGGGATGAGATTGAGGATGGGGATGAGATTGAGGATGGGGATGAGATTGAGAATGGGGATGAGATTGAGAATGGGGATGAGATTGAGGATGGGGATGAGATTGAGAATGGGGATGGGGATGTGAAAGGGGATGTGAAAGGGGATGTGAATGGGCAGGAGAATGGGAATGGGGATAGGAATGAAAATGGGAATGAGTATGAGCGAGTAAATGAATGAAGACAGACTGGCCTTTATGGGATAGTAGTAAAGCTACGGTATATTAGCTGTAAGGTTGGTAGGTACTGGGTTCACATCCCAGTACTGGCTCTGACCAACAACAAGATTTAACAGTTAAATGGTGAGGTTTAATGGCCAAACATAACATTAAAAAAACAACTAAAAACAATGTAATAATGAGATAAACCAGTTACGTTGGTCAAAGATAAGAAAACTCTTTCTTAATAATAAAAAAAACCTTCACATTCGATAATAAAAAAAAAATTAAAATCATTTCAGAATGTACTTTGGTTAATTTATCCTAACATCTAGCACGGAACGAGTTAGCCATTGATCAAATATATTTTCAAACAAGCCTTCCAGTAAATACACAAAGAAAGTCAATACAATTACCTACCTAACGAAATAGCATGCCTTCAATTGAAATTCATAACAAGAAAAAATCCTTATATTAAAAAAAAACATTTAACCCACGACAAAGAACAGGCAGTGAATTGCTCTCAAGCCTTCCACCACAATGTGAACCATTTATCTTTGAATCTTGCACATATTTGATTTACAAGAGGTAAATGTTGACGGACGCCAGCAAAACACTTGTCGAGTGGTCAGCCTGTTGATTAGGTCTCGAGAGGTGTTTGCCGTCGAGACATTACAGCGCTATTAACAGGTCCATTGTACGGGTTCTCCCCAGTCCCCAACTCTCACGGCCAAAACAATCACGGAGCACTCACTTGTGTTTAGAATTACCTGGTAGCAGCGCTTGTGACGGGTTTATTGGATTTAGTTATCTCATATATTGCAGTTACCAGACAGTTCTGTAAAATTTATTAATTCATATATTAAGCATGGATTTTTTTTTTTAATGGGTTGTAGGGTGTATACCATCAAATAAAACTGCACAGATGATAATAACAACATATGTGGCTAAAATTGTTACATTCATGTACACCATAGGTATAAATACTACGAGACCTCATTCTTAAAAGTAAAGTAGACAACACTGGGGGCTAAGCTGCTAGACATAACAGGAAGCTTCTTCAACTACCCTAAACCAATGCTTCATGACGGGTATATCAAAGGCCATGGTATGTGCTGTCCTGTCTGTGGGAAAGTGCATATAAAAGATCCTTTAGTGTTAATGGTAACACGTAGCGGGTTTCTTCTCTAAGACTATGTCAAAATTACCAAATGTTTGACATCCAATAGCCAATGATCACTAAATCAATGTGCTCAAGTGGTGTTGTTAAACAAAAAAAACTAAATGGACTTACTCCTCAGTACCTCAAAGACCTGTTTAATCCAATATCATAAATTTTTGAACTTTGCTCCATTGCTGATGGAAATATCTCAACTCCCTGACCAAAAATAGAACACTACAAGAAAAGCTTTCAATTGTCTGGAGTTGGTATCTGGAAGAGTTTACCCAATGATATTAAAAAATGTTCAAGTTTAAATATATTTAAGAAGACATGTGTCAAACAGTTCTTAAAAACCTGATTGCACTTCTACATAGTTGTTTTAACATGTTTTATGTTTGTATATATTGTACAGACATGTATGGGTTTTGTTAGGGTGTTTTGTTTTTTAATAATTAATACAATGATTATTATTATTATTATTATTATTATTATTATTATTATTATTGTCATAATTAGTAAGAAGGCCTATGGGGAAATAGTCTAGAAATAAATAAATAAATTGAGCTACAGACTTTATTATTATTATTATTATTATTATTATTATAACTATCCTAGTCCTGTACAAAACGTTTCATATCTTTAGTAGAACCCTGCACATGTTTCAAACAAAATATAGCAGCTGGTACATAGGGTGTATACTACCAAATCAAATCCCATAGACGACAATAGTAACATATGTGGCTAAAACTCCTACCTGCAACGTATCAACCGACATAAACGCCACGGATATAAATACTACCACCCCTCACACTTAAAGTGAATCAGAAAAAAATGGGGGTCAAGCTGCTCGTTTCCGAGATAACAGGTAGTGTCTATGACTACCCTAGTTCCGCACAAAATTTGAGTACTTTTTTTTACAGGTACCCCATACATGTTTCAAGCACAAGGCTACTTGACACATTGGTACTAGATGAAATAAAATTGCATTTTTTTTTTTAACCCAGATAAAACTATTATTTTTTACAACCAACACACTCACATTTATAACCAATCACAGGACTTGTGGTGTTCACTTCTCTACCAAAAGTTGGGTGCACCTCGAACTTTGACCCAGCCGGAAGTTATTTGGTCTATACTGATAACATACATTTTTCAAAAAGTGTCCAGCTATTTGTCTTTATGACAACCAGGATCTGGTGTATTCTGACATAAACTGACAACCTCACTGAAACTGTTGTTTCTACAGTGCAACCTAATATAATGTACACCTCAAAAAACATATATATTGCATATAGTTTTGTACAAGTGCAATATGTCATATTAAACAACAAAATGTTTTAAAATAAAACTCCTGAAGATATTTACTTTCAGTTGGGTGTGTGTACTCAGGTATATATATAGAGACAACAAAGATAGTCAGAGTACCTCTACCCCTTTAAAGAATTCCATTAAAACACATGCACATGATTGACCCCTAGATTATGAAGACCTTAACAGGCACATCAAAGAAATATCAGTATTAAAAAAATACACTGTCTGAGGAAGGAAACACAAACATGACTGTACCTGTATGAAGTAATGACTTAATGTTCTGAACATTAGTGTTGGGAGGAAATCCTGTATGCTGGGTGTGGGTGTCTTCAAGTTACCAGGTGTGGGAATTTCGAATCCATCGGCCATGCTGATTTTCATAATGAACCATGAAAACCATTGCCAGCCACCAATATTCCTGACTATATTTTATTTATAGCCTACTGTAATGGGAGGTTTTAATAGTTGTGATATCTGGAATTATCATGCAGCTTTCACACATTTATTTTTGATTAATGACTGAAAAAAACTATTTTTAAATGACAAAATTACCCGAACATCTATTTTCTTGCATTATTTTCTAACCCGGATGAATACAATATGTATATTAGATGTATTCCTACAATCTGTAATCCAGCATTTTATTTAGCTAGTAACATTAGGTAATACAGCTTTAACAATAAAATAAATTATCAACTTAATCCAAGGCAGATAATCAAATCTGAAAAAATTGGTTCTGAATCTAGTATAAACACAAAATGCTTTTCATGAGAGCTAACTAAGTGATTATTAAGAAGAAAAAAATGATCTGGAGATCTAAGTATATGTTTAACAACCTTATTGTTATGTACAAATAAGAATAGAAGGCACAATAGTGACAACAAATTTAATTATGTTTTTGGTAAAGTTTTTCTTCAAATTTGCTTAAAATTTTTCATAAAACTACTATTTTGTCTAAAATATAACTTAGCATCCTATAAATATGTCAAAATTACAATAAAAATCAAGTTCTTTACAAATTTGAGTTTTCAGAATTTCATACATAAAAAATTAACAATGTTAATGGAAACTAAAGACATTAACCCACTATTGGCACATGCTATTTTTAATATAAAAATAAATTGCTATTAAAATCTTAGTTCAGGTTGCCTATATATAATACCATATTTAAGAGCAGTTGTATATGGCAAGTCAAATACCATGTAAAAAGAAATTATTGAAATCTTTACAGTATGAATTATAAGCCAAAACCAACTTTTCTTCAGTGCTAACTTTGATTCAAACTCCATTCAGAGCCATGTACAGAGATTATTGTCAAAGTCAAGGTCATTGTGAACTTGCATGGTCGAGTGATGGCTAATTAATCAACCAAAATAGTTTAATTAAATAAAATGACAAAATCATAATATTTTATATTATGCACTGAATATGTGCTATAGGGTGTATACTACCAAATCAAATCCCATAGACGACAATAGTAACATATGTGGCTAAAACTCCTACCTGCAACGTATCAACTGACATAAACGCCACAGATATAAATACTACCACCCCTCACACTTAAAGTGAATCAGAAAAAAATGGGGGTCAAGCTGCTCGTTTCTGAGATAACGGGTAGCGTCTATGACTACTCTAGTTCCGCACAAAATTCGAGTACTTTTTTTTACAGGTACCCCATACATGTTTCAAGCACAAGGCTACTTGACACATTGGTACTAGATGAAATAAAATTGCATATATTTTTTGACCCAGATGAAACTATTATTTTTTACAACCAACACACTCACATTTATAACCAATCGCAGGACTTGTGGTGTTCATTTCTCTATCAAAAGTTGGGTGCACCTCGAACTTTGACCCAGCCGGAAGTTATTTGGTCTAGTACTACCTATACTGTTATACTAGTTCAAATTACACTGCAAGATTTCACTGGCTAGATGAAACCACATTTTATAACAACAAAAACTGTCACATTTATCACCAATGGCAGGATTGGTTGTATTGACTGTGCTATTAAAAGTTAGGTGCACTTTAACCTTGACCTGGTGAGATGATATTTGGTACTAGTGCATGTAAAGGTAAAGAAATGTGATATACATGTATTTAAAAAAAAGAAATTAGTTTTAAGTATAGAAGAAAATTTGCTGTCAATATGTAACACAATTAACAGCAAGCATTGTTTTAATTTAACATGTACCATTACATGTGTCAAAATAGCACCTATGATTTAATCTAAAAGAAACCCATAGCCTACACATGTATGGACATAAAATAAAGAAAAAAAGTTTGTTTTGTTTAACGACACCACTGGAGAACATTGATTAATTAATCATCGTCTATTGGATGTCAAACATATGGTAATTCTGTCACATAGTCATCAGAGGCAGCCCGCTATATTTTTCCTAATGCAGCAAGGGATCTTTTACATGCACTTTCCCACAGACAGAAAAGCACATACCATGGCCTTTGATAGACCAGTTGTGGTGCACTGACTGGAATGAGAAATGGCTGTCAAAAATAAAAAACAGAGCACATTGATTTTTTTTTTATCAACAGCAATAGGGTGTCAAACAATTGGTAATCTGACAGTCTTAGAGAAGAAACATACCACATTTTTCCTTTAGTAGTAAGGGATTTTTTATATACACCATCCCACAGACAAGACATGGCCTTTCATATACACTGGCTGGAACAAGAACTACCACAATGGGCCCACAGCTGGTGGTCGATCCCAGACCGATCACACATCAGGTGAATGCTTTATCACTGGGCTACATCCTGCCCATACAGATAAAGTTGTTTTGTTTAACAACATCACTAGAGCACATACATTAATTAATCATTAGCTACTGGATGTCAAACATTTGGTAATTCAGATTCATAGTCATCGGAGGAAACATGCTACATTTTTTTCTAAAGCAGAAAAGGATCTTTTATATGCACTTTTCCAAAGACAGGAAAGTACATACCACAGTCTTTGACCAGTTATGTTGCACTGGTTGGAATGAGAAAAAACTCAATCAGTGGAATGAATCCACCAAGGTTGTTCAATCCTGCAACATAAGCACCACAAGAGAGCACTCAACCAACTGAGCTAACTCCAGCCCCCTGCCCCTACAGAGTTATATTATGACAATCCTGCGACATAAGCACCTCAAGCGAGCACTCAACCAACTGAGCTAACTCCAGCCCCCTGCCCCTACAGAGTTATATTATGACAATCCTGCGACATAAGCACCTCAAGCGAGCACTCAACCAACTGAGCTAACTCCAGCCCCCTGCCCCTACAGTTATATTATGACAATCCTGCGACATAAGCACCTCAAGCGAGCACTCAACCAACTGAGCTAACTCCAGCCCCCTGCCCCTACAGAGTTATATTATGACAATCCTGCGACATAAGCACCTCAAGCGAGCACTCAACCAACTGAGCTAACTCCAGCCCCCTGCCCCTACAGAGTTATATTATGACAATTCTGCTCAGTGACACATGATCAATGCAGATGTGTTCTACATCACCCACGATTGGAAATGATCCCATCGATCCTGGTACAAGATTTTCTTTTGTGAAAACATACTAACCACTTGCTGATGTGAGGCTTAAAAAGTAATGTGCTTTGAACCTGATCATACCTAGAACAAAAGGTCAAACCTAAATTCTTTTTGATCTTTTTATACGTAGGTGATAAGAGTACATACTTAGCATTTTATTTGGACATGTAGTGGTAAATGTAGTCTTAGAAGAAATCCACTATATTTTCCCATTAACAGCAAGAGATCTTTTATATGCACTTTCACACAGATGAGACAGCACTTACCAGTCTTTACTATACCAGACGTGGGGCACTGGACGAGACGGAAAAAAAACAATCAGAGAATAGGTCCAGTGAGGGGGTTAGAACCTGTGGCCAAAGCACCTCAGGTGAGCACTCTACCAACTGAACTAGATCCCCCCACCCCACCAGCTGACAGTCAATACAGCCAACTGGTTGGAAACCTGGACACAGAAGTCTTTCTATTCATCTGCTCTCTGTTGTCACTAAAATATGACAGACTGCCAAGAATTCACTTAATAAAATAACAATATTGAGATAAAAAAGAACCCACAACATAGTAATTACTTAAAATTGATGGGGTATGCAATATACAAATCAATAACCATTATCAGTTTTTTCGCAAATTTAACCCATATATAAAATTAGGAAGGTATTGACAAATCCCAATACAAGTGCTCTGACCAATTCCTTGATTGCCTTTCAGAAATGTAATGGGTGTCATGTTGAGCTTTTTGACATTAAATGTACAATTAAGCGATCACAATAGTCTCCAATATCAATGTCAGCATGGTTTCCTAGCAACCATACACAACATAGGACAGACTGCCACACATAAAATTTAAAGTAGGTTGTGGCTTTAATATCCGACACATCTACAAACCAATTGAGAAATTCAAAACTAAGAAATAACAGCGGAATGTGACGACAAACATCATGAATAGAGTATTTGGATGATGATACTTAGCCACATGTACTCCAGAAATTTAAGAGCTTTCACACACTTGACCGAAACAAAAGAAACACTTCCCAAACACTCTCAAATCTTTTAATTTATCTTTTAAAAGTGAAGTACTTCTTTCTAAGGATCCTTGTGAATCTGAAGTCCTTGCTGAATAAAAGTTAAAGCTGGTTTTGTTTAACACCACTAGAACACATTGATTTATTAATCATCGGCTATTGGATCTCAAACATTTGCTAATTACGTCTTTAGAGAAAACCACCTATATTTTCCCATTATGAATAATTTCCCACAGACAGAACAGCACATACCACGACCTTTGATAACCCAGTCATGGAACACTGGTTAAGATGGGGAGAAAACCCAATCATACACTGAGCTAGAATGACTGAGCCAGATCAAAAGGCACAAACATACCATGGCCTAAAATATACCAAAAGAAAGAAATGTTTTATTTAACGATGCACTCAACACATTTTATTTACGGGTATATGGTGTCAGACATATGGTTAAGGACCACACAGATTTTGAGAGGAAACCTGCTGTCGCCACTACATGGGCTACTCTTTCCGATTAGCAGCAAGGGATCCCACAGGCAGGACAGCACAAATCATGGCCTTTGTTGAACCAGTTATGGATCACTGGTCGGTGCAAGTGGTTAACCTTGCGGAGTCGGTATCTGGATTAAAAATCCCATGCCTCGACTGGGATCTGAACCCAGTACCTACCAGCCTGTAGACCGATGGCCTAACCACGACGCCACCGAGGCTGGTAAAATATACCACTAATGGACTCTAGTTAAGGTAGTACTAAACCAAATAACTTCCAGCTGGGTCAAAGTTCGAGGTGCACCCAACTTTTGATAGAGAAGTAAAAAAAAAAGAAGAAAGAATTAGTTTCATTTTGGTAAAAAACATGCAATTTTATTTCATCTAGTACCACTATGTCAAGTAGCCTTGTGCTTGAAACATGTATGGGGTACCTGTAAAAAATCGGTATTGGAATTTTGTTTGGAAACAGGGTAGTCATAGATGCTACCCATTATCTCAGAAATTAGCAGCTTGACCCCCAATTTTTTCTGATCTAGGGGTGAGGGGTGGTAGTATTTATATTCGTGGTGTTTATGTCGATTGATACGCTGCAGGTTGGAATTTTAGCCACATATGTTACTATTGTCGTCTATGGGATTTGATTTGGTAGTATACACCCTATACTACCAAATCAAATCCCATAGATGACAATAGTAACATATGTGGCTAAAACTTCACACTTTAAAGAGAATCAGAAAAAATCGGGGGTCAAGCTGATCGTTTCTGAGATAACGGGTAGCGTCTATGACTACCCTAGTTCCACACAAAATTAGAGTACTTTTTTTTACAGGTACCCCATACATGTTTCAAGCACAAGGCTACTTGACACATTGGTACTAGATGAAATAAAATTGCATATATTTTTTGACCCAGATGAAACTATTATTTTTTACAACCAACACACTCACATTTATAACCAATCGCAGGACTTGTGGTGTTTATTTCTCTATCAAAAGTTGGGTGCACCTCGAACTTTGACCCAGCCGGAAGTTATTTGGTTTAGTACTACCTATACACCCTATAAAAAACAACAGACACCATGTTTAGGGAGAATTAATCAATCGTTTAACCAGTCATGCTTTGATCCATCAAAGGTTCAAACACGCCTGTCAAGTTTCCTACATATCTTCTTCCTCTATGTTTCAACATCTTTTTTACAACAGGGTCAGTCTGAAGCTTAAATGTAAAGAGCTCACTGGAACACATTGAGTGATTAATCATCGGCTATTGGATGTCAAATGTTTGGTAATTCTGACAGTCTCAGAAAGGAAACCCGCTATATTTGTTCATTAGTAGCAAGGGATCTTTTATATACACCATCCCATAGACAGGATAGCATATACCACAGCCTTTGATGGAGGTGTGACATGTCACAGAATCGATCCTCCTCTTATACCCATGAGTCATTACTGGTATATCAAAATACCATGGTATGTATTATCCTGCCTATGAAAAAGTGCATATAAAAATTCATTGTTGCTTTTTCTTAAAGAACTGTCATGGACAGAACTATCTGGTGAAGTTACAACAGTTTACAACAGGTATGCTTGAACAATTTTCTAATGAAAGCTAGCACATCAAAAATTACCCTATAAGGCTGAAGTGGGTTTCTTCCCTCTGTAACTTTGTTTTATCTTTTGACTAATTAGTTTGACAGAAAACAATGTTAGTGTAAAATGAGCCAAGGTCATATTAAACAATAGTGTAAAATGAGCCAAGGTCATATTAAACAATAGTGTAAAATGAGCCACGGTCATATTAAACAATAGTGTAAAATGAGCCACGGTCATATTAAACAAACATTCCTTTTCTTTTCTACTTTTAACATGAACACAAATGCACAAACGATAATACAAAAATTAGTTGAAACTTGTAGACTGCGGCCATTAATCCTAGATTCAATACCCACATAAATTTATAACAAGGTGCAAATATTTCTAGCAGACTCAAGTCTGATTGCAAATGCAGGAGCAAAAATACAAAAATAAGTTAAAACTGGTTGACTGGGGGCCATTAATTCTAGACAATACCCACATAAATTTAAACTCTCTCTTTCAAACTCAATGGGCTGGGGAAAACAGCATAAAAGTAATCTCTAGATTGTCCTGTGGTAATCTGTAGATTGTTCTGTAGTAAATAGTTTCAGACTAACCCCCTGGATCTACTGGTATCATGAATAAAAGCAAAGAAGTGCCTACAAATATGTGACTGTTATTAGCCATGGATTCAATAATAAAATCAACAAACACTTGGCAGTGCTAGCTCTGGCAATTAACACTGGAGAGGTATAAAAACACACACAAAGGAATAACAGATAAACATCACAGTAATTTTGTTTCAAATTACAGAGAAATCCACTGACCTTTACTACAATTAGGTAGACAAAATCTGCAGTGCACACAGTTTTATTTCACCTGTCACAAACTAAGCCTTTACGTAAACAGCACACATTCACTGCGAGTGCTTTATATGCTTAAGCAGCAAAGCAGCAAAACCCAAAATGATAACGCACAGTAATTCAAGCCGATTTTAATGTTTGCATGCACAGACAGAACAACTTAACATAGTAACAGGCAAAGAATTCAAGAAAATAAACAAATTAGAAATGAATCCCCAAAGATTATTTAAAAAGTGAGCAAAATGACAACTAAAAATAAGTCACTATAAATTAAAGAGCAAGTTTTTATTTTCTTTCTTCTTCTTTTTTAAAAAGACACTGTGCTGTGTATGTACATTGGCAATCACAGATGTACATATGAAATGGTCCTGAACATTACTAAGGAAATGTGAAGTGACAATACACAGCACAGATATGCCAACATTTGAAAGAAATTTGCTGTCTCTTTATGTATTTTGATTTTCAACAATATCTTCTTCCCTTTTTCACTATTAATATATTTAAAAAATAATTCACATGTTTTAAAATGTCTGCGCTTATATCCAATTACAGTTCAAGCACACAGCTCAGCTATCTAAACTTTAGTTCAGGACAAAGGTGGGTTGTAGCATGTTAATCCGAGGTACAAGGGAATTCAGGCTTGTAGCATGTTAATCTGAGGTACAAGGGAATTCAGAGTTGTAGCATGTTAACCCGAGGTACAAGGGAATTCAGGGTTGTAGCATGTTAATCCAAGGTACAAGGGAATTCAGGGTTGTAGCATGTTAATCCAAGGTACAAGGGAATTCAGGGTTGTAGCATGTTAATCCAAGGTACAAGGGAATTCAGGGTTGTAGCATGTTAATCTGAGGTACAAAGGAATTCAGGATCGATTGCCCTTGATAGACAGGGTTTTTTGTTGATAATGTGGCAAAGCATCTTAATAACATAATTGATTTTAAATTTAAATGACATCAGTATTTATACGACATAACTTAGCAGTCTTGCTGCAATAATAATACATGAGTGCATAACACTTCCATTTTCAGAATGGAAAATTTTAGATGCTAAAGTGCTATTGAAATTCTTCTTTCAGTTTGAAGACTTCTAAAGGATCTCACTGTTTTGGGAGAAAATATTGTAATACTGCATAAAAATAGTACAATTCATAAAATACAGATATAAAGTGAAATTACAATGAGATACATTACATGCAGGGTTCGAACTTAACGGTCACCCGATCGCCCTTGGCGACTGAAAACGACAACAGGCGACTGAAAACCCACAGTAAGGTTGCCCACCTGGCGACTGATTTAAAAAAAAAAAATTAAATCAATAATCAAAAATATTATTTGGGCAAGTGAAAATAGATCCAGGCAAGTGAAAGTGCTGTCACCACTTGCCCGGATGACAACTAAAAAAAAAAGTTAAGTGCAGACACTGTATATGCATTGTGTACTAAGTCAAAACAATTATGTCATCAATGTCCATTGTTGACCTTAATACAAGAACAACCAGAAATATAATGGATTGCTAAAATTGTCAATAAGTTTTGTTTTGTTTTTTAAATGACATCACTAGAGCACATTGATTAATTTATCATCGGCTATTGGATGTAAAATATTTGGTAATTCTAACACATAGTTATCAGAGGAAACCCGCAACATTTTTCCTAATGCAGCAAGATTTTTTTTATATGCATTTTCCCATAGGAACAGATAAGCACATACCACAGCCTTTGACCAGTTGTGGATCACTGGTTGGGACAAGAAAAAAACCAATCAGTTGAATGGATCCACCAAGGTGGTTTGATCTTGTGATGCAAGCACCTCAAGCGAGCTAGATCCCACCCCAAATTGTCAACAAATAAGATTTAAATATAATGGCTAAAAACTCTGTAATAGCCACAATATATTCTACACTGTGTGTGTTAGTTTCTTTAATTATAATCCTCAACTATATATACCACCATTGACAATAAGATTTAAATATAATGGCTAAAAACTCTGTAATAGCCACAATATATTCTACACTGTGTGTGTTAGTTTCTTTAATTATAATCCTCAACTATATATACCACCATTGACAATAATGAATATATATCTGCAATTTTGTTCAAAGCACATAAAAATTAATATTGCATACACTCACATAATTTTGGTCTTGGAAAGTGGGACTCAACGAGATTACTTTATATGATTATACTAGAATATTCACGAAGACAGACCACCAACTGTTTAAGAACAAATGAACAGACCCAAACAGATGCTACCTATCAATCCAATCAATACAGCAATATTACATGTGATTTGGGCACCATTAATAATAATTACTTACTTAACGTGGAAGTAAGAAGTGCGAGTTTATAACTGCACCCAGTCAATCACATTTACGTTCTGTAATCTGACAACTGCAGTGACAACAAAGGGCCATGACACCTCAGCTTATGAGATAGTTTATAGTCTGTCTATTAAAGGGGTGAGTGAAGAGGAGACATGAAAGGACAGGCTATTAAACTGTCCAAGTCTCAAAGACATCACTATCTTTCTGTGCTGTAGCGTGGCAGGTGGCAGTATAAAAAATCAATCACCTGTGAGAACAGTGGAATCTAATAGCACACAGTTCAGGGCTAAACTTCTATCTCCTCATTTTTTTTATCATTTTTTTGTTTGTTGGGTTTTATGCTTGGTCTTGGTAGTGTAGTGGTTAAAGTTTGTTTTGTTTAGCGACATCACTAGAGCACATTGATTTATTAATCATCGGCTATTGGATGTCAAACATTCGGCAATTCTGACATAAGTCTTAGAGAGAATGCACTCAACACATTTTATTTACGGTTATATGGTGTTGGACATATGGCTAAGGACCACACAGATATTGAGATAGGAAACCAACTGTTGCCACTTCATGGGCTACTCTTTTCGATTAGCAGCAAGGGATCTTTTAATATGCACCATCCCATACACAGGATAGCACATACCATGGCCGTTGATGTATTAGTCATGGTGCACTGGCTGGATTGCTGATACAAGGTCTAAAAATAAATTTAGTGTTTCCGGGAACTCAAACCTAACTAGAGGACCAACCCTAATTCCCCCTCCCCCTTTTATTAATATGTAGTAGATACATGGTCTTTTATCTGGATCCATAGGGGTGAATATAATTTTGTGTTTCCGGGAACTCAAACCTAACTAGAGGACCAACCCTAATTCCCCCTCCCCCTTTTATTAATATGTAGTAGATACATGGTATTTTATCTGGATCCATAGGGGTTAATATAATTGTTTAAATAATACATGAATAAAGATGACCTCATATATATACAAAAAAATTCATGTTCCCTGAAAACACACAATGTGTTTTTAAGCCAGATAGTTCATTTAAAAATTACATAGTTATGGTGGTACTAAACCAAATAACTTCTGGCTGGGTCAAAGTTTGAGGGGAACCAAACTTTTGATAGAGAAGTAAATATGGGATTTGATTTGGTAGTATACACCCTTATGAACCTTTATTTTGTTGTATTTTGTTAGCAAAGATGAACTAACTTCATGAGATAATAAAATTCTACAAATTGCTAACAATATTTTCTGTAATTTTTACCCTGTAGTAGTGAAATGAAGGTTAGTATAAACATATTCTTAACACGTTTATGTAATTTATTTGACTTGACGTTAAAGAATATAAATCACTCAACTGCTCACTGATTAATTATATAAACAATTGTTACAAATAAAACATTAATATAATACTATCCTACAAGATGTCGATATGACTGAATATACTTACCTAATATATCGGCAACAAAACCTTTATAAAAAACAAATACGCATAAGCTTAACACTTCCAACATCGATACTCCTAACAAAGGCAGGCTCATAAAATCAGGACATTATTTATAAATGAATTAGGTTGAATGGGATTAAGTGGAAAATATGAACCATTTATTAAACCACACAGCAGGTTACGGGTATAGAAAAATATATTATTGTTATGAACACAGTGATTTAACAAAACTATCAGGATAATTGGCACTTGTTTCCAAGTCACATATTTTTATTATGATAGGTCGACAAACACATGTCTATAAATAAAATCAATACATACCTGGTATATTAAAAATATTGTCCTAAATAATACTATGATTACCGCATGATGCATGGCTTAATTAAAACATCAATCAGTAAATAATTTAAACTAAAAATTTAAATGCACAATAAACTTCAAAATAAACTTTTAACATTATTTGTTTGGGTACTTGGTACTTGCAATTAGTCAGACATTATTTTTAAGTTGTTTACATAACAATCACTTATACAAATTAAAGATAATATTTACTTTGTTTAACAACACCACTAGAGCACATTGATTTATTTATCATCGGCTATTGGTTGTCAAACCTTTGGTAAATTTTTCCATTAGTAACAAGAGATCTTTTAAGGCAGTGTATTCTACAAACAAGATAGCATAAACATGGCTTTTGATATATCAGTTGTGGAGCACTGGCCAGAATGAGAAAACTGTCCTACCTTGAAAAGCATCCTAATTTGGGTAATTTAAAAACAAAACCACACAATCTTGAATGTTAACTTAACACATTTGTTTATGGAGTCCTTTTTGAAATAATAATAAAATATATATTTAAAAAAACAAAGGTAAAAAAAAAAATTGCACAAAATACTATGTTATAATTATATTGCATTCTTTCATACTGAATACAGCTCAATACCCTACCTAAATATAATTTTGTTTGTTTTGTTTTGTTTAACGAAACCACTAGAGCACAATGGTTTATTAATCATCGGCTATTGGATGTCAAACATTTGGCAGTTTCTTTTGACATAGTCTTAGAGAGGAAACCCACTACATTTTTCCATTAGTAGCAAGGGATCTTTTATATGCACCATCCCACAGACATAATTTTTAATAGACTGTTGATAATACAGATTAAAAATCCTAACGATAAGCTTTTGGAGCCTGGAATGGCAGATGAGTTTTCATTATTGTCACATTTCTGGAAATATTTTTTATTGACAAGTATTGGCCAGCCCCTGTTTTCATGGTGATATATTTAGAGACTTGAAAAGTTGGCTAATACATATGCAGAGATGGGAAATTAGCTGAAATTTTCATTAGTCCACCGGATAAGTATATCTTGTACAAATAAGTGGTTTGTTTTGTTATAGTACATGTATAAGGTCAATGTTTTTGACTGCACAGAATGAAACTGCATTGAATATTATTACTTGTCCACTGAACCACTGGGGTACGTTTTGCTTGTCATGTTCTTATTTCAAACACAGCTGTGATATACAGCAGTAAATAAGTTTTGTATTCCACTCAGGTGTGCTACTAGACTGGTCTCAATTCACTTAAATAAAAGGCAGAAGATTCACTTTGATTAAGCCTAAAAATATATCTGTGTTTTGATTTCATCCTTGAAAAAAATACGGTAGGTAGGTAGGAACATTTTTTTTTTATTGAATCAAACTGAGAAACCATAATCAGCCACGGTGTTCCGCAACTAGTTTGCTGATTGAAAAACAAATCAGGGATCCTGAAATTTTGCTTCAAAATATTTCAGTCAGTACATAAAATTAGGGTAGGTCGGGAAACCAGAAATGTTTTTTTTTTTTAGGCCTTACTACATAGTACAGGTTTTGGGAGACGGTGCAAAAGTGACTGACACTTACTCCCTGAATTTTTACATGAACATGCAAAAACAAGTAATTACTAAAGTGAATAAAGTAATCATTTTTGTTTGTAACAGCCAGTTTGAGAACACTGAGCATACATGCATGTTGAAATTCCTACGGGTTAGGTAGTCTTAATGTAGAGAGTATAATTACTGATAAAATCTCCAGCTTGAGTTTTCTAATACAGTGTGCAGACAAGTGAAAAACAGTCGACCTGGACAAAACATTTTTATCAACCGATCATGCTGGCTTTTTTTTTCTTTGGTTGTTGTTGTTGGTGGTGTTCATTGCATAATGCATACACAGGACATGAAATAGCCATCAGTGTACACATGTAGTTGTTTTATTTTTAAGATATTAAAAAACTCAAATAGATGATTATACCCCACTTCACACTAAAATTTTGTATTTTTCTAATTGTACGTTACGTTTGCATAGAAGGGTGGTTATTAGCACACCTAAAATTAAATTTACGTGGGAAATGGTGGAGACAAGTAAACACTAAAACACAAAAAGTTAAAGTTTGCTTTTATTTAACGACACCACTAGAGCACATTGATTTATTAATCATCGGCTACTGGATGTCAAATATTTGGTAATTTTGACATATAGTCTTAGTAAGAAAGCCTGCTACATCTTTCCATTAGTGGCAATGGATCTTTTATATGCACCATCCCACAAAGGATAGCACATACTACAGTCTTTGATAAACCATTATGGTAGACCAACTGGAATTAAAAATAGCCTAATAGGCACTTCCAGCAAGTGCTGTACCATTGAGCTGCATCTTAAAACACAAAGGCAGAAACTGAGTAACAACATTGTAGGTTATTATAGTTTATTTGCCAATATAGATGTACATGGCACAGAAAGCATAAAAATATAGGAGAGGGGGAATCCAACCAAAGTATATTTACTTGACATCAATGAAGGTATACATTTGTTACAGTAAAATTAGTCATATTAAATACTAGAAAAATCCTCAACAAATAATATTAATTGATAAGAATTATGATACATTAATAAACAGCCTTATAATTACGTGTTTAAGTATCTGTGTGCGTGTGTTATACTTTGGCATGTTCATATACCACAAATGTTTCGAGCATGTCCGCCCCAGGGTTCGGTCTCTGGGAGGCCAGGGGTCCAATCTGGGGCAGATTAAAGTATCTGAAGAATTTTTACAGCAGACCCCATGACAATAATTCGACACCAAAAAAAAAAAAAAATCTAAATTAAAAAAAATTGAAGTATTCTTTTAAATTATAGTCCGAGAGTACAGCTAAAGCAATACATGTCCCTTACCGCATCAAACAAATTTCTGCATCTCCTAAATTCAAAGGCAATAATTCTGTAACAGTACATGATAAAGCTATTAAAAACATCTTGAGACATTAAAAAAAAAGTCAGGATTTTTTTTTTTTATCACATAAGTTTAAGGACCATAACTGTCACAAATCGTCATGAAAGTCAAATTGTGTCTGTAACAGAACATGATAAAGTTATACACAAAATTTCAGCTCCATATCCCAAGGCATTGTGGAGAAAAAAAAAACATTCGGAAAGCTATATGTTGGACAGACATGAAACCTATAGTCCTTGCCTGTTGGACCAGTTATGGGTTTAAAAAGTATTAAGAAATATACCATATTTAAGAGTAGATTATATAAATGTGACCAATATTTGTTTACTTTCCCTACACAAAGTCCATGGTGTCACTAATCTTAAAATGGATTTTTTGGTTAAAACAATGTACTTATACTGAAACTATTGGCCTAAAATAAGAGCACCTGTTTAGTGAACATGGAGACTCAGTCATTTACGACTTTTTCTAAAATTACATTTTTTTTTTAATAAACCTTCAACATTGATTATTTGTGTAAAAACTCAGGGCTCGTAACTGCCTGTGACAAGGTCGCCAAATGTGACCAATGTCTCGTTTGGGTGACTTAAATATTAAAAATAATATTATGTGGGCGATCTTTTTTAGAGCTATAACATATGAGCCACTATTAATATTTGCATTCCACATTCAAATTTTGCTCGTGGTTCTCTTACCATAATTTGTCAACATTCATTATTATTTTTTGGGCCACCATATTTTTGTGTGAGTTTCGAGTCCTGAAACTATTATCCATTACCAACAAATAAATAAATTTTATTTAATATGTACATTTGTTATGCAGTATACACTACAGGTTTAAACCAGTCCATGGTATCCCCAAAAATGGAATTGCTATTTTCAGTAAAAACATTCACCAAATCTCTTAAATGGTATGTGACACTCTCCATAATTTGTTAAGGTATATCAAATATGAGGCCAAACTTTTTTAATACCTAGGTGTGTTGATATGCTATTTACTTCCATCACGCAAATGTCAATAATCTTCAAAATTTTATAGGTATCGTCGCGCGCAATCCACGCAACCACCGAAACAGGGCAACAGACGATAATATATAACTTGCTCTTCTAGATGCTGGCATTATCTCCTATACGATTTAAACTTACAATATCTTCCACTGCCACTGTCACACTAGATCGAATACTCCTATGATTATTTTTCTTGTACAAATTAGAAGATAATACTTTTCTTTGTTGTTGTTGACAGAACTTCTGACGCTAACAGACAATAATGCACGTGCAAAATCTAACCTTACGATACGGGTAGACCCCGTGTGATGATCACGTGATTTTACAAGTTACAACTGCAGTGTTGCAGGGATCTTTTATTTGCGCTTCCCACAGGCAGGATAGCACAAGCCATGGCCTTTGTTGAACTAGTTATGGATCACTGGTCGGTGCAAGTGGTTTACATCTACCCATTGAGCCTTGCAGAGCACTCACTTAGGGTTTGGAGTCGGTATCTGGATTAAAAATCCCAAGCCTCGACTGGAATCCGAACCCATTACCTACCAACCTGTAGACCGATGGCCTAACCACGACGCCACCGAGGCCGGTGTTGCGTTCAGAGTCACAGTGTGCTTAAAATTGTTCAACAAACATACAAATCCAGATTCCAGTGCACCTTAGTTTCATGTCTGTTTATAATTAATTACACGTTTTGTCTATATCAGTGTGTAGCATGTAGTCCAAGAGGTAGTGTTTCTTTTGTGTATTTTTTAAAATTATTATTAACAATAAAAATATACATGTACATATGTCGTTTAGTGTACCGAAAAGGTCCAAAAGGTCTGAGGGTATTTTTTTGAATATCCTGATATATATGTAGTTTATGCATGGGCGTCATTTTTGGGGGGACAGGGGGGACATGTCCCCCCCCCCCCCCCCGCCACACACACACACACTTTTAGCAGTGGGGGAGGACAGAATATCTGATGTCCCCCCCCCCCCACACTTTACTCTAAATGATGTTCTCAGACAGCCACAATGACCTAGGGCGCTCGCGATTAGTCGCACGAAATATTGTTAGAACCCAGTTGTCTTTAATATACCAGTCGTGGTGCACCGGCTGGAGCGAGAAATAGTCCAATGGGTCCACCGACAGGGATCGATCCTAGACCGACCGCGCATCAAGCGAACGCTTTACCCCTGGGCTACGTCCCGCCGTGCTTTACCCCTGGGCTACGTCCCGCCGTGCTTTACCCCTGGGCTACGTCCCGCCGTGCTTTACCCCTGGGCTACGTCCCGCCGTCTCCTCGGTAATAACGTTCATGACTAAAATAAAAAATAATAAAACACAAAAACGTGGCGCTTACAATATAATTATAATATATAGTTAGCCAACAAACGTTTAGTAATTTGGTAAATGTGCTTAAATAAAAGAAAATTCGTGACTTACAAAATAAAATCAGACACTGGATTGAATTGAGGCATCATTTGTCAGTATAAGTAACAGGAGATTTTCAAGACACGTTACTGACAGTTTTCAGATTTTCGTGTATGGACCCCAAGCACCATTTAACGACGTGACAGTGACAGATTTTATGTTATATTGAAAATCTCGTGTTACTTATATGACAAATAATATGCCTCAATTATATCCAGTGTCTGGTTTTATTTTGTAAGACACGAGTTTTCTTTTATTTAAGGACATTTACCAAACTGCTAAACTTTTTTGGCTAAGTATATATTCGGTGCAATGCGAATAGATCTGTGTGGCCATAACGATATACTAAATTATAACTGTCGAAATTAGATTCGATTTGTTTAACTGCAACACTGAAATTGTGCAGGGTAGTAATACTTTGATGTGTATCTATTTTAACTGCAATATTGAATGGCACTTGTAAATTAAATCTAATATGAGAGGTTTTCAATATGAAATATGCAAATTACTTTATATATGCGATAAATATTCCCTGGATATCAATCGTAGAGTGTACGAAAAATAGAGGAAACGCCGTGCCAAGAATCGTCCAAAGTCCACTCCTGCAGTAACCGAGTAACCATACAATAAAATAAATAGAAACTTTTAAGGTTAAGTTTTAGGGAACAACGGATGAACATGAGTGTGTGTGTGTGTGTGTGTGTGTGTGTGTGTGTGTGTGTGTGTGTGTGTGTGTTAAACAATATGTATTCTCAATTATATAATGCTGTTTTGGGATTGGCCAACAGGCAAAATGCCTAATATATCAAGGCCTCTCCCTACAATTTGAAAATGTAATTCAGGTTTAAACAAGATGACAGACCATAGTAAATTCCATGATTCCAAATCTTAAAGGCATATTCCTACGGGCAAGTTTACAAATCTATTTGCAACCCCAGGTCTACCAAGGATTATAAATAAAAGTAACCTAGCTTACTACCGAGTTGAAGAAAAGGTGGGTTATTTCTATATTCACGTGATAGTAAGTGGACAAATTTAGGGATATATATGCGGATGAACATGTTCGGATCTGACATAAAGAATATATTTAGGAAAAGTGGAATTCCATGCAGCATGGAGAAAGAGAGAGAGAGAGAGAGAGAGAGAGAGAGAGAGAGAGAGAGAGAGAGAGAGAGAGAGAGAGAGAGAGAGAGAGATTTTGGCACCTTAGACCTGGGCCTAGTCTGCCTGTGCACGAACGACTTTGCATTAATAGCAATTTGGGATCTAAAATTATATTGCGCACGTTCCCACAGACATAATAGTACATAGCACAGTCCGCTAACGAGGTTCGATCCTTTGACCCAAGCACATCAGACAAGCGCTAACAAGGGAAAAGTAAATAAAATGAAAAACAAAAAATTCCACATATTTTTTATTCGTTGCTGTTAGTCGAAATAATATTGGTGTAAAGTGCCATGCAATACTGGATTCAACAATAATCATAATGAAATAATGACTTGGATGAATTCTAGAGGTGTGGGGGGGGGGGGGGGATTCGTGAAACCGAAACTTGACTTTTTTTCTTAAATATTCATAGATACACGTCATTATAATACAATAGCGAGATTTGTGTCATTCATTACTTTATTTGATTACACAGATTGGTGTATCAGCAGATAAAACAAAGGTGTCTTAACCGAAAGAATTAGGATAATTTGTAAATAATATTAAGTCGATCAGATTTGTGAATGACTTAAATGACAGATGCCCGATGGGGAAGCCCAGTCACATGGCATAAAAGCACCAATCAAATGGTCATGCGCATTATAGATGCGCGTAAGCATGTTATTTGACAACAACAAAATGCCGTCGGAAACTACGTTACTTCCAACACAAACAGAAAAACCTCATCATTACATGTAAGTATTTTTTGCGTGTGACATACTATTTGCTGAATGTCAGTCGATTGATCACTATGGACTGATTGGTTTCCAATGGTTTCTTCTTTTTTTTTGCAGGTATTTGAAGGAGTTTCGTACCCAGCAGTGTTCCCTATTTCTGCAGCATAAATGCACACAACACCGTCCCTTTACGTGTTTCCACTGGCATTTTCTAAATCAGCGCAGACGTCGACCAGTTCGTAGGAGGGAGGGGGCTTTTAACTACAGCCCGGATATTTACTGTACGAAATATGACGAAACTACTGGAATCTGTCCCGATGGAGACGAGTAAGTGGAGTTTCTGACAGTGAAGTTTAAATTTTGGTGGGAAATTAACATGCGAAAGCGTTCCATTAATAAACTCTCATTTGTTATGTAGGGAAAGTGAGGCCAGTATGATACTATGCTATTCTCAATCCTTCTTGTTGTCAAATTATTCAGATTTTTTTGCGCAGCTCCAAATAAAAGCCAACAATCTGGGACGTAAACTTTTTGACATGATGTAAACAAACATGGCGGCCATTTTGTCTTGATCTGTTGTGTGTTTGCGAGGTTTATGCTGACAATTCTCCACTTTATTTTGTCATAGGGTGCGTATTTATTATGGAATATGATAACTGTATATGTTTATAAAATAACTGCGATCAGGAATATGAATGACAAAGGTTAGTTTCAAGTACAACTATGTTTCATTTGTGATGTCGGCATGTTTTCATTGTGTGGTTCCATCGCGAGGAAATATCGCAAGAGAAAGTAAACAAAGGAACATTTCTTTTTGCAATAGTTTCGTAAGCATTTTGGGGCTATCCCAACTAAAATAAAACCAATTTATTGTGTTTGTTTAAGAACGTTATGTCGTGTTAATACTTATTGCACAACAGTGAAAAACAAATCAGCTGTTGTAGCAGTTAAATGTAGGTCACGGCCTTGAACTTACACAATGTTGAATACACGACAACTGTCAGGTTTGTTGGCTATCAAATTAGCATTTATATATAGTTTTTATGTGGGGTTTTCTGCAAATCAAATTTCATTTTAAACCTTTTAAATAGGTATGGACATTTATTAGTTTTTATTAGAAAATATAACAAACATGTACATGTCATGTTAATAGCATATAAGTAATGATATATAAATCTTGATTAAAAATTAAGAAATGGTTGTTTAGCAGCACCTCCATCATATCTCTTAATTAACGGCTACATATGATAGAGAAAAACCCCCAATGCTAAATAGGATACTGTGTTACAGTTGAAAATAGTTGAAAATAAACTTTGCTAAATTAAAAATAACATAACTATTTAAGATCAGTTAGATTGATATTGATTTATGTTCTTGTATAGTCTGTATTTCTCTGTGTGTAATTTAACATATTTTAATTTTTTTATTATTAACTTATATTCTTTATGGTGATTATTTTTCGTAGTTGTCCATTTCTACACCGGACTGCAGGCGACACAGAAAGAAGATATCATCTACGTTACTATAAAACAGGAACCTGTGTTTACGAGACAGATTCCCGAGGACATTGTGCGAAAAATGGACCACACTGTGCATTCGCCCATGGCACCTTGGACGTGAGGCCACCGGTCTATGATATACACGAACTGCAATCAATGGACATGTTGGATAAAATTTCTATTGCTAGCTCTTCGCCTAGCAGTCTAGAAAAAGATAAAATACTAGCAGAAGATCCAAAATGGAATGGTGAGAATTATTGTGTATGGTTATTCTTTATATTATATTTTTCGTTCCAAACAGTCAAACTGGTCAACGGCGGTGGTATGTGCTTTCCTGTCTGTGACAAAGTGCATATAAAAGATCCTTTGCTGCTAATGGAAAAATGTAGTGGGTTTCCTCTGTTGACTACAAGTCATAATTACCAAATGTTTGACATCCAATAGCCAATGATTAATTAATCAGTGTGCTCTAGGGGTATCGTTAAACAAAACAAACTTTAATCTTTATATTAGTGTGAAAAATTGGTTACAATTTCATTGTCGATCGTTGGTTATAATCAGCGTCCTCCAAACTAATTATCTTTTGATTATACAATCGGTAGAGCTGGTCGGTATTGAAATTTCAGCTTAGGTGTCAGAGGGTAGGTGTCAGTATTTAGTATTTTTGGGGTGATTTACCTCAGTATTGGTACAGTATTCAGTATTGATACAATACTGATATCGAGCAGTATTTTCAGTATACTCTGCTTTAAATGCAAGCAGAAGTTAAGTCTCACCCACTAATTTCATCTAAATAAAATAAAATTCCATACACAAGGTCCTCGACTCTCTCTTGTTTTCAGCCATTTTGTGTTCCTCAGATATATTGTTAGTGCTTTGTTAATGTTAATTGTTAATGGTGTAAAACATTTTTCAACACTGGAATTTCAGTATTTTGATATTTGCTCAGTACGGTAAATCAGTAGGTAAATCAGTAGGTAAATCAGTATTGACGTGATACTGATATCGAATAGTATATACGGTATATACTGCCCAACTCTAACAATCATTTAAACTGCATACAAGATTTGTATAGGTCATGAAAATATACTGAAAAATAATGGAATTTGCAAATATAATTCTTTTGGTCTTGAAAGTCATGGATTATTTGTATTTTTGTCATGGCAGGGGTGATTCTAGGTATAAATTGTAGAGCAAAGTCACTTCTTCCTGAAACTTTGAAATGAAGAAGTTTTCAACAGGAAGGTGACATGATTTGTTTTCTTTTTAAAAGTACCAGTTATTTTTAGATGTTTCCCCATTTAAAGATCACGGGCCAAATTTACGAAGCCAGTTTATGACTTACACGATTGTAACTACGTACATGTACAATGGTTAATCACCTGCGTTTTAGCAAAACAGGTGGAGGGGAGCTTTGTCAGCACATCGCTCACCCTGGGTAAAATGGGTATGGCGCCATACCCAAATTTTGTTTCACCTTTTGGTTTTTTAAGTTCACTTTTTGACAAAATTAATGAATCTTATCATTACTGTAGGATTTTTTCAACCCTAAACTTAAACTTACCCCATTTTCTTTCTGGGGGAGGCCCCATATCCCCCATCGATTGCGGTTGCATTCCATGTCATAGCGTCATATCCAAAAATATCTTTCTGGCAGAAACACTACAAAGGCTATGATATGTACTGTCCAGTCTATGAAAAAGTACATATAAAAGATCCTTTGCTGCTAATGGAAAAATATAGTGGGATTCCTCTGAAGGCTGTACCAGAATTACAGAATGTTTGACATCCAATAGCCAATTATTCAGCTAGTGCACCACGACTGGTACATCAAAGGCCGTGGTATGTGCTATCCTGACTATGGGATGGTGCATATAAAAGATCCCTTGCTGCTAATTGAAAAAGTAGCCCATGAAGTGGCAACAGCGGGTTTCCTCTCTCAGTATTTGTGTGGTCTTTAACCATATGTCTGACGCCATGTAACCGTAAATAAAATGTGTTGAGTGCGTCATTAAATAAAAACATTTCCTTCCTTCCAATAGCCAGTTAATAAATGATTGTGGTCTAGTGTGTTTTTATTATACAAAATAATCTGTTTTCACTGCCTGACCCATAGTTTTTGATAAATGCAGGTGTTGAGCATGTACACATTATATTTTTTCTGGTTACGGTTTAAAGGCATCTAATCTGATGTATTAAGCAAATCTGACATAATTTAAATGACCACATGTTACAGCACAAATGGCAGATAAATCTATAATGAAGTCAAGGCTTTAGATAGATTACTAATTTGGAAGCTACAGGTTGTTTTGTCTATTCTGAGTACACAGGTCTTTTTAATGCATTAACATTATATGTAACTGCTAACGAGTTGTGGATATTCAGAAACACATTTAAAATTAAATTAATCTAATTAAAACTTAACATTGCAGTGGTGTTGAGATGAAATGTTTTGAGGTCAGCATATTTGTACTTAATCTGGGCATGTGTATTTTGAGCACAACATTTATCATTTTCACTTTAATGCAATCTAAATCCCTAAAAAGAGTCAAATAATTTCCTGGATTAAATTTAATTTATGAAATATAACTGGATCACAAGTTAGATACTTAAATAACTTGATGACAAGTTAGACACTTAAATAACTGGATGACAAGTTAGACACTTAAATAACTGGATGACAAGTTAGACACTTAAATAACTTGATGACAAGTTAGACACTTAAATAACTGGATGACAAGTTAGACACTTAAATAACTGGATGACAAGTTAGACACTTAAATAACTGGATGACAAGTTAGATACTCTTTGAATGTTTAGTACTTGTAAGTAATCAACATTACAAGTGCATTCCTCTTATGAAGGGAAGAGACGTAGCCCAGTTACATACTTAAATAACTGAATGACAAGTTAGATACTTAAATAACTGGATGACAAGTTAGATACTCTTTGAATGTTTAGTACTTGTAAGTAATCAACATTACAAGTGCATTCCTCTTATGAAGTGATGAGACGTAGCCCAGTTAGATACTTAAATAACTGGATGACAAGTTAGATACTTAAATAACTGGATGACAAGTTAGATACTCTTTGAATGTTTAGTACTTGTAAGTAATCAACATTACAAGTGCATTCCTCTTATGAAGTGATGAGACGTAGCCCAGTTAGATACTTAAATAACTGGATGACAAGTTAGACACTTAAATAACTTGATGACAAGTTAGACACTTAAATAACTTGATGACAAGTTAGATACTTAAATAACTGGATGACAAGTTAGATACTCTTTGAATGTTTAGTACTTGTAAGTAATCAACATTACAAGTGCATTCCTCTTATGAAGTGATGAGACGTAGCCCAGTTAGATACTTAAATAACTGGATGACAAGTTAGATACTCTTTGAATGTTTAGTACTTGTAAGTAATCAACATTACAAGTGCATTCCTCTTATGAAGGGAAGAGACGTAGCCCAGTTAGATACTTAAATAACTGGATGACAAGTTAGACACTTAAATAACTTGATGACAAGTTAGATACTTAAATAACTGGATGACAAGTTAGATACTCTTTGAATGTTTAGTACTTGTAAGTAATCAACATTACAAGTGCATTCCTCTTATGAAGTGATGAGACGTAGCCCAGTTAGATACTTAAATAACTGGATGACAAGTTAGATACTCTTTGAATGTTTAGTACTTGTAAGTAATCAACATTACAAGTGCATTCCTCTTATGAAGGGAAGAGACGTAGCCCAGTTAGATACTTAAATAACTGGATGACAAGTTAGACACTTAAATAACTTGATGACAAGTTAGATACTTAAATAACTGGATGACAAGTTAGATACTCTTTGAATGTTTAGTACTTGTAAGTAATCAACATTACAAGTGCATTCCTCTTATGAAGTGATGAGACGTAGCCCAGTTAGATACTTAAATAACTGGATGACAAGTTAGACACTTAAATAACTTGATGACAAGTTAGACACTTAAATAACTTGATGACAAGTTAGATACTTAAATAACTGGATGACAAGTTAGATACTCTTTGAATGTTTAGTACTTGTAAGTAATCAACATTACAAGTGCATTCCTCTTATGAAGTGATGAGACGTAGCCCAGTTAGATACTTAAATAACTGGATGACAAGTTAGATACTCTTTGAATGTTTAGTACTTGTAAGTAATCAACATTACAAGTGCATTCCTCTTATGAAGGGAAGAGACGTAGCCCAGTTAGATACTTAAATAACTGGATGACAAGTTAGACACTTAAATAACTTGATGACAAGTTAGATACTTAAATAACTGGATGACAAGTTAGATACTCTTTGAATGTTTAGTACTTGTAAGTAATCAACATTACAAGTGCATTCCTCTTATGAAGTGATGAGACGTAGCCCAGTTAGATACTTAAATAACTGGATGACAAGTTAGATACTCTTTGAATGTTTAGTACTTGTAAGTAATCAACATTACAAGTGCATTCCTCTTATGAAGGGAAGAGACGTAGCCCAGTTAGATACTTAAATAACTGGATGACAAGTTAGACACTTAAATAACTTGATGACAAGTTAGATACTTAAATAACTGGATGACAAGTTAGATACTCTTTGAATGTTTAGTACTTGTAAGTAATCAACATTACAAGTGCATTCCTCTTATGAAGGGATGAGACGTAGCCCAGTTAGATACTTAAATAACTGGATGACAAGTTAGACACTTAAATAACTTGATGACAAGTTCGACACTTAAATAACTTGATGACAAGTTAGATACTTAAATAACTGGATGACAAGTTAGATACTCTTTGAATGTTTAGTACTTGTAAGTAATCAACATTACAAGTGCATTCCTCTTATGAAGTGATGAGACGTAGCCCAGTTAGATACTTAAATAACTTGATGACAAGTTAGACACTTAAATAACTTGATGACAAGTTCGACACTTAAATAACTTGATGACAAGTTAGACACTTAAATAACTGGATGACAAGTTAGATACTCTTTGAATGTTTAGTACTTGTAAGTAATCAACATTACAAGTGCATTCCTCTTATGAAGGGATGAGACGTAGCCCAGTTAGATACTTAAATAACTGGATGACAAGTTAGACACTTAAATAACTGGATGACAAGTTAGATACTCTTTGAATGTTTAGTACTTGTAAGTAATCAACATTACAAGTGCATTCCTCTTATGAAGTGATGAGACGTAGCCCAGTTAGATACTTAAATAACTGGATGACAAGTTAGACACTTAAATAACTGGATGACAAGTTGGATACTTAAATAACTGGATGACAAGTTAGATACTTAAATAACTTGATGACAAGTTAGATACTTAAATAACTGGATGACAGGTTAGATACTTAAATAACTGGATGACAAGTTAGATACTTAAACAACTGGATGACAAGTTAGGCACTTAAATAACTGGATGACAAGTTAGATACTTAAATAACTTGATGACAAGTTAGACACTTAAATAACTGGATGACAAGTTAGACACTTAAATAACTGGATGACAAGTTAGATACTTAAATAACTGGATGACAAGTTAGATACTCTTTGAATGTTTAGTACTTGTAAGTAATCAACATTACAAGTGCATTCCTCTTATGAAGTGATGAGACGTAGCCCAGTTAGATACTTAAATAACTGGATGACAAGTTAGATACTTAAATAACTGGATGACAAGTTAGATACTCTTTGAATGTTTAGTACTTGTAAGTAATCAACATTACAAGTGCATTCCTCTTATGAAGTGATGAGACGTAGCCCAGTTAGATACTTAAATAACTGGATGACAAGTTAGACACTTAAATAACTTGATGACAAGTTCGACACTTAAATAACTTGATGACAAGTTAGATACTTAAATAACTGGATGACAAGTTAGATACTCTTTGAATGTTTAGTACTTGTAAGTAATCAACATTACAAGTGCATTCCTCTTATGAAGTGATGAGACGTAGCCCAGTTAGATACTTAAATAACTTGATGACAAGTTAGACACTTAAATAACTTGATGACAAGTTCGACACTTAAATAACTTGATGACAAGTTAGACACTTAAATAACTGGATGACAAGTTAGATACTTAAATAACTTGATGACAAGTTAGACACTTAAATAACTGGATGACAAGTTAGACACTTAAATAACTGGATGACAAGTTAGATACTTAAATAACTGGATGACAAGTTAGATACTCTTTGAATGTTTAGTACTTGTAAGTAATCAACATTACAAGTGCATTCCTCTTATGAAGTGATGAGACGTAGCCCAGTTAGATACTTAAATAACTGGATGACAAGTTAGATACTTAAATAACTGGATGACAAGTTAGATACTCTTTGAATGTTTAGTACTTGTAAGTAATCAACATTACAAGTGCATTCCTCTTATGAAGTGATGAGACGTAGCCCAGTTAGATACTTAAATAACTGGATGACAAGTTAGACACTTAAATAACTTGATGACAAGTTCGACACTTAAATAACTTGATGACAAGTTAGATACTTAAATAACTGGATGACAAGTTAGATACTCTTTGAATGTTTAGTACTTGTAAGTAATCAACATTACAAGTGCATTCCTCTTATGAAGTGATGAGACGTAGCCCAGTTAGATACTTAAATAACTTGATGACAAGTTAGACACTTAAATAACTTGATGACAAGTTCGACACTTAAATAACTTGATGACAAGTTAGACACTTAAATAACTGGATGACAAGTTAGATACTCTTTGAATGTTTAGTACTTGTAAGTAATCAACATTACAAGTGCATTCCTCTTATGAAGTGATGAGACGTAGCCCAGTTAGATACTTAAATAACTGGATGACAAGTTAGACACTTAAATAACTGGATGACAAGTTGGATACTTAAATAACTGGATGACAAGTTAGATACTTAAATAACTTGATGACAAGTTAGATACTTAAATAACTGGATGACAGGTTAGATACTTAAATAACTGGATGACAAGTTAGATACTTAAACAACTGGATGACAAGTTAGGCACTTAAATAACTGGATGACAAGTTAGATACTTAAACAACTTGATGACAAGTTAGACACTTAAATAACTGGATGACAAGTTAGACACTTAAATAACTGTGTTGTCCTTAATCATATGTCTGACACCATATAACCATAAAATAAAATGTGTTGAGTGCGTTGTTAAATAAAACATTTCCTTCCTTCCTCTTATGAATGTTTTTTTTTTTTAAACCTCTACTTTTAATGTTTAAAATCTATTGAACAGAAGTGATTTGACCAGTTGTGAGCGAAATGTAGTCAGTGTAGATTTTCCAATTTTAAGCTGCAGACACAAGGATCAGAAAACATATGTGCCGCATCCAGCATAGATATGCCCTTAATGTGTCATTTTTTAATAAAATAAATTATTTGCTCCAAAATTAAATTAATTTTAATGTTATGTTTCTTTGCTTTTGCTTTCAGATACAAACTATGTTCTAGCTAATTATAAAACAGAACAATGCAAACGACCTCCAAGACTTTGTCGTCAAGGTTACGCCTGTCCACAGTATCATAACTCACGAGATAGGCGGAGGAGTCCTAAAACAATCAAATATAGGTCAGTGTTGTTTTTTCTTAATGACTTGTACTACACAACAACACACAGTTATCGATAATTTTATTTTGTCAAACGTGTTTAATAATTACATTTTTGACACACTATTGTTTTATGTCATGTGTATTGCTGGTTTGAAAAATCACTACTTGATAATATAGTTCTACTTCTACTTGAATAAATCACGAAGTATTCAAAAGTATACATGTATAATGTATAATCATCTAACCAAGACATTACATCCACTACACTAGTAGGAAGGTGCCAAGGAGGGGGGGGCACACTTTTATATTTACACACTTTTACACTAGTATTATAATGCACTTGCCCCCCCACCCCCTTTCCTAAGCCAGTGCACTCCATTAAAAATCAAATCAAATTGTATTCAACCATTAAACAGTGTATTTTATTTTTTAGTCAGAAGTAATTAGCAAAGGTTTTGCACACACCCAGCACCCACCCATTGAATCTGTGCCTTTAATGTTCCATTTATAAACCTATTAAATTTTGAATATGAATTCCAGGTCGACACCGTGTCCGAATGTGAAGCATGGTGATGAATGGGGAGACCCCACGCAGTGTGAGAGTGGAGATAACTGTGCTTACTGTCACACACGAACAGAGCAGCAGTTCCACCCAGAGGTGAGGTTATCTCCCTTTGTTCATACTGCATGGAGCAAACGGATGGAAGTAGACTGATGTTTATTCAATAATAATCCATTATATTTGTTTAATCGGCGTCTGTTGGGTTTTGAGCATATGATGCTTGAGAGAATACCCCTTGTTTTTATTTTTTTAAACTTTTTTTTTTTCAGTTAACTACATGGATGTACTATTCTTTTGGATATAACAGTTCAGGGCTAGAAATGAAAAAAAAAATGTACATGCACCAGGTGCATGCTGAAATTTTTTTTACATGCACCATTAAAATTCTGCATGCAACAAAAATAAGGTAAATCCTGTTAACAATGAGGAAAATACTATTTTAATTACCTTATCTGAGGTCGAAAATGTTCAAGGCAGTTACGGTACTTTGTATTGATCACAGATCTGGCAGAGTTCAATTTGTCAGTGACGACAACAACTGTGTTATGCGCATGGATACCCCAAAGTCGGTCTCGACCACCTTCCCTAATACCGTTCACGGTTATAACTGAGATATTGCCGCCAATTTTCGCAAATATATTTCACGGAAATGACCGAAAGGGCACCATTGTTGTAAGTAGGATTATGGGATACAAAATGGATGCGCCCATAAGATAAAAGTTATTGTTTTCATGTGGCGAACAGATTACGAAATGCATACACAAAATTCAACAATTTGAGTCTGAATCTGGTAGACAACAGGATACTAGTATACGCAATACACAGTACTTGAAAAATATTAGCATGCACCGTGTGCACCCAGTTTTAAAAGTTACATGCACACGCAAAAATCAGCATGTACTAATACTGCATTTCGAAATGTAGTCAGGACCATATATGTATTTAACATGGGATGAAATAACTAATCAGCATCAAACAAAAAATATATAATATACCTTGAAGCCACATTCACCTAATATAGTACAAATTGACCTGTATTAAGCAGCCACGCGTCTCATATGGTCACTGTTTAATACTCCCTTTGATGGCTGCTTAACACAGGTTTTACTGTATGTTCAGTAGTATATGCCATGTTAGTGTCTAGAAAACATTGTGTTTGGTTTACCTGGCATGTTATTATTCATCCATTATATTCATTTTTCTGATAGTGTTTTTATGTTGAAATATTTCAGATCTACAAATCAACAAAATGTAATGACATGGTTCAAACTGGATACTGCCCTCGGGGACCATTTTGTGCTTTTGCTCATGTAGAACGTAAGAACTTACTTTCATTCTAGAATAACAATCATATTGATGTAATGTACATTTCATAAACGACTACGATTGCCAAATTACCCAGACTGTTTTTAATCAATTTAATTGTCGGTGATGAATCATTTACTATTTTCTAAAGACCCATGTTTTATGCTATTAAATCCAATTTTAAATTAAATTTATATAAGACAACTTATTGAATTACTAATATTATTTAAGGGTTCTAGTTTTTTCATCTGCAATTTCCAAGAAAAAATGTATGTAAACAAAAAATATTATTTCAGTAAGTAATATAAACCTTCTTATGGAATTAGCAAAAAACAATTAAAGGGAAATAACTAAATTTTAGAGTATTTAAAAAATATTTGATATTGTTTGTTCCAGAGGAAATGACGACCCAGCGTGATGTCACCTTGGCAGCAGATAATTCTTTAGCAGCATTCTTAACCAGTGCTTTGCCAAACAGTTGTTCTATTGATAGCAGTGTTTCTGAATGTATTTTAAAATCTGGTGATGTGGACCAAAAACTAGAGGTTAGTCAAATCCATTTTTATTAAACAGCAAAGGGAAAAAAACGTAGGTAATTTTTATATTTTGATCTCATCATCAAAGTGGTTCTTTTTTTACTTATTTTGGTGCTTATATCCAATTAAGGTTCAAGCATTATGTCCTGGGTACACATCTCAGCTATCTGGGCTGCCTGTCCAGGACAGTGGGTTAGTTGTTAGTGGTTAGTGAGAGAAAAGAGGGTGTAGTGGTCTTACAGCTACCCATTGAGTCATGAAAATGTGCTCTGGGTAGGAGACAGTACCAGGCTGCGAACCCTGTACCTACCAGTCTTATGTCTGATGGTTTAACCACGACACCACCGAGGCTGGTCTTATTGTACTGATACTTGTGTGTGTAATTTATGTTTCAGTAGCACACAGGTGATAAAAGTTTTGTGGTGGTGTTTTTGTTCAAAGCATTTGGTACGCCTCTGGTAAACTGAATGAATGTTCTCTTTTTCTTCTTCTTTTTTTTCGATGTCTGTTTGATGAACTGTTATCATAGTTTATTTTCGTGTTGCCAAATCATTTGGTTCATCAGAGTTATGTCCCATTGCTTTGACTAATAAACATTAGTTGATGGTTAAATATTAATTTCAGGAACAGAATGGGAAGTCCCCACAACATTTACTAGGAAAATTACCTAACCCTATAGGAAAAGAACGAGCTGATAGTATATCAACAAATAATTCTGTAAGTAATGTTCAACTTGGTTTCAACTTTCGTTAACTTACAGGTATATGCGGTCAGTATTCACAGTCAAGTAATGCAGTTTGCTTATAGAATCTGAATATGCATGTTTCTTTTAGTGGTGTTGAGTTTTTTCCATGTGTACCTAGAACTCTGTTGCTGTAATCTTTATAATATTACATTCACAATCATTTTAAATATCTGGAATGTTTTAAAGATTATTGAGCCTGCAACTGCCTTATACGAAGTACAAACCTGTACTACTCTTTATAATTGCTATGTTATTATATTTGTATACAACACAGTTTCTAGAGAAATAATTTAAACATAACAGTTAAGTGGAGTGTATGCTATTAAATAAAGTTATTTTGGTTGGTAAAAGTTGTTTCCCCTAGTAGAATTCTGTTAGTTATTTTGATTGGTAAAAGTTTTTTCCCCTAATAAAATTCTGTTTTGGAAATTTTCTAAATCTAGAATCTATAAAGGGTCGATTAATAATTATGTAATGCTCTGGTAATGGATAATTTTCTGTCTAGTATTTATTCTCAAAACAAATCAACATATAAAACTAAACCAAAAAAAACAGAAAATCTAATAAAATTGGTAAAATTACGTCCTTATGACAGAGAAAACAGGGTGAGGGATTATTGATAAGTTTTATATAATTTTAGAGGGGGAGTGGCCTTATGATGGGGTGTGGTGTAGGTATAAAATTCAACAGTTTGTGTTTAATAAATATGGAATTACCCCTCTTGTTTCCCCTTCTTTATATAACAGACACCAGATTAACATATAAATATTAACTGTGATTTTCTATCTGGAAACATATTACTACAATACAGTTACTTGCTGTTTTGTGTTTAATAAATATTGCATGTTTATTTTCAGTTTCACTGTGCATAGATTGTTCTTTGGATATTGGGTGATGATCAAGCCTAATATTTAAAATTTATTTATTTATTTATTAGATATTTAATATACTTTTCGTTACTGTTTTGAACATCTAAGATAATAATTATTTTTATTTGGCTTGGATATTTTCTTTTTTAAAATGTTGCAGCCAGTAATTTGCAGGATACTTGTAGTCTATTAGAAGGTAGATTTGATTGAGATAGTTTATTATTTGACTTAGCCTGCATGTTTCTCTATAGCTGCAATGTTGGCAATTTTCAGAGTATTAGTATAGAAGGCACACCAAACCATGGTTATATTCAAGAACCGATAGGGAAGCATCGTTCAGCTAGTCGATCAAGCAGTTTTGGTTCAGACCTTATGAGTCCACACAACCACTTCAAGATAACTGGCATGGACAGAGAGGAATTTCAGGTAGTAACTCAAACTCTGTTTAGTTTTTTTCATTTTGGCAATTCTTAGATCTTAAAAATGTTTGTTCTAATATGTTGTGAAATGGTTTATATACATATTGGTCATAAACAGTAGCCATTTATTATAAACATATAGAAAGGACTGAAATAGAAATAGAAATAATGTGTTCTCACCAAGGAAAAGGGATAAAAGAATGAAAAATATTGTCCATGCTACTAGCTTGATTTAATAAATCATAAGATATGTTTTTAAAAAACCCTAAAAAGAACCCAGGTTTGTGAAAAGATTATGAAAAGTCCTTAAATTTCAAGTTAATTCTTGACAAGTGCTTGAATTGTGGAATAGTGATTAAAAAGTGGATGAATTTTGTAAATAAGGATTTTATGCATAAGAAGTTGTTTAATTTTATGTTGAAGTGGTTGAATGTTTTTTCATACATCAACCTGATGTTTCAACATACTGCATTTCCTGTTTTATTATTAGTGAATGTTGATTTTTATCTCTTTATATTTGTTCTTGTATCTAAAAATAGCCCTCCATTTGTCTGCGATGACATTATTAAGAAATTTTCATACTAGCATGACTAATCATTTAACTTTTGCATGATCTTTTTAGGTGCTTTGTTGTTTAGTTTCTGTTTTTGTAATTTAAAAATTAAATGTTATGTACATTGTCTGACTTCTTTGGATTGAAAGTTTTAACTGCAGCTTTTTATCGACAAGCAAAGTTCACAGATCAACATACCAGACGTATCTAAAGTTTTCAGGTTCATTTGGAAAAACTGTCTGACCAGCAAGCCAACACTAATTTCAATCCCTGGGGGATAAAGACGTTTTCAAGTTGTCATTTCATTTTTATTTCTAAATACTATCATGTACTCTAAATCAGAAAATGGTAGTGAGCATAAAATGTTAGCAAATTTAGTGATGTCATACAGGACGCTAATATTTCATGATGCTATAATTAAAGAGACATACAACAGACTGTTCCAAAGTCCAAAAACCTTTGGTGCAATGATTTTGTCTGTGATTAACTGAAGGCACAACAGTGGTTACATGCTATTGGTTAAACCAAAATGATAGCAAACAACACTAGTTAGTTAGCATGTACCTTAGTGCAATTTTCTACTAAATTCAATAAGCTGCACAATGTCAAGATTAGTCAAAATATTATTTCAGCCCATCCTACAACGTAAGCTTATTTGGGGGTTTTAGTTTCTGGTATGGTGATTTTACTAAAGTTCCATGTCGCTAATATGTCACTTATTTGGATATTTCTAAATTTTAAGATATCTAATATTTTATGATTTTTACAGTGTTATACTTTTTTTGCAGGTCAAACTAAGACAACAAATTCAAGCAATAGATAAAGATACTTCATTAGATGTAGTGGAGAAGGCAAAGAGGAAGCAGAACCTGATACTGTTGCACAATTTAAACAATGTTGTTAGTTCACAGAGTGCCTTGCAGAACTCCATAGCTCCGCCTCTGACGCTGGCCACCAGTTCGACCATGTCTCCTCACGCACCAGCGTTCTACCCAGCGGGAGACACAGTCGAGTCTGTTATAGGTAAGCTTAGTTTTAGAGCTGGGTGCTATTGAAATTTTAGGTTTTGGTATTGGCATTTTGGGGGCGATTTATCTTGGTATCGGTACAGTATTCGGTATTGACACAATGCCGATATGGAGCAGTATGTTGTATGTATTCCGTTTACATGGTGTTACCATGATGTTAGAGACGTAAGACATTAATAAAGATTTGAATGTAGACTTTATAAGCATAGGGTTAGTTTTCACAATCACAGTGAAATCACGAAACTGAAACTCATGGTGTCACGGATAAAGCTGTTAGACACCTTCATGCCACTGATAAAATAATGTGTATGGAGTTTTCTTTCTTCATATATATATTTTAGAAAATCTTATTTGCAAAATACTTACCTGATAACCTCTGTTACAGGTCACGCTCTTGATGACCTGCATTTAGAAGATTTTGACATTGCCAGCCTCGATAAGGAGCTGGATCGGGATCGGGATCGGGATAATGACACAAACTCTATAGGCAGCTCCATAAGTACAGGGCTCTCGACGTCAGGTTGTTTCGGGACAACATCGGGACCAATTGGGATCCCCCCCAGCAGTGTGCACCAGCGAGGAAGCATGGGAAGTCTGTCTCAGTCTCCGCCATCGCCCTTCGGAAGTTTCCCGCACTCCATGTTGCCTCTGCAGGTCCAGAAGCATGATTCGACGGGAGATCAGGTGCCAACCAAAAAATATGTCAATCCTTGTTTATTATCGAAAAGGTCCCAATAACCCCTTACTTTTTATGATCCTAAAAACCTTCTTTTTTTCTTTGGATTTAATATTGTAGCTGAAGATTTGAAAAACTTTAAACATGAGATCAAATTATCAAAGGAAAATATTGATTTATTAATATATATTTTGTATGCCTAAGAAAACTATGTGGGAAATAGTATTAGTTTAAATAATATTTATTGGTTTGAATTCACTAGGAAGCAGAAGTATTTAAATTATCTGGAAAACTGGCATAAATGTTCATCTTTGCATGTGGTCTACATTTGTTAGTAGAAAATGTTGATGCTATCTTGTTATAATTTTCATAAATATTTGTGTTTGTAAATCTGGAAATGTGGTTTGTTGTGTCTGAAAACATCATAATAATTGTGATTGTCTTTGATTTGAACAAACTTGATGGTTACATTTCATTTCGTATCCAGCATCCACAGTCATCATCACCATTTCTAATTGGTCAGTTAAGTTCCTCCAAGTTTCACGGAGCATCTATAAGTGATACAAACTCTATGTCTCCCCGAAGTATTGGTCCCCAGTCCCCAATGTTCTCCTCAGCATTATCAAACAACCATGGCAGTGAGAGCGGTGAAGTCACCAAACTGAAGGATGAACTCGTCGTGACGAGGACAAAACTAGCAGAGTGGGAAGGAGTGTACAAACAGGCAAAGGGAGTAAGTCACCTTGAGTACTAATTATGTGTATTGAATGAAATTAGAAACTTTAAAAACAAGTATTTTATTGTCCCCGATCACAAACATAACAGTGTTATAAACTTAATATGTGAAAATACAGGGTTTAAATTATTTATTATTTGGACCTGTGGGTTTAAATTGTTAATTATTTGGAACCATAGGTTTTAATTGTTAATTGTTTTTCTCATGGTGTTAAATTGTTAATTATTTGGATCTGTGGGTTTAAATTGTTAATTATTTTGACCCATGGTGTTTAATTGTTAATTATTTGGATCCATGGTGTTAAATTGTTAATTATTTGGACCTGTGGGTTTAAATTGTTAATTATTTGAACCATGGTGTTAAATTGTTAATTATTTGGACCTGTGGGTTTAAATTGTTAATTATTTGGACCTGTAGGTTTAAATTGTTAATTATTTGAACACATGGTGTTTAATTGTTAATTATTTTGAGCCATGGTGTTTAATTGTTAATTATTTTGACACATGGTGTTTAATTGTTAATTATTTTGACCTGTAGCTATATCCCATTGATAGTCATAATAGTTTCACTGTATAGTGTATATTTGGTGACCAAAACCTATGCTTATAAAACTTTTAGAGTCGAGACTCAAGACTCGAAACAGAGTCTGAGGCTTTAATGCCATGCAAATTGCACGTGTGTGACGTCGTTAGAGATTAGAGTCCAGACTCAAGTTTTATAAGAACAGGCCTATTAAAGTTGGAGTGATCAAAAAACAAAATATAAATAAATAAAAATTGTTGACCAATAGAGTTTAGCAGCAGTCACTGTCTTGTCTGTTTGCAGCTAATTGTTGCATCTATTTTTTGAAAAATGAAGTTTTAAAAGTGGTATGGCATTTGCTTTCATGAAAACATTTCACTGTGTGAAAATGTTATTATTCAGTTGCTACTTAAAGGGACACACCCTAGTTACGGCTAGTTGTTAACCATTACAGCATTGTTTTTCGCTATTAAACCCATTTTTTCACAAATAAAATTGCACTTTACTTACCGTTTATTATTTAGAATATACATTTCCATTCACCTGAAGTGTTTTTTGGTAATCCTGGTTTTTGTAATACCACAAAATGCATTTTTCTTATTTCATAAAATGGCACGGGCCTCTGAGAAAAAAACGTTGAGCAGACATGGTCTAATCTATTGTTAGAGGGGATATTTCCATTTCAATGTCACAGACGTAGGTATACCACGTGACCGTTATCATTTTGGTTCGGTTTGTTTTCTCGTGCACAGTTCGCACAATCAACATCCGATTTGTTGTTGTTCATTTGTGAGATTTTTCTTCACAGTTCGTGAACATTTTCAGTAACAATAAAGTTCAGACAAGTAAGTGTCTCAATACAAAACGTTAAAACCAATAATTTTGCTAAGTCTTACGATATCTGGAGAGGGGATACAACCAGGACAGAACAGTTGGAACATGTCCAGGAGAGGTGAAAGGAACGCACCCCAAGTCTGTGAAATTTGTCGTGACGTAGGCATTGTTGTGCTTCGAGCGACATCTACCGGTGACATCAGAATACTAACTTTCAAAATTATTTCAAGCAATTGGGACATGGGGATTCCCATGGTATTTATCGATATAAAACCTGCTTTTTCACTCCATTTGATAAAAACGCTATCTAAGTGTGTTACAGGTTTGTAGATTAACCAAATTATAATTTATTTTCGCTGGATGGAACTAGGGTGTGTGGCTTTAACAACATTATCTTTGCTTAAATTTACTTTCAATCTGCAAATATTGTAATGTGTTGTGTTTATGTAGCAAAAAAACTAAAACAAATTGACTGCATTTTGTTACATATTAATTTCTCAGGCGTGTGAAGCTTGGAAGAAAGAAGCTGAAGAATCTTATAGGAAATCCAAGCTGGCTGATGAAGAGAG
Organism: Gigantopelta aegis; assembly: GCF_016097555.1. Classification (NCBI taxonomy): domain Eukaryota; kingdom Metazoa; phylum Mollusca; class Gastropoda; order Neomphalida; family Peltospiridae; genus Gigantopelta; species Gigantopelta aegis. Next base: position 73,657,014 of record NC_054706.1, on the reverse strand, counting down.
AATACATGCTATCAAACAGAGAGATGAGGTCAGAATTGGTTTCAATTTTGGCCTAATTATTGAGGAATAACAGTCAGATATGTAATATTATGTTAATTCCTTATACTACAGCTCCGCAAGGCTCAATGGGTAGGTGTAAACCACTTGCTCCGATCAGTGATCCATAACCGGTTCAACAAAGGCCATGGTTTGTGCTATCCTGCCTGTGGAAAGCACAAATAAAAGATCCCTTGCTACTAATCGGAAAGAGTAGCCCATGTAGTTGCCACAGTGGGTTTCCTCTCAAAATCTGTGTGGTCCTTAACCATATGTCTGACGCCATATAACCGTAAATAAAATGTGCTGAGTGCGTCGTTAAATAAACATTTCTTTCTTTCTTTATGCTACAGTGTTATACAATTAGTGGCTGTTGTAATACATCAACACACTCAAAATAAAACACATTTCTTTTCATATATAAACCTGTATTGCCATGGTCTGGTCCATAAATCAATAGCTTTTTGGTTTCGTCTTTTTCTCAAAGTATAATATTCAGTTTCTCAGTGACATTCCACAGCAAAAAGTTTATATGTTGGTTTTCATCGTGTTTGCTCTTCTGTTCCCCTCCCCTCCCCTCCCTTCCTTGTACAGTGAAACCTGTCTAAACCAAGTCACACTGGGGACCTAATATTTATCCGATTTAGACAGAATCCGGTGTTTAGAAGTTCACAATTTAGAATTAAGAAAAAATTTCAGGACTCTGAAACTAGGCTGATTTTGACTGGATTCCCTTTTGTTCAGGGTTTGGTTCAGAGAGGTATAATAATCGCTCAATTGTGTATGGACCACATTTCAAACATTTTCATTGAGTTTTCAAGAGATTTTACTAATTCCTTTTTCTTCTTATAGTCTTTAACTCAGTCACAAAGGATGAAACAGGAACTAGACTTGCTGAATGGTGGAGGCTATCTAAGAACGTTACAGCGCATAACAGATTTAGACAAACTAAACCTACAGTCACTGCGACATATACGACAAACACTGAAGCACGATCTTGACAAAATTGATGAGGTAATGTTCATGTCCTGTTCTATCGGTGCAGTGATTTATTTGGATGATTTAAAAAAAAAATTTTTTTTATAAATTACTTTACTAAGTTGGTAACTTTATTGGTGTGATTGAAAACATATTTTATTCCATAAACAATTGGGAACATGTTTGCCAAATTACTGAGCCCTCGCCTATATTTATTGACAAATTTATTGACATTCATTATTTTGTTTGCATTTGAGAAATCACTATTGGGCTATTTCTCTTTCCAGCCAGTGCACCATGACTGGTATATCAAAGGATGTGGTATGTGCTACCCTGCATATAAAAGATCCTTTGCTACGAATGAAAAATGTAGCAGGTTTTCTCTCTAAGAGTATATGTGAAAATGACCAAATGATTGACATCCGATGATTAATAAATCAATGTGCTCTAGTGGTGTCATTAAACAAAATAAACTTTGAGAAATCATAAATAAAAAAGGACTCTTTTAAAAGATATCCTGACAGAAAGCATTTTACCGGTATGTATATATAATTATATTTACTATATATATGTGTACCGTATATTGCCGTGTATTAGCCGACTTTTGAAGTCTAGAAACACTTTCCAAAAGAAGAGAGTCGGCTTATACACAGAGGCAACAAATTGGAGTATAAAATTCTGATCGAAAATATGCCCGACCGCGACTTATAAATTGTGATCAGACCCTTAGCCTTTCACAGATTATGTAACAATAATTTGTGCACAGTATAAATAAAACACCCCATCATGCAATATTATGCAGTTTTTTGTTCTTGAATGCATTATAAGTTTAATGAATAATAATAAAAAATTACTTGTTTTATTGTCATTTCAATGGTAAAAACGTATTCTTTCCAACTGTCCGCCATCTTTGTTTGACCTGTGCTGGGACCAGTCTTTCGTATAGCAAATTTAAGATACAAAACAGTGTTTTTTCTTCAAATAAGTATTATATTTCTAATATTATTGTTTTGTTGGGAGGGTGCATTAAACTGTAAAGTGATGCCATAAATAAATTAAACTCATTATTAACATTACCGACTGAAAAAACATAACATGAATTTCAGGACGATAATTACTCCCACTATTGTCACATTACCATACCATATACAGTGAACGGCTGCAGTCACGGACCGCATGATCTTTTGTTTCTGTGTGTATGTGTGTGTGGTGGGGGGTTAAACATGCCTCAATGATTTTACATTTTGCTGTCCAGTGAATAAATTAATTACTTGCGTGCAGTGATATGTTGTTACAGCTTGAATTATTTATTTTTCTGTTATGCTTTATCAGTTCTAAATTATTTTTCACGACATGGTAGATGTTAGCATTGCTGCATTGATTGCAATCGCAATTACCGTTTTTGTAATAATTAAAGGGAAAACAAATATAATGAACAAGAAAAGCACAAGTCTATTTGTTGACAATATTATTGAAATCGATACAACTTTACAAAAGATGACTTCGGCGTATACACAAGGCTGATGATTTTGTACTAGATATTTAGGGTCAAATTAAGAGGTCGGCTTATCCAAGGATTCGGCTAATACACGGCAATATATGGTATATGCTTTTGTGGAATTATTTTCTACTTCTCCAATAGCCAATAAGATAAAAAATCAATTTGCTCTAGTGGCATCGTTAAATAAAACAAACTACTTTTTTTTTTTTTTTTCTACCTGTGTCAAGCTCCTGAGTTTTAAGACTTTTAAACTTGTATTCTTCATTTGTGTTATTACCTTGATAAAATATTCCATCTAAGAAAACATCATCTCTGAATTATTTTTATAAAAGAAAAAAAGTATTGTACATACTGTTGTTATCCCTTTGATTTCCAATCTTATATATTGTTGATTTTCTTTACTTTCAGGTTATATACCAACAGACATCAAACAAGTGTTTAGTATGCCAAGATAGGAAACGGACAGTGTCCACATTACCGTGTAGTCACAGAGTGCTCTGTAACGTGTGTGCTGCCCAAACAAGAGACTGTCCCTTCTGTCACATAGCTATCCAAACAACATCTGTGAACTTCGCGTAACGATTACAGCTCTTAGAACACCTACTTAAGCAAGTTTTAGTTATTTATATATTATGTACATACAGTGTACACTTTGTCTCATCTTACGTCAACTTATCTAGCAATTTTTTTCCCTTTCAGATAAGCTATTTTTGACTTTAATAAGAAACAAATGTATTTTTTGTACAATTGTGTACAATTTGATTTTTTTTCAGCTTAACCTGACTGCTCACAAAGGGCATTTCCTGACAATTTCAGTAGACCAGTCTTTTGAAATATATGGACCAGGGGCCTAATTCACTAAACTCTCACAACTTTGCGATCTCGCAGTGCAATGCTAAAAGCCTTGCAAAGAGGATGCTTTGTTGTCTAGCAGAGCCTAACAGACCTTTGTGAATTAGGCCCCAGTCTATTAAAATAGGGGGAAATGTCATTGGTGAGAGAGATCAGATTAAGTATTTATGAAAATTATAAAAATTCAAATTTACGGCAGTTTTTTTCTTTACCTTTATATCAGTTATATTTTCCGTTTATAGGTGTTTTTTTTTTAAAACTTATCTCACATTTATTATCATGATTATGAAATGAGGAAAGTTTTATTTGGCATATTTCACCATGTCATAAATATGGTATTAAATGAGAGGTGGTGAAGTATTCTTATTAGTCACATGTATAAAGTATAAGTATGTTGACCACTCTGTGGTTGCAGGACAATGCAAATGAAGTGTTTTTACAAAACTCATTAAGTCTACAGTGTTTTATGTTGGGGATAGGGAGGCATCCCCATGCAGTCTTCGCCAGAAGCAAAATCAAGGTGAGCTGAAGTTGACTCCTGAAATTGTGTTAAGCGAGCAATCACATGATGTGTGAAATAAACTGTATTAAATATTTTAGTTAGAGGCGATTAATTTGCTGCTCTCCTAAATCTTCTAGCCGAGTGTGGAGGGGAGCGGGAGTCATCACTCGCCTCTCCTGGCAAAGACTGCCATGTTAAATTCCTTCGATGCCCCTATTTACATTTTACACAGTTATTAGTTCATGGATATACCGCTGGTTTATAGCAACCATATAAATGCGATTTAATCTAGTTTGACATAACCACTGGGCACATAACCGTAAACAGTATATATAAAAACTCACTCCAGTTTATGTCATTATCTCCATTTTGCCCAAATTGGACGAACTGAGTTTTGTAAAACCTTTTTCAATTATCTCCTTGTCTTGTTTGTTAGAATGCACTGATTGAAAGCAATAGCAGAAAGCAGCTACACAATCTACTGTTATTAGGTGAGAAAGTGATGTAAGGACTCATAAAATAGCAACTCTTGCAAGGGTGCAAGTCTGTTGATTTGTGATAAATACCTGTCTCTATTTATTTTCTGAATGTATATACATGTATTGAATGGGGGTTGGTTGAGGTCTATATAAAAATAGTAATACAGCCTAAGACGTTGGCAACATTACACATAGGCAGTTACATTATGAGGTTGTTTACTAAATAGTTTTTCTTTACTTCTTTTCTCCAGAATCCAGAGGGTTTAAACAGCGGTATTGTTAAAAACGATTAGCTTAATACTTAGTTTTCTTTTACTTGTGTTTTATAATTATGCTGTTAACATCAAAAATTAGTGCTGGGGTGTCGTTAAATATAAATTCATTCATTAAAAAATTACTTTATTTATGGGCTTTATCGTTATTACAAATTCTGTTACATTTTATACCTTTTTCCTAAAAGAGATAATGAAAAGACCACCCATGCATGTTTTAGGGTTTTTTGTGCATGCATGTTGAAAATATTTTATACCTTTTTCCTAAAAGAGATAATGAAAAGACCACCCATGCATGTTTTAGGGTTTTTTGTGCATGCATGTTGAAAATATTTTATACCTTTTTCCTAAAAGAGATAATGAAAAGACCACCCATGCATGTTTTAGGGTTTTTTGTGCATGCATGTTGAAAATATTTTATACCTTTTTCCTAAAAGAGATAATGAAAAGACCACCCATGCATGTTTTAGGGTTTTTTGTGCATGCATGTTGAAAATATTTTATACCTTTTTCCTAAAAGAGATAATGAAAATACCACCCATGCATGTTTTATTAATTTTTTTATGCATGCTTGTTTAAAATTTCAGATATTGTCAATGTATATATTTTCAAACAGGGCATTATTCTGCTTTTCTGACTGTTATCTCCCTTTTTTCTCTTCATTTTTATTTACTGTTTGTGCATGTGACTACTGCAGTATTCACACTTGTTTAAAGGGATATTTTTCTAACCATATCCCTTGCTGATAGTTTTCAATTGTTGATGGTTAATTCCCTCACTTGCTTTCATATTAAATAGATTTCAAAGGATATGAAATAGCTATTATATTTTGACCGTTTTGCAAAACATTTGTCTATATATTATTAAGCACTTATGTATGTTCACAATTAATTTTAAAAAATGTTTTCATTCCAAATGTAATTTCCTTGGAACAGTTCTTTATGAATGTGCTCCATACTTTCCATGTGTGATGCTCTTGAGAATAAAGCAATGGATAACAACTTTAAAAAAAACTAATTTTTCATCTGGTCCCTTGGTAAGGTTCTTGAAACAAATTTATCAGTTCAATTTGATGACTTATGCATAAAACTTAATAACACCAAGTGTATTTTCTTCATATGTGTGTGTGTGTGTGTGTGGGTATATGTATGTGTGTGTGTATATATATATATATAATGCAGTATTTTCGGTGTGGATAAGGAGTTATTGAAAAACACATTTTTGTCCTGGAATTTTACTAAAGGGATTATAAAATTAGTCTTATAATAACAAATAATGGTAGAACATAATTCCTTGTAACGAAATAGATTTCTGTGTACAAATTTAATTATTTTGTGGTGGCAGAATTGATAACCAATATTAACCAATCAGATAGTGGTATTTTTTGGTTGTTATAGTTACCTAATCCTTTGTTTTGTTTGAGCAAGCTCGAGATTTTGTGTGGCATATTGAGTAACCATTTTAAAAATATTACACTCTTCCAGTATTATCCCGTATTGGTGTATAGCACTGTACTCTTATGTTTTTTTTTTTGCTTGTCTTGTAAATACTTTGTATATTAATTTTGAGTCTAAAATTTTGAGTCTAAAACCTTTCAACTATCTTTGTTTATAAAATGATATTCAGGATCTGTTTGGTGTGTTTGCAGCAGGGTGGGGGGGTGGGGGTTCCGCCACTTCTTTCTCCTCTACCAAGTCTTAATACCTTTGTTAGTTTTGAACCTTTTGGCTGAGGAGGATTTTACTGCACGGATGGTTTTTGTCAGTTCATTCTTTCAAAGTTCATTCAAAAGATTGTTTTTATATGATCATTTGACTAACTCTTTAGTTTTCTGAGTAATTTTATTTTAAAGCATATTTGTTTATCTGAAGTGGGAAATCACATTTACTTAACAGAATCTCCATTTATTTGAGACGGTTATATTGTTTTTGTTTGGAGTATTTCCCATTTGTTAGCTCCATGACATTTAAAATACTTGGCAAGAAGAGCAACAAAAAATAAGAAGCAGTGTTTGGTGCATTTTTGTCAGTTAACACTTTATGTGACTATTAGTGCTATTTGATTTTGAAAGTTCTTTAGATTTTTTAATCAACCTTTTTGAGGAGCTTATGCACTCTTTTATTTGAAGTGAATCTAATGTAATTAAAATGTTGTTATGAATTGTGAATGTTTATTATTTCCTGGTGTTTTCTACCATTTACAATAAAGCACAACAGTCAGACGTGGCATGATATGACTATAATACTTGCAGTATTTTTCAAATACTATTGAAATATTTTATGAACACTCTTTGTGCATAGTTTTATAAATACACTAACAGAATATATCTGTCAGTTTTGAGGGAATCTAAGTAAATAAAATTCCATGTCAAACGTGAAAAGTTGCAACGGTGATGCAGAATGGCCAAATTTTAAAAACAGATAATCAGAATTTATGCTTATAGTAAAGTCCAAACTCCAGAATCAGTCTTGGACAGTGATGTTACATTTGTTGGAATATTGATGCTTTGGCTTTGTTACACAGATGCTGTGTCTTTGTTACACAGATAGTGTTTTACTAAGTATTGAACCTGCTCCTGGTGTTGGATACCATTTGCTTTCTGACTCTTTATGGTGTATTTCAGGGAGCAAAGCAACAATTTATAATTACTTGCCAGTTGGCTAGTACATGAATAAAATCACAAGCCAACTTGGGATTGTCACTCACCAGGCAACATATCAAGTATTAATATGGGTGTACATGAATGAAACAGTTTTAAATGCTATTTGAACCTCAATTTTGCAAATTAAAATACATTATTCGACAACACATGTGTCATCTGACTAATAATGAAAAATTAAATTTATATCATAATGACAGCCAGGTGTGACAAAATTATCTGCTTGCCAAAAGACCAGTATTTTGTAAATTTTAATCACCAGAGTAAAATTTCACTCGCATAGATGAGCGTTTTAATTGCAATATTGCACCCTGCATTTCAGTTCTGTGCCTTTTGTTCTTTTCACATACTCTTATATCACATAGGTAATAAACAAAAATATTGGTTTTAAAATAACACCTACCACTAAAATGTGTTAAGTGTTTTTGTTGACAGATTTATAAGCTCTGATATACCTCATTCAATCATTGCAGTCTTGATGTCCTGACATCTTTGTGTTTCTATATGTAGTGGGGTTAAAGAGTAAAAGTTTTGAAATTGTATTAAAATGTCAAATTGTTATACAATAATTTACAGAGATATTTTAAATGATTTACAAACAGAAATAATTTTTTATATCTCTTGTAAAATGTAGCACTTTTCAGCTGCCCATTTTGTAATTTTATATCTTGGGCATCGAGTAATATTTAACAGGCACTCGATTGTTGGAATTTTGTTTGACAGTTTTCAGTTCAAAGTTTTGGTGTTACATACTGCAGTTGACAAAAATCATGGTGCCAAAATCTTTCACTAGTTCTTTTTAAAACTACCTTTCTGTGTGAATATCTACAATCAGGTAAAATATCAAAGAGACCAAATTGTAATTTTTCTGTCTGAAACTTAACAAATCAGAAATGATATAATCATTTTTATTATCCACATAGTTCAAGTCATACAGATAATAACTAATATGACACAATGTGTGTCATAATGATTTCATGTGCACAAGCAATGCCATAATTTTGGGAAATGACGTAATAACTTAATACAGTTTCCCCAGTCTTAGATCTGTGTAAACGTCTCCTAGTTACATTTGAAAGGTTTTGACATCCATGGTCCCTGTTATTCATAAAAATATATGGATTAGGTAGATCAAGAAATTATTACACTCGCATGTGAATCGTATTGATTTTACGAAACTTGTGTCAGGATCAGGGGTGGGGAAAAGCCCTTTTTTCCCGGTCTGGGACCGATTCTCGATCTCTGAGACCGAAATTATTTTTCAAAAACGTGCGTTTGCCGGTCCCACTTTTATCATTCTTGTCGGTCCGAAGCACCTGTCCGTTTCTATTATAGGAACAAATTCCTATCCGCCAATTGGATCAGCCTGCCCAGACATTGGCATCTTGTGCATGATTTAAAATAATAACAAATAAATAAATAGTGGTCAAAATTGACTGGTGTTTCTGACGTCTGTGATTTTAAAGTCTGCCATAAGTCGGGAGCTACAATCAATCTACTGCCACTAGGCTAGACATTTGTCAAAGCCGCTGTGCTGGTCACGAGATAAAACAGACGTTAACAATAGCATCATTCTTGGCGAGAAGGCTACCAAGGTATTACACTCCAATTAAAACAAAGGACCCAGAGTTTGCAACTGGTCACAATCAACACATGTTAACGCCTGTGTACGGAGCTCTGTCGGGTCGAGTGTCTGAGTCCGAGGCAAGAGGCTTTTGTGAAATACAAACTGCTTGAAATAGCATAAAATATACTGAAATAACCTATAAATGTGTTTCTTGTTGACTGTTCAATGTAGTGTATCAAATAATTATAAAGGACTTTAAAATTTAAAAAAAGGTTTACACCTCTTTTTAAAAAAAAAGTGGGAGTGAGTTGGAATAGCTAAGCCGGCTATCTTTAGAGCCAGGAGAGGTCAAATGTCATCCAATCGGCGATAACGTTATTAATTGCTTTGTCTAAACGTGTGCCAGCTCAAGTTGTCAAACGCTCCAACGGTGTTATTGTTTATTAATTTTCAGGACTACTGAATACTGGTACTTTTTATACATATATGGGAGTTAAAATGCATAACTTTTATTCCTTTTTTATATTATTTATTCCATTATGTAAAATAAATATAATAAAAAAAATTTTGCTGATGGGATCAAACATTTTGTTTTTCTTTCATGTTTTGATGTTTATCATTTCGCGTTCATGATTCAAGATAAAAATATACAAATGCCACTATGATTTTGTTTTTAGAACACTATTTGGCAAATATCACCTTTTAAATGATTTTATAATTTTTATTTGTATTCCTTTCTTCTTATCCCTCTACCCCCCCTCCCCCCGGTAGTGATGACATCAACGTGGGACCGATTGACAATTTTATTTTTCCCCACCCCTGGTCAGGATCCATGTATTACCCTCGCTGTCTCTCAGGCAATACAATAATCCTGACAATCGTTTCATAAAATCAGTACGACACAAGCTCATATAATAATATAATAATCTATGTACATTTCATGGTGAACAACAAAACACCCTGTTAAATGTGTAATATACTATAGTTAGGAACAATGATGACATGTAAAATTATTGTTGAAAAAAATATACATAGACTTGTAGAAACCAGCAGATTCTTGCATAAATATTTATTGAAAAGTGGGGAGAAAATTATTTGATTTGATTGATTTCTGATACACGTATAAGTGCATTACTTATTTCGTATCTATTATATTACATGTTTTATATTATAGAAATGTACATTATAGAAATATGTATGCATATTATACTCTTATATAGAAGGAGCTAGCATCAGCAGAATAGGCTTTTCAAATTTATTGATTGCCTAGATTTGTTTTCTAGTGTCTAAAATCAACCAGTTATATGTAACTTTTATGTAATTTGATACAGTCTTAGACCCTCAAGTTTTGAGCTGGTCAAAAATTCTGTTGATGTAATTGTTTTACAAGTGTGTAGCCAAGTTTAATTGGTCTTACGGGCAACAAAAATTAGTCTCATTAAAATCGTGAATGTGCTTTTTTGGCAAATTAAAAAAAAAAAATGCACCAGATTCATTTCTGATTTGCCAATCTAGAAAGCAGCAGCTTAATCCATGAACCATGTTTTTAGCGATTTTAAAAGATAACTATCTTTTTTCACTAAGTTTCAACACAATGTCAAGCTCTGATGCTTTGAATTTGCTGACTTTTCTTTAAATAATTAGTCTTGACCATGTGTTATGGTGTAATGTAATAGATTTAGATTGTGTTTAGGGACAATATTTTTGTGGTTTATAGTAGTAATTATAATATGCAAGTTTTATCTTTTTAGAATTTTGTCAAAAAAGAAACTTTTAGTGTTTCAAATAGTAAACATTTATGTACTGTACCAATAAATGTGATAATAAATGGAACATATTTTTTTCTGAATAGAGTAAGACAAAATTGTAGCAAAAGATAACCATTTTATACAAATATTGGTGTCCAAAATGGCCTTAAAGACAATGTGATATAGTATTTGTTATCAGTCCCACATCATGAAAAACAATAACAAAATATATTTGTTTTTACCCAATCAGTAACTTCGTTATATATTGGGTGTAGATCTCCCTTTATTATGTGCATTGTAAATTTAAAAAAATCTTTTAAATGTCTTCTCTCCCTTATATACAGATCATGACAATACCTTCCTAGCCCCATTACCTTGAACATGGATAAGTAAATATTTAATATATATCTGCTTGTCAGTGAACATAACTAAATGTAAGTCACAACTCGGTAATCCTATGGTTAACCCTCAATACATGTGTATTGTTTTTGATGTTTTCTTTAAATTCCCCCTTATTTTATGCACATTTATGCTTTGTTCTGCTCCCAACTCTGTATACTTGTGAATACTAGTATCTATTAAATGACAACTTGATTATTATGTACCAAGTGAACGAGTCTGTATTATTATGTACAAAATGTACAGCCTCTAAATGACACTCACTAAATAGATACCTCTATTCTGCAGTTGCATTGAGACAAATGTTGTGATGCTAATTTGGCTCGTTCTTGTATCAGTTAAATAAACAATGCATGTTATTCTGTTGTGCCATTTGACTTTATCTTGAAATGTATTCATTTTATTATGTGCCCTGCTCTAGCTGTGCACTATATTTGTGTAACATTTATTGGCTATTGTATACCCTGTATTTAAGTCTTTGTTTAAGCATTTTTTTAAATCAAGTACTGGTGGTTGAAAATGATGATGACAATTAAGTATTGATTGGAAAAAAAAAAAGTACCTGTAAATTTGTGACGGTGTACATACAAGTTGTTTTGTAAATACTTAGTAGTGCAAGAGTTGTGAAGTAAGATATTTTCTTATTAGAAATTCTTCATTGACAGTGTCTGCAGTCACTGGGTTGGTGCCTGAATATTAGGTAGTCCAAATCTATTCAGAGGTTTTATTTGTGAAAATGTTATACGTTGTTTTCATCACCAATTTACAATTTGTTTTTACTGTCCACTAAGCAAATTATTGTGAATTTCCAGCGATGCTTGTAACTGTAGGTGTTTTAAGTTGTTTTGTGTGGGGGAAACAAATATTAGTTTCAGTATTTAATTACTGTATATCCTTGCACTCAAGTACATGTACATAATATACAAAGCAATTCTTGCATTAATGCCATAGAAGACAAAACCAGCTATGAACAGAGTTTATTTGAAGGCTGTTGTATGGCAAGTAGTACTAGAAATCTTTGTGATTGTGCTAGAAATACCTGTGGAAGTGTTAGCAAGCACATCAACAGTTTCTAGAGAAATGCATTCAAACATTGGCAATTTTAAAATGTGCTAGAGGGATGCACACATATATTACCAGTTTTAAAATGTGCTCGAAAAATACACACACCCTGTGCATTAGCAGGTTTAGAATGTGCTAGAGAAATACACACACACACACATACACACACATCAGGAGTCTTTGAAATGTGTGTGAGAAATCCACATATGCATAAACAGTTTAGAAATGTGATTGGGCTAGAGAAATGCACACATACATTAGCAGTTTAGAAATAAATGTATGCATATATTAGAGGTTTGTTACTAAAATGGAAAAGTTAACTATAGAGTAATAAAATAAGAAATATGTCCCGTTTGGCAGCTGGAGTTACTGAACAGATTTGGACTATCTGGAACGAGGTCAATGGGCTGCTGGTTTAGCTCACAACTTAACATCAAGTAATGGCCATAAAAACATGTCAGTTATAACCACTGTGTTGACTTCTTTTATTTTTGTCTCGCCTTGACAAAGTCAATAGGCGAGATGTAGGTATTATTAGCCCCCTACTGGTCTAAACGGAGGAGATTATAGGTTTCATCTCCGTCCTGTCTGACTGTCCGTCTTATCTATCCCACATATAGGTTTTATCTCCGTCCTGATTATTCCCCTACCGGTCTAAATGGAGGAGATTATGGGTTTCAACTCCGTTCTGATTAGTCCCCTACCGGTCTAAATGGAGGAGATTATGGGTTTCATCTCCGTCCTTCTGATTAGTCCCCTACCGGTCTAAATGGAGGAGATTATGGGTTTCATCTCCTAAATGGAGGAGATTATGGGTTTCATCTCCGTCCTTCTGATTAGTCCCCTACCGGTCTAAATGGAGGAGATTATAGGTTTCATCTCCGTCCTTCTGATTAGTCCCCTACCGGTCTAAACGGAGGGGATTATAGGTTTCAACTCTGTCCTGATTAGTCCCCTACCGGTCTAAATGGAGGAGATTATAGGTTTCATCTCCGTCCTTCTGATTAGTCCCCTACCGGTCTAAATGGAGGAGATTATGGGTTTCAACTCTGTCCTGATTAGTCCCCTACCGGTCTAAACGGAGGAGATTATAGGTTTCATCTCCGTCCTTCTGATTAGTCCCCTACCGGTTTAAATGGAGGGGATTATAGGTTTCATCTCCGTCCTTCTGATTAGTCCCCTACCGGTCTAAATGGAGGGGATTATGGGTTTCATCTCCGTCCTTCTGATTAGTCCCCTACCGGTCTAAATGGAGGGGATTATAGGTTTCATCTCCGTCCTGATTAGTCCCCTACCGGTCTAAATGGAGGGGATTATAGGTTTCAACTCTGTCCTGATGATTAGTCCCCTACCGGTCTAAATGGAGGAGATTATATAGTTTCATCTCCATCCTGATTAGTCCCCTACCGGTCAAAATGGAGGAGATTATAGGTTTCATCTCCGTCCTTCTGATTAGTCCCCTACCGGTCTAAACGGAGGGGATTATAGGTTTCATCTCCGTCCTGATTAGTCCCCTACCGGTCTATAAATGGAGGGGATTATAGGTTTCATCTCCGTCCTGATTAGTCCCCTACCGGTCTAAATGGAGGAGATTATAGGTTTCATCTCCGTCCTGATTAGTCCCCTACCGGTCTAAATGGAGGGGATTATAGGTTTCATCTGCGTCCTGATTATTCCCCTACCGGTCTAAATGGAGGAGATTATAGGTTTCAACTCTGTCCTGATTAGTCCCCTACCGGTCTAAATGGAGGAGATTATAGGTTTCATCTCCGTCCTTCTGATTAGTCCCCTACCGGTCTAAATGGAGGAGATTATAGGTTTCATCTCCGTCCTGATTATTCCCCTACCGGTCTAAATGGAGGGGATTATAGGTTTCAACTCTGTCCTGATTATTCCCCTACCAGTCTAAACGGAGGGGATTATAGGTTTCATCTCCGTTCTGATTATTCCCCATCCGGTCTAAATGGAGGGGATTATAGGTTTCAACTCTGTCCTGATTAGTCCCCTACCGGTCTAAATGGAGGAGATTATAGGTTTCAACTCTGTCCTGATTAGTCCCCTACCGGTCTAAATGGAGGAGATTATAGGTTTCAACTCTGTCCTGATTAGTCCCCTACCGGTCTAAATGGAGGAGATTATAGGTTTCATCTCAGTCCTTCTGATTAGTCCCCTACCGGTCTAAACTGAGGGGATTATAGGTTTCATTTCCGTCCTTCTGATTATTCCCCTACCGGTCTAAATGGAGGGGATTATAGGTTTCAACTCCGTCCTGATTATTCCCCTACCGGTCTAAACGGAGGGGATTATAGGTTTCATCTCCGTTCTGATTATTCCCCATCCGGTCTAAATGGAGGGGATTATAGGTTTCAACTCTGTCCTGATTAGTCCCCTACCGGTCTAAATGGAGGAGATTATAGGTTTCAACTCTGTCCTGATTAGTCCCCTACCGGTCTAAACGGAGGAGATTATAGGTTTCAACTCTGTCCTGATTAGTCCCCTACCGGTCTAAACGGAGGGGATTATAGGGTTTCATCTCCGTCCTGATTAGTCCCCTACCGGTCTAAATGGAGGGGATTATAGGGTTTCATCTCCGTCCTTCTGATTAGTCCCCTACCGGTCTAAATGGAGGAGATTATAGGTTTCATCTCTGTCCTGTCTGTCCGTCTGTCTATCCTAGTATAGTTTTTCAAACTGGTTTTTTCCACAAATCCTCGAGATATTGAGCTGAATTGTATATAGATTTATCATGTAGTTACAGATCAAGATTGGCTTTCATGGCTATTTACCCATTATATATCCATTGAACTTAGGAGATACAAAAATTAGTTTTCCAGACTTTTTTTTTTTATTCCACATTACCTCAAGATATTGAACTGAAATTTTGTATATAGCTTTACAGATAAAATTTGACTTTTATGGTGATATATTCATTTTTCACAGAGTTATGGCACTTGAACTTGGGCGATAAATTTTTTGGATAGGACCAGTATATTAGCGACAGTATCGATGGCGTCAACTTGTGTATTTATCTCCAATGTTAAGTTTTTGTATTTAGCTTCATTTCTTACAAACTATGAGTCCCAGACCAATGAAGCACGGTTATTCATCTCAGCATGTTTAAAAATATATTATTAATTTTTTTTTTTTATTATTATTAATTTTATTAAGAACTCAATATTACAATACAAATTATTTTGTTATTCACCGAATCCGTTTATGGTAGATGAGGCAATTAATGCTATGAAATTCTTCTTGTTTCTTGTGCATTTCTGCCAGTGTGAAATTTTAAAAGTATTGACTATTGAATGGGTCCACTGAGGTGGTTTGATCCTACAACTCCAGCACCTCGGGCGAGTGATCTTCCAACTGAACTAGATCCCACCCCCTTATACCGAGACAATTAAACTAATTTCTTCAGAACTAGCGCTTGCTTGATGCATGGTCTGTTTGAGATCGATCCCTGTCGGTGGGCCTATTGGGCTATTTCTCGCTCCTGCCAGTGCACCACAACTGGTATATCAAAGGCCGTGGTATGTGTTATCCTGTCTGTGGGATGGTGCATATAAAAGATCCTGTGCTGCTAACTGAAAAGAGTAGCCCATGAAATGTCGACAGTGTGTTTCCTCTCTCAATATCTGTGGCCCTTAACCATGCCCTGTGCTTATAAACCTTAAAGTCTAGACTTTAACGTCATAGCAACGCCATTCAAATAGCATTACTTAAAGTCTGGACTTTAATGTCTAGACTTTAAGTTTTATAAGCAGGGGCCCATATGTCCGACGCCATATAACCATAAATAAAACGTGTTGAGTGTGTTGTTAAAACATTTCCTTCATTCATATATATACATACATACATACATACATACTTATATATATATATATATATGGGTGTAAAAAAAACTGTAGCTGCAGAAAATTAATTTGTAGTGCATTGTAAAGAACGAATATAGCGATGTTGCAATGTTGATGACTAAGTTTCCTAACTCGGCTCTTGTGCAATATTTGTGTTAGACATCGGAATGAACCGAGTCGTACCGATTGAGAAGTTGAAAGATTCGGAACACCTCGCCTATTTCCGAAGCATTTTGCCGAATAGATGCGAGATTTTCCTATCGCAGTAACTTGCAAACCTAACACAAACTAAAAGGAATTGGAAATGGACCAATGAACTGAAAGGACTGTTAACCAATCAAATTGTGCATCTTCCGTAAAATTGACCAACAAACGGACAGATATTTCAACCAATCGCCTAATAGCACTTTGTTAGACAGTAAACCAATGAAATAAAACTAAACCACCGAGCTAAATATACCATAGTTCGTTGCGATTTTTGCGGTAAATTGTGAAATTGTCTACCTCAAGAAGGTGAGTTATATAGTTACGGGTCTAATTCGGAGTTTTACAATATGATGTGACAATATATAAACCTAATATAACTTTTAGATCACGATTTATTTCAACTGGGGTTCCTTTATTTTGAAATGACTTGACATGTGAAAGGGTAGTCGCGAAAGGCGCCATTCTTGTTAGCGGTAGTCTATCATCAGTGTTGTCGATGAATAAATCCCAGCAAACATGTTTAAATAACACTAGTACGGTTTACATTAATAACATGTTTACTATTACTATACGATTAGTGCTAACATATTTATTAAGTATGTGATGTGTAGGCTATACGTGTATAGGCTAAACAAATAACAGAATTACTGAGATAGACTGGTTTATGGTCTGACCTATTTCGTTTATGGTCTGACCTATTTGCGTCATGTGTATCTTCTAAAGTTGACGTTTGAAATATGAAAACGCCAAACCGTAACTTGATAAATGTGTAGCCTATTATTAGCTTTAGTTCGTACGGGTTATTTCTGAGCAGATTTTTTTCTAAAATGCACACAAATATTTTCCAAACACTCTTGTCAAACTGGAATTATTTAAAACAAATGTGTTTTAACAGGTTGGGACAGACTGGCCCAGGTGCATGTTCGGGGTATAATATCCGCCCGGTCCCCTCCATTATTATTTTTAGTTAGGGTTGGGGTTGGGGTTAAGGTTAGGGTTAGGGAGGGGGGGACCGGGCGGATATGTTTCCGTTATTTGGTCATTTAGTATTGTTCAGCTTAGTTCAGCTTAGTTTCCGTTCATCATTATATTAATTACCTACAAGCACCTTGTGTTACATAATATATCAAGATCTTCTAAGACAAGCTGATCTCGGAAACCTTATTTACCCATGAAGACAGTGTGTTAAATAAACAAAGGCCATGGTTTTCTTAAAGTTTATTACAAAGGCCCAACATTAAAATGTGGCAATATACATATGTTCAGTAAAGTGAATTCAATAGTTAATGGCCACAGAAACATATTTCATTGTTAATTTACTTCTTATCTTATTCATTTAAACCGTTGCTCACTTTACAAGGTATTTTTACATGTCAACGTTTGTTCGTCAACAATGAAAATAGCAAGTGGCATACCATGACAAAAATAAGATGCGGAGTACGATATGACTGGTACGAGGTGGTAAGAAGTAGGTACGAAATGACTAGTAACCTTTTTTATGGAATACTCCCAAGAGAGATGGAAGGATATGATAGTCGTAACATCATTACATATATTATGGTAATTGTGAAGAAAATTTAACAGTAATTAGAGGAAACTAATTTATCCAGTGGTGCAGAAATGAAAAATATTCCAGAAAGATTTCTGCCCGCACCCCGAAAATGGCCCGTTGGACTAGTAGTTGCATTGTTTAACTCTTCCATCAGAATTTTTACTCTTAATTCAGGGGTTGAAATTAAAGATTTTTTTTACGACTATCTCAAAGGAATGGCGATTTTAGAAAAACACTATTCCGTCTAAAAATGTATTATCCCTTTAATTATTAATGTACCATAAGTTTCCTGACTGCTACGTCGCCCTGTACAACATTGTGTAACGAACAATTGTTTATATACCAGTCTATGCATTACAGCATACTAGCTGGAATTACAAACAAACTTTCTCCAGACATTAGTCTCGATCAAAAAGATGTTTATTTTGTACCGGTAAATGCATGAGAAAGGTCTTAATAGCACGAGGATTTGTTCTGAAAAAAAATGTAGCTGAAGAAACAGTGTAAGCGTAATAGTCGCAGGTGATTTTCACTTTCTTGACGGAATGTTGGGAGAATTGTTTTACTATTCCGTTTCAAAATTTACTATTTGCGCTATTGCGTAAAATTTGACCCCTGTAATTTGGTAAGCTGGCGAGTACTTTGTCTGCAGCCCTGTTACCGTAGTTGTAAACATTGGTTTGTTCTAATGTGACTTGTACACATTTTCCAAGATGTTTATTGTTCTTTTCAAATCTTGCAGGGCTTCTAGATTATGGTAGCCCCACTCTCATGGCTAGTGATATTCAATGTTTGGCTAGTAAATATCTACTATTGCCATGCCCGTCGGCTAGTGAAAGTTTTTGGTCAAATGTTGCAGTTGAGTATTGTGTAGATATGAATATCCTGCCCCCAACCCAACCATGTTAGTGGTTTTAAAGGGACACACCCTAGTTACGGCTAGTTGTTAACTATTACGGCATTGTTTTTCGCTATAAAACCAATTTTTTCACAAATAAAATTGCACTTTACATACTGATTTTTGCGTGTGCATGTAACTTTTAAAACTGGGTGCATGCTAATATTTTTCAAGTACTGTGTATTGCGTATACTAGTATCCTGTTTACCAGATTCAGACTCAAGTTGGTGAATTTTGCGTATGCATTTCGTAATCTGTTCGCCACATGAAAACGATAACTTTTATATTATGGGCGCATCCATTTTGTATCCCTACTTAACAACAATGGCGCCCTTTCGGTCATTTCCATGAAATATATTTGCGAAAATTGCCGGCAATATCTCGGTTATATCCGTGAACGGTATTAGGGAATGTGGTCGAGACCGACTTTGGGGTATCCACGCGCATAACACAGTTGTTGTCGTCACTGACAAATTGAACTCCGCCAGATCTGTGATCAATACAAAGTACCGTAACTGCCTTGAACATTTTCGACCTCAGATATGGGCATTCGATCAGATGATTGCGAATGTGCATGTGCGTTACTCGCGTAGTTGTCTCGAAGTGAGCCAGTGATTATTTCAATCGCAACTTCTCGTCGAATTCCGTAGGCTAATTTATATTGTACCAACATATCTTATCGAGTTAAAAAAAGTTAAATTAAATTAAAAAGAAAATGATAATCAACACTGTAATCAAGGTAATTAACCTTCTGACTACTGCAGGCGAGATATCTCGCCCGACGTCACGTCAGTCGATATACTGTACACTGTATACAGTGCATTCCCCAATTCATATTTCCCGCCGTTTTGCACACGACACTCACCGGAAACGGAAATATAATTAAAGAAAAAAGATTTTTTTTCAAAATGGTGGTTTTTGTTTTGATTTTTTCAATTGAAAATACCTTGAAATTTTGAGTTCAAAAAGTGGTTTTCGGCAAGTATTTTCGCTTGACAACAATGGCGGCACGTCGCGGTAATTTTCAGGGATCGATAGCTGATTGTAACAGCTAATTTGATAATAAATTTGATCGTTTTACCAACAACGAAAATTACCAAATATTGCAATATGAATCGTAGTTCGGGTTTAAAAAAAAATTCTGGTCAGAAAACCACTGTTATCGGGAATAATGGACATAAATACTGGACAGCTGGCCACAAATGCCCGTAAGTAAACGCAACTTTTTCGATTTTTTGCCTAATTTTAATCACCATTAGCCGATGTAAAATAATAAAAATTACAAAAAAAGACACGAAAATAATACTTACCGATTCATATATGAACTTTATTTCATGTATTTTATGAAACATTTAAGTCAATATATGTGAGTAAAAATTATAAACTTGTACCCACTCAACGTGGTTTTTGTTAAAAATTAATCCAGTAGTCTAAAGGTTAAAATAGTATTTTTCTCATTGTTAACAGGATTTACCTTATTTTTGGTGCATGCAGAATTTTAATGGTGCATGTAACTTATTTTTCAGCATGCACCTGGTGCATGTAGATTTTTTTTTTTCATTTCTAGCCCTGGAATACAAACTTTCAAAATTATTTCAAGCAATTGGGACATGGGGATTCCCATGGTATTTATCGATATAAAACCTGCTATTTTACTCCATTTGATAAAAACGTGATCTAAGTGTGTTACAGGTTTGTAGATTAACCAAATTATAATTTATTTTCCCTGGATGGAACTAGGGTGTGGCTTTAAGCTCTGTATCATATGATTATTACCATTATTTAGTCAAAAGTAGGGCTAGTGAATTTTTAATCGTGGCTAGTAGATTTTATCAAAATTCTAGAAGCCCTGAATCTTGATTCATTAATGACTGTTTTTAAATTGCTAATTTTAACGTTTTCTACAAAATGCTACCTCGTTTAATTTATTTTATTCAAAATTTTGTGTTTTTCTCTTCTCTCACCCCCCCCCCCCCCCCCCCCCCCCCCCCCACACACACACACACACATATATATATATATACATTTACCTTAGTAATTGACTGGGTAAATTTAAGATTAGAACTGCTAGGTGCATTAATGACTAATGTAATGCCATTTGCCGTGTCAGTTTGAACACATTTTATTAGCTAATTTCTGTCAAATCTATATATCGGGCCATTTTTTATTAATCTTTTTCAGCTGAAATATGGCTCGTACTAAGCAGACGGCTCGTAAATCTACAGGAGGTAAAGCTCCTCGTAAGCAGTTGGCAACAAAGGCAGCAAGAAAGAGTGCCCCATCTACAGGAGGAGTCAAGAAGCCCCATCGTTACAGACCTGGTACTGTTGCATTGAGAGAAATCAGGAGGTACCAGAAATCTACAGAGTTGCTGATCAGAAAATTGCCATTCCAGAGATTAGTTCGTGAGATTGCTCAGGACTTCAAAACAGATCTACGATTTCAGAGTGCAGCTATTGGTGCTCTACAGGTTGGTTTTTATGTTTAGTACCTTTCAGAGGCAGCATTTATGGGTTGAACAGAAATAAGATTCATGTTACTCAATCCCTTTCTGCATATCCCTTCGTGTAACTGATGTCCTAAATGTAAAATTTAAACAAACATGTTACCTGTCCTCAAAATGGTAAAATATCTCAGTACCCCCTAATGCATTTAAGAAATATTTGTTGCAATTGGTGTAGTTTGGGGGGTTAGTTATATACAATACCTTTTAAAACATTGTTCTATAAAACCAGCGAGATTGATTTGGAGGAAATCTAGCACAGAATAGGGAATTATAGGACTAAAGGTTTGTTTTATTCCGTAGATGTTAGATTCATTCCGTCAAAATACACCCTGTGAATAATGCAGTCTGGACAGGGGAAAATAGTTTTTAAAACTTCCCTGCAAATTCATTTATGGCTGGAGCAAAAGTTACATGTTTTTGGGGCATTTGTGACCAGCTCTATCCAGTTTTCTGACCAGAATTTTTAAAAACAAAACAACCAAAAAACTAAGATTAATTTCCCAATATTTGGAAATGTTTTTAGTTGTTGGTAAAACTATAAAATTAACTGTTACAATCTGCTATCAATTACTAAGACTGGCTGGTTAGTCAGAAGGTACATGAAATGCAGTGTCCAGTTTCAAGATTTCAAATTATTGACCACCTTGTGGGAACACTTCTGTTTTTTTATATATATATTTATTATGCATCTTCAATTTTCTGGCAGGGACCTGCTTTGGTCAAGAAGTTGGATATGAAAAATATGATTCTTGTCCGATCACAAGCTGTAGCAGATTGTTTCTTGATAAGCACATGGTTTATTTTGTTCAGTATCGCATTGTGAATAGCTACATAATTTTAAGACAATGATAGGTACGTTTCTAATCGTTGAATTATTTTCAGTTTACTAGAAATGTCGCAAATCAATATTTTAAAAACAAAAGAAATTACACCGTGGCTCGTTAGATAATAGAAACACATGGTTTTAAAATACTGGTAACTAGTATAACTTTGCTTCCATAGTCATCCACTGTTTTTTTTTATTTTATAGGAGGCAAGTGAAGCTTACTTGGTTGGCTTGTTTGAAGATACAAACTTGTGTGCTATCCACGCCAAGAGAGTGACTATCATGCCTAAAGACATTCAACTGGCCAGAAGAATTCGTGGAGAACGTGCATAAATTAAGACTTAATTGACTTGTTCACTCATCTGTTTGGTTCATCAGATCAGTTCATTTTTGGAAGCACTTACAAATTCATAATATAGATGGAGTGAACTTTTATATGTCATGTTTTACATACATAAATATCTCTATATAAAGTTAACTGCATGTTTTGTGACATTGACAGTTAACACCAGTACCTTTACACAGCTAAGACTGCAGAATATTCAGTTTTAGGAGCATGCTCTTAATAGTCGTCTATTATTTCTGAAATAACTTATTCATTGCTTTCTTTTGGGTCCATCTTTTATCATTTCTATTTGGTATCATAGACTAGCAATATTGTCATTTTCATTGTTTCCAGTGTATTGCTAGACCATAATATGTGTAGACTTATTTTTTAAGTGTTTGTGATAATTTACCCATTTTATTTTAATGTGTAAAGTACCATCAGTTGAGAATTTTCGTAACTAGTTTTATGAACTTTATGAATAGCATAATCAAGATGAAAATTCTTGAAGACAAATTACCCAAACTACATTCATTCTGTATTTATTCACAAGACACTTGGTCATTTTCGTTCTTGGAACTTTTTATGAATGTTTTCAACTGTTGGTTTGGTTTGGAGGTGAATATTGAGAAGGATACCATCAAGTGTTTTTGCAGTAGTTTATGTAATGGAAATTTAAAATACGTTTGACGTGCAAAAATGTGTTGTCTTGTTTGTGTGATTATGCAAATAATTGTATTAACTATTAGGGAGGCTGTATTGACGGTGCCATGGCAGTAGTTCAGCCAATTTATTGAAGTCCCTGACATGTCCATTCCATAAACTCATTTTAATCTACCTATTGGTCAAGATGATAAACATTTTTTATGCATTATGCAGCTATAAATGTTGGTCTAGCAACTTGTGCCACTGCTAGTGTTGGTACTATAAACAAAAATCCCATCATGAAGGTAGGTGGTGCTGTAAACTTTTGACAATAGTTCCTGATTTGTGAATATGGTGTTTTCTGGTTGGATAATGACATAACTTCTCTGTTCACTTGCCAATGCCTCTGATGTCTTTAATAACAATACAATTTTATGGGACCACATTTTTGGAACTACATCAATTTAATGGGATTTTGCTTAGTGTAGAGGTTGGCAGCATTTCCATATCAGAAGTTTGAAATTTTAGTGTGATTTTGGTTGCCATGGCAGCCACATTAAATAAAATATTTGCATTAAGTATTTAAATTTTTGTTTTATCTTTGTCACTGGAAGAAATTTTTTGTGCTGTGTGGGACACTGTATAATTTTAAAGCATTCGGGTATAATCAAAGGCAAAAGTTATTGTGACACTCAAAGGACAGATAATTGATAAGTTTTACTACAGTGTATGAAATGTTCCAATATGGAAAGAAAAATGTCTGAAGGTATGGAAACAAGCAATAGTCCATGAAAAGAGTCGAGAGACTATTGGAGTGACCGGCGTCGTGGCAGGCCATCGGTCTACAGGCTGGTAGGTACTGGGTTCGGATCCCAGTCGATGCATGGGATTTTTAATCCAGATACTGACTCAATGGGTAGGTGTAAACCACTTGCACCGACCAGTGATCCATAACTGGTTCAACAAAGGCCATGGTTTGTGCTATCCTGCCTGTGGGAAGCGCAAATAAAAGATCCCTTGCTGCCAATCAGAAGAGTAGCCCATGTAATGGTGACAGCGGGTTTCCTCTCAAAATCTGTGTGGTCCATAACCATATGTCCGACGCCATATAACCGTAAATAAAATGTGTTAGTGCGTCGTTAAATAAAACATTTCTTTCTATTAGTCTGAGACGGTAATGTCATGACAATGCTATACAATTTTGGCATGTGACATAAATATTGGGTATGGAGTCTTTAAAAAAAATTGATAATCATGGACCCTGTCCCCTTCCTATGCTATTGGCTGCATTAAACTTTCAACATCTTTGTCATTGTTTGTGTGAGAAAATGGATTTTCCCCTCGTTCGTCTGGCTGGGGAACTGTTGCAGGTTTGCTGGTTGGTTGTGACAGATCAATATACGTCTCTGCCATATGCAAACCCTAGTCTAATGCAGCATTTACATATTTTGTATGTAATGTAAATATGAATATCCTGCCCCCATCTTTAAACCCGTAAGGATTTTAAACCTCAATCTCCCTCTTTAGGTGAAATATTACTATTAGTAAAATTGTATTTATGTAATAGTACATTTTTAAAATCCCTGATCCCATACGCTAGTGGATTTTTATAAAATTCTAGAAGTCATGTTTTTTCACAAAGCATGCAACAACTGCTTGGTTGCATTTTTTCAGCCGTTTCATGCACATTTTCTCTGGTTTACATCCATAAATCCATTCACAAATTTATTACTCCATATAATCGATGTCAGCTCCCAACAGCTCTGTCTTATGCCTGATCTAACACTGCATATATGACATAAGAATAGGATAATGGAAATAAAACCTCTGTGCAATTTATAAAACTGGCTTAGAAATAACTTGTAAATTCCAAAGTATGGAAAAGGAAATGTTTTATTTAACGACGTGCGTAACATTTTATTTACAGTTACATGGTTAAGGACCACACAACCTACTGTTGCCATGTCGTGGACTTTTTCGATTAGCAGCAAGGTCCCACAGATAGAATAGCGCATACCACAGCCTTTGATATACCAGTCGTGATGCACAAGCTGAACGAGAAAGATCCTATTGGGCTATATCGCGAACGATAATGTGCTCTTTCATGCAAAATCTTATATTGCCTGAAAGTAAATGCTTCACATTGTGATGTCACTACACAGAAAAAAAATATCACATCAGTTTACTTTTTTTTTTTAACTGATGCTTGCATATGGATACGGCACTGTGTAAATGCATTGTACTGATGGACTTGTGCGAAATCATTAATGGAAGGCAGACTTGATGCTTTATTTTTCACCAACATGGACCACTTGTCGTGCAAGCAATGGCAATCTAAAATAGGCATCTGCCATTGCCATGCCTGTATGCAGTGCAGTCGTCATCACCAATAGTGCATTCATGTGGACCATTTTATACCAGACGATCCCAAGTACATTAAGAAGAGAATAGGCGTGAAAGGGTGATGGTTACGTAAAACATTATCAAGCTCTTTAAATTACCGGACTGAATTTGCCATAGAGGATACTTTAGTTGCCAGGTGTCAAATTTAGCAAGTGATCCTTTTTTTTTTTACCAGTGACAAATTTGCTATCCAACCGGAGGAATTATAGTTTTTAAACGGGTGTAGGCTTCGAAATTATATTTGTGGGGCCCATTAGAAGACATTGTTTAAAGCCACTTGCACCAAGAACGTTATGACAATTTTTTTCATGTTCACAGATAATTTTCAAAAAACCCAAACCTGTTTAAAACTGATGTGTAATATGAACATGTAAATCTCTGACATTTTGTTCCAAATCCTGAACAGACTGGGTTTAACCACACAGCTAGAACTATTTGATGTTAAACATTTGGTAATTCTGAAACCTACCATATTTTTCCATTAGCAGCAAGGGATCTTTTATATGTATTTTCCAACAGACAGGAAAACACATACCACAGTCTTTGACCAGTTGTGATGAACTGGACTGCTACATTGACCAACAATATACATTACATCAAAAAGTTTTTGTTTAATGACACCATTACAGCACATTGATTCATTTATCATCGGTTATTGGATGTAAAACGGGTAATTTGCTATGTCTTAGAGAAAGCACTACATTTTTCCATTAGTAGCAAGGGCCACAGGCAGAATACATGTATCTTATAACACAATGTTTGATAAACCAGTTGTGCATATGCTGGAACAATGGGTTCCCACATGGGGCTCGATCCTAGAGGCATGGGTGAGCACTTTACCACTGGGCGATGCATGATACTTCTCGGTGAGAAATATTCCCAAATTATTTGTGACCAGTTTGGGTAATAAATTGTTTTAAATACAAGTAATTAAAATTACTATATCCTAGACACCAAATGGCTGTAGTTGTAAACGTGCCATGGCGTTGTACATGGCTACAGAGTGGAGGCATTCAACAAGGACAGGGTTGCCAAATGTTTGACATCCAATACAGAATGAATAATTAAAGAATACAAATCAAAGTTGTCGAGATCACTTTACCCTAATTGTGGAACATACAGATTCTAATTTTTGCTCTCTGCAGTACACACATTAACATACATATATACAAAAAGATTCAACTCCAACTTTATTGTGGATCTCTTTCACTTGGAGCCCACAATCTCGGCCAGTCTCATTTCCAACTCTGTTACATCTTTACCTAATTTAGTATTGTACTCAATGGAAAGTTTCAACTGAGTTTCCTCTAATCCTGGAACACGGTCAAACAAAGATCCTCGAAATTCAGAGTCAATGTCACTCTCTTCCCTGAGGATTAAGAAGTACACAAGGAACACCATGACACTAATACCTATGATGACAGGCTGGTATACTGGCACTTCTCGGGCAGGGATCACAGAGTTGGTGCTTTTCCACGAAGCAGCTTTGGTGTTTTTAAATGGCACCGTTTCCTCATCTATGTCTGCTTTTGTCAATGCAACTGCTGAGGTCTGCAACTGTCTAACTCCCATTCTGTGGACAAAAGAAAATGCAGAATTGTTTAATCACACATACATTAATGTGTATTTGAACAATCATTCTGAGAGTACTGCTAAAGCAATACATGTCCCCAAACAGGCCCCCAACAGATTTTCATATGTATCTCCTAAATTCAAGGGCTATAACTCTGTAAAAATTAGTAAATTGCCATGAGAGTTGAACGTTATCTGTAATAATACATGATAAAACTATATTCACAAAATTGCAAAAATAATAATCTGAAAATTTGTTTTCATATCTCTTGAGTGCAAGGGCCATAACTCTGAAACAGTCTTCTCCAGGAAAGGCGAGTGATCACTCCTGCTCTCAGCCACACTCGCCTGGAAGGTTTTAGGAGAGTGGCAAACTGATTGACTCACTAAAACATTTAAAGCAATGGGACCCTAAATGTATTGTGAATATATTGAGGAAACCCGCTGTCGACACTTCATGGGCTACTCTTTTCGATCAGCAACAAGAATCTTTTATATGACAGGATAGTACATACCACAGCCTTTGTTACCCCTTTTGGTTGTCAGTCGCTTTGTACCTTGGTCATTTCGTACACTGGTCATTGTAAAGCGTCATTTCGTACCTTGGTCATTTCATACCGTAACTGAAAGTCGTATCGTACGATGTACGTATTAACATTTTTTTTCTATATATATCACCACCTGCAACTGACTTTATAAATCATTCACTATTTAATTTTGTCCCTAAACACATCGTCATTTCGTACCATACACTGAAACAAATTTGTGGTTAATTTAATGGATACTTTATCAGCAAAAAACTAAAAATTATTGCCACTTTGTATAAACATTAGCAATTGGCCAAGTTGGCAATTGATAGGGTAGTTAATGTTTTTAATGGTTGTTATTTTTTATTTCTTAAACAAATATGATGCAAATAAGTAATATTGGGCCATTTCAACTGGTAACTGAAAAACTTGTTCATATTTATTATTATTAGCATATTTATTAATTGTGAATATAAAAAGCGCAATTTGGTCAATTGGAGCCAATTTCACAAAACATCGAATTTGGCAGTTAGTAATAAATACCAAATACGGCTCTTGTCAACTAAAATGGAAATAACAGCTGATAGGTATGATTATCAGTAATGATATGCTGCACAATAACATGTTCTTAATTTCAAACTGTCAAAAGTAAGTTTAAAAAACATCACAGGGGGCATACTTTTAGTACGTACGCATTTTGGGGGGTGGGTGGGGGGGTTGAAAATTTAAGAGCCATTTTGTGTACGGCGGGGGGGGGGGGGGTTATTAGGGTAAAATTTAAAAATATATATATAGTTAATTTGATTATTTACCGACGTTCTAGATCGTCGGCGCCTGTTTTGTTCGCCATACTAACCCTTTGCGTCATTCCACTGCATGACCTTTGTGTCATTTGACGCACGCATGCATGGCCAAGAAAATGGCCTCCGGTGGTGATAATTATGACAAATATTCCCAACTTTTGAAATGTATTAAATGTGTAAACCCAACCAAGAAGGCGGGCGAGGTTCAGGAACTATTAGTATAGTACACCATGATGACATCGACGGTGGCATTGTCTACATTTACTGGTACTGACTGACGATCTTTTGCGTATGTACGCAAGGGGGGGGGGGGTATGGGCACTGGCGTACGCATGCGTACGGGGTGGGGTGGGGGGTGGTGCAAAAAATCGGAAAATTGTGCGTATGTACTAAATGGATGACCCCACACTGCTTTTATGCTATGGTCGATTCATTAGGTACGAAGTGACTATGATTCCCCCTTTTGTGAGCACTCTTTGAACTGAGAAATAGCCCAATGGGTCCACTGACTGGGATCGATCCTAGACTGACCGCGCATCCAGCGAACGCTTTACCACTGGGCTACGTCCAGCCCCACCACGTTAATCCTGATGACCTACAATTATATGTACTGTCCCTCAAACATGAAGGCATATACCATTGCATGTGGTGCACTGCTTGGAATGGGGAAAAACCCAATTAGAGAATGAGTTTGATTCAACGATGCAAGCACCTCAGGTTAGCGCTCCACAGGCTGATCCTGCTTATGATACCTTTAGATGGATTTTAGTAAACCTGTAACAGATATAATTAAACAGTATTTAATATGGATCCTAATTGAAAAAAAAAGAAGTTTCAAAACTACCTTAAAGTTCTAAAACGCATTCTGACAAGTCTAGCAGTGACACGTCCATGTTTATAGCAAGCCAAACCCGCAGCCGCTAAGGATATCATGTTGACCTCTAAAGTACGTCACTTAGATGGGCGACATTAACACTCCACTAACTGGTGTAAACAGAAGGATCAAATCGCTATCGAGGTCACGTCTCTTCAAGAAAAATAATATTTCACTATTCGTGATTCAGTCACTTCCGGGGAATATTATCCATACCCAGACGGTGTAGCATTAAAAATACACTTATTATAATTTATGCCGGAAGCGGACATATTTATTTCAATACCAGTATCATTCACGAGGTTATGAGATGGTTGGGGCAATCTAAGCTAATTTTAATCAGATTGCGGTTGGGGGTGGAGTCATTAAAAAAAATAATGCGACAAAAGCACATTCAAGAAATTATGCAACATTTTCTATTTTGCTTTAATCCTACGGGACATATGCGAATTCAATAGCACCAAAACCAACCCTTGCCAGCTACCAATCCTGGTCGGGCTGCTTATGCTCCCTTGCACATGCCAGCTCGGACGACTCCCTCTCCCAGCCACCCAAAACATTTTCCTGACCTGGACGGAGGAGCCGGCGAAAGTCAACACTCGCGCCCATGACAGGCATGTGCTACAAGAGCTTGTTTTGAATGTGCACGTTAAAACCTATAATAACCTAACCTGACCTGACCTAATTGGAAACAGCCAATATTTTATATTGGGGTGGGGAGTGGGATGCAGAGTTTCTGCCAGAGGGTAAAACAGGTATTTGTTTGCAATTTTTTTTTTAAGTTAACCTTTTGAAAAAATTAATTACTTTTATCATTACTGTATGATTTTCTTAGCCCTAACCCTAATTTTAACCCATTTTCTTACTGCAGATCGCTGTCCCCCATGGATACCCCCTATTAACTGTGGTTGCATTCAATTTCATAACGTCATACCCAAAAATATCTTTCTGACAGAAACTCTGCGGTGGGGGCCCCACACTATGTATGATTTTATCAAATTTAATACAAGAAAAAAAGAAAAGAAAAAATTATATAAATATATATATATATATATACTGAACAAAAAAAGAAACTTCCGATTTGTACATATAGTATTTGTTGTGTTAAAGAATGCATTGTGTAATGAAATTATATAGGTAGTATTAGCCTTGAGCTGTGTTATCAGGATTCATGAATTTTATCGATTATTTTTGCACTGTTAATCGTCGACAACGTGAAATTCAATTTGCACGTGCATGCATGGTTCGACATGTTCCGTGTAGTATTCGGTCAATTTGTTTTACTTGTCTTACTGACATTGTTGTCAAGTGAACGAAAACGCTTCAGAATTTGTACAAAAATTAACGTTTTTGACATTATAGCATTTTTAGTATGCCAAGAATACCCAATAATTTACGCGAACGGGCGATTGGCATGCTTGATGCTGGCATGTCGACAGAAGACGTTGCAAGGCATGTTGGGAGTTCTAGTCGAGCGATACGAAATCTTCGCGTAAGATTTCGAACGACAGGAAGCACCAACGACTAGCCACGTCGTGGACGTCCGCGTGTTACAACGCGTGGTCAAGACCGCTATATCATGAACACGCATTTGTGCAATCGATTCCAAACTGCCACTGCTACTGCTGTTAACGCACCTGGGCTTCATAATAACCGAATCAGTGGGCAAACTGTTCGTAATCGTCTGCGGGAGAACGGTTTACATGCAAGACGTCCTTACGTCGGATGCGTTTTAACGCAACGTCATCGTCTAAATCGTCTTAATTGGGCACGTGTACATACTCGTTGGATACGGCGACGCTGGAATACCGTTCTTTTTTCGGATGAATCCAGATTTTTCTTTACAACGTGGTGATGGCAGGGTGCGCGTCTACCGTAGGAGAAATGAACGCTATGCTGACTGTTGTGTTCTTGAACGAGATCGTTTCGGGGGTGGTGGTTGTGTCATGATCTGGACAGCCATTGCCCATGGTTATTGTTCACCACTAGTCGTCATTGATGGCAATTTAAATGCTCAACGTTACCGCCATGACATTCTCGCTCATCACGTCATTCCTCTGTTCCATAACAACGCCAACATCTCGATTTTTCAGCATGATAATACCACCTCTCATTGATGACTGAACCGCTAAAAGTCCTGATCTCAACCCCATCGAGCATGTCTGGGATAGTCTGGACAGACGATTGAGGCGTCGTCCCAACCCACCCGCTAACGTCAACGAACTTCGTCAAGCGCTCATTTAGGAATGGAACAATATTCCACAGGCAGAAATCAACACTTTAGTCAATTCTATGCGCCTGCGATGCACTGCAGTGGTCAATTCAAGAGGTGGTCATACCCGTTATTAAGTGGGGTTTTTAGTTTTTTAACCCCTACCACACTTGGTCAAAATTTCTCCCAGTTTCTGTTAACCTATGGCCATGATTTTTGCACCAAACGATGCATCATGGAACACTCTTTAAACGCATATATAACAATTATTCTCCCGGTTTGTTTTTATCAAGTTATGTTTAAGCAAAGTTAGCGGAAGTTTCTTATTTTGTTCAGTATATATATATATATATATATATATATATAATATATATATATATATATATATATATATATATATATATATATATATATATATATATATATATATATATATATATATGTATATATATTTGTTACATCCTATACCATTCTATAATGGGTATAATTTTATTTGGTCATACCGGAAATAGCAATTGACCTTCAACTTTCAAAATGGCGGCAAGATAAACTTGAAAGTGAGCCAAAAACTATTTTGTGCATTTAAAAGAAATGCTTAACAACATGTGTTGCAAAAATCAGAACATACGTTTTACAATATGTTTAAGATCATTTTGCGATGCTACTGCTCTTCTAAAATGGTCCGTGTTTTGAATGTTGCCGAGAAAAACGATGCTGCAAAATCACTTGCAGATGTCATGTCTCAAGGAAGATACAGAAAGGTAGGGATAGTATTAGTATGTACAGTCTTCATTTTTAGAAGGACTTTCTTTGGCACGGTCAGACCGTTTTGCTTTTATCCAGATTCGCCCAGTTGTTTCGTCCCGGGTAGGTTCGTCCTCCAAACAGGTCGTTTCGCCCCTACCCTCCCACCCTCATATATATAAATATTGTGGGAGGTTTAATATCGTGAAAATCAGTGAACTGGGCTACCCAATAAACTTATCTATTTGCATATGATTTGTTTTTAAGGAATCTGCATATGATTGAACCCTGACATTTAAATTATTTTTATACATGATCACCATTTTGCACTATATTAAATAGCACGTAAAATTAACCTAAACCTAAATAAACAACAGTTTCACACTGCTGTCATTGTCAAAATTTCGTCTGCTTCGCAGATTCATAACAGTTTTGGTGATGTCACATGACTCTTGAAAAACTAGCTTGGTTTACGGGAGTTGCTGAAGAATGTCTATATTAGACTGCAACATACATTTAATCTCTACACAATGGAAAAAGGCATGGAGGAGAAGACACAAGCCATAAAGATTTAGATCAAAATAAAACGGGTGAAACGACCCGGATAAAGGACAAAATGACCTTACTGGGGGGTAGGGCAACGGCCTCAGTATTCGACCACTTAAGAAAGAAAGGATTATAACCTGTTTGTTTTATAGCGGAAGCCATGTGTGTAGGGCATTGACGTCACATATCACTTTATCAGCATGCACACGCATCTGGTAGGCAGAAGTCGATAATGGCCAGTAGTAACAAAATGAACTAGCGTAGCATGAATAGCAAACAATGGCCTAAACATGTTCTTAACTTACCGCTTGTACCATGTGAACACTATTCTACATAGCTCCTGTGTGGAGGAGGTACATGTACTCTTTTGACCCATACAATTTGATGATTGGTTGAGTTCAAGACTAACAAACTTCCTCTTCTTTTTTCCCTTTGTTTTTTACATGAATAAATATTTTTATTCCATGTAAGGCGTCTGGTCCATATTTGTATAATCTTGAGTCCTGTCATATTCCAAAAATTTCGAGTTAAATATTGTTCGTTGTTTTCTTGTAGAGAGAGGGACTCTCTCGTTTCAACAAGCTGTATGAGTTTGACTACCATCTTCTCAACCAAAATGCTGCAATGACGATGACATCTGTTTCAGGTCACTTGTTGGAGCTAAATTTTGCTGGTCATTACAGTAAATGGCAAGTTTTTGTTGTAACATAAATACTATAAACACTTCTTGATAGCGATATTGCATACTGCATTTTATTAACACAGTGGTAACTGTGGTTATGGTAAAATATGATTTATAGATTATTATAATCCACTTTATAACCCTCGAAATAAGAAACATTTGTTATTTCCTTTGGATGAACATTTAGCAGTTTGCTTGAGAAAATGTTGGAAACCATGCATTGATAACTAAAATGTTGTCGTGAACAAACTATCAGTTACATAAAAACAAGAATTTGTAATTAATACAAGACCTGAGTTGAGGCATGCACCTTTTTTCGATGTTGTATCATCGCTGGCCATTTTGTATGGGTGGAATTCAATCATGCATGGTCTCTGAAAAATAGCTGTTGTCTTTTACAAAACATGATATTGCTGTTCTCTAAATGAAATTTGATCTTCAATTTGGTGAAAATGTCCAATAATAAAGTTGCTACGGCAAGAAGCTGGATTCAATATGACTAGAATATTGTCTTATCTGATAATCAATTCATAGAAAAACCTCAAGTAAAGTAATTTTTCAGTTTGCTATCAAATAACAAAATATAAATATAGGTACTTATGATTATCATTACTGATACTAGTGGTAGTTTTTAATAAACTAATTGATGCAGTATCTTACTCTTTCAGGAATTCATGTAGTCCAAGTGCCTTGTTTGAACTTCCTGTCACAAAATACTGTCCTGAAAAGTTTTTGGAAATTAAGGTAATTAAACATTCCTTTTTATGATTAATAAAAATTAATATATTTATGTTACGTAGTTATTGAATGTTTCTTTCTATAATTAATAAAAATGAATATATTTATGTTCAGTAGTTACATGTATTTAGGTTCTGTCTATAACAAGGGTTAATTTTATTTTATACTCTTCAAACCATGTACATTATAACACTGTGGTTTATAGATCTATTAACAGGGTTAAAATTTCACGACGGCACCAAAAGCAAGTACAGTGTTGATGGCAAGGAAAATGCCATGCTGCTTTACCTGGTTTGTCACTGTGCCCTTGGGAATATATTTTTTTTAAACCCAACATTTTATTATTTAGAAATGACACAAAATGTAACATGAAAATTCACATCTAGCAAAGTTGGACTTCTTGTTAACACACAAAGTGACAGGTCAGTCATACCAGGATGTAAAACATAACGTTATTTACAGCAGTTTAAGTTGACGTCATTTATAAATATATTCTTTGTGACTTACACATTAGTGATTTTAAATATCATATTACTCAATATATATATCTTTTTGACTTGGCAAGATGATTGGGACATTGCAGTCACAAACAAATATCATTCTGTCAAGGCTTATCATCACATTATTTTTGCATTTACCATAGCTGATGTATTTTTTTGTGCTGTGGTGTCATTAAACATTCATTTATTCTGTCAAACCAGTCTTGAGAGTGGCCGTCTTCCTTCTGGCGGTGTGGGAAGAATGAAGTAGTCTTGTGCCATGCCTAGATATTTGACGCATTCATTTATTTTTTAACCCTCTAGTGCCCAAGTACTCAAAATATATTCCAAAAATTATAATATTCATTCAACTTACAGATGTTAGTGTATACTGAACACTTCCATGTTGATTTTTGAATTTTCATAACTTTGTATATACTTTTAATAATATAGCATATCTGCTACATTGGAAAATGTAGCATATATGCTACATGTTATTAACCTTGTAAAATAGATTATTGTGACATATATCTGTATCAAAGAATCCAAGACCATAATGTGAAATATTTTTTGTGTCAGAAACTTGATAGAAAGTAAGTTGTCTTCATGCCCCTCTTTTGAAGGAAAAGTTTGCTTTCGTGCCCCTTCAACTTGCCTTTTGTGCCCAATTTTTTTTAATTCATCCAAAAGCAACACTTGCCATGTCTTCCAGAAATTGAAATTCGACCCCTGTATTAACAATCGGTGACATTATTCACAGAGTGTATTGGTTGGTTATATGCCGACCGGCCTCGGTGGCGTCGTGGTTAGCCATCGGTCTACAAGCTGGTAGGTACTGGGTTCGGATCCCAGTCGAGGCATGGGATTTTTAATCCAGATACCGACTCCAAACCCTGAGTGAGTACTCCGCAAGGCTCAATGGGTAGGTGTAAACCACTTGCACCGACCAGTGATACATAACTGGTTCAACAAAGGCCATGGTTTGTGCTATTCTGCCTGTGGGAAGCGCAAATAAAAGATCCCTTGCTGCCTGTCGTAAAAGAGTAGCCTATGTGGCAACATCAGGTTTCCTCTCCAAATCTGTGTGTTCCTTAACCATATGTCTGACGCCATATAACCGTAAATAAAATGTGTTGAGTGCGTCGTTAAATAAAACATTCCTTTCTTTGATATCATGCCACATGGTGTTGAGTCATTCTTCTTTAGTAGACCCATTGTGTTAATATCTTATTCAACCAGTGGTCGCTAACAGATACATCAACGGCTGTCCTGTCTGACTGCATATAAAAAATCTCTTGCTGATATTTGGTAGGAGTACAGGGAACATTTTGGTCAGTGTCGCGATTAGCTATGCAAGTTACAGAGATCGTTACACAATTTTGAAACATTAAACAATAGTTGCTAATTAATTTTCACATAAGGGCCATTCCATGGTAATTTTTTAAGCCAGGACGTGACATTCTGACTCTTATGATCTCCTTTACTCAAACTCCTTTTTAAATGGAAATGCAGTTTTATCATTTATAGACTCATTACATATAGTAATATAAGCATGTCGGACCAAATCTTGTTTTTGTCAAAAAAAAAAGACTTATAAAGTGAAAAGTAAAATGTGCCAGGACGTGACGAAAATGGACATCACTTTTTAAACACTGCAGTAAATTCCAAAACTCTGCTCTCCTGATAGAATGTTTGCTTATTGAAATACACTGTTTAACACAATATCCAGTCTATTTTTAAATGCCATATAGCAATTTACTAAAAATATATTCTTTATGATGTAACATTTACTTTTAAAAATTTCAGTAGGAGGCAGGACGTGACGAGCCAGGACGTGACTTTTTGTCCAGTTCACTTATACAATTAATAAATGATATGTATATCAAATACTACTAATGAAACACTGTTAATTTATGAAATCAATGATATTTACTTGTTTAAGTTGTTTTTATCATCAAAATATGTGCATAAAATCCTGATTAATTGAACTGTCATTGTGCATAAAAAAAAATTATCATACAATATTCATATAATATACTTTTATAACCAGTGACCATACTGTCAACAGCATTGTTTATCCTGTTGTTGCTAAGTCTGGTGATTTTTGTCTAACCTTTGCATTACAATACATCTACAAACTAAAAAGATGAAGTATAGATATAACTTTTTCGTTGACTGCGGAATCAACATTTGCATTTAGCTCAACATTGATTGTACAAATGTAGCTACATTTCTCATAAATCACATGTTCTGCATCAGTAAAGCTTCATTTATAGTTCTATCTATGAATGTTCACCTCGATGCACGTCAAAATTTGTTTTTCAACTTTATTATTTTAAAATTTTAAGTTAATTTTTCGAAGTTTAATTTGTTTTTTAATGTTTTAAAAACATTTTTAACATGCACTGAGATAGATATCTTCAGATGCACTATCAATGACACTGAATAATTTTAAGACATTTAATTCTGTAGAATTCTTGTTTGCAATTTACCATATATTTTAGAATTAATATATTATTATATTTTGTCTTTTGTTGGTATTTTTATGATCATCTGATTTAATTGGAATTCAAAATATGAACCCCAGTCAGTACAGAAATTATAGTCTTTGGACAGTTTCTTCTTTCTGTTCATCATTATCTGATAGGCCAAACTATCAACAATGTATATTAATATAAACTGTTGATGGATGACAATAGCAAGGATTTCAATGACACAACTGATTTGAATTCCCCCAACCCAAGTTTTATCTTCCACATACAACATGTATATCTTTATCAGTTACATCCTTCACTGGAGAAATGTTAGTTTATATATTCCAATTCATGTTTAGATACCTGTATCTGCCAAGGAATAAACTTAAGATTCTAGCAGCAAATTGTATTTGAACAATTCTTTGACACAATATTTATTGTGTGTGTACACCAGTTTGGATTCACAGAATGGAACATTTGGTATAAATACAATATTCTTTAAATTGGCGGATTATCAATAATTCATTATTTGGTTAAAACATAGACGCATAGAATTAGTTGATAACAGTATTTTTGTATCTACATAAATCCATGTTAAATATTTGAACGTACTCCCCAAACGTCCAGTTTCTTTGTTTCCGATTCTTGATGGTGAGAGCAAAAATGTTGAAAATAAAAGTAATTTCTTTTAGGTACATGTGAATTATCTAGTCAGTTTTGTTAGTTTCTCTATATAGAGAGATTTAATACATTTTTAATCTTTACTCAGTTAAACTTGCCATCTTGAATGTCACGACCTGGCTCAATGTCACGTCCTGGCTCAAAGTTTGAGGTGGTTATTTTAATCATATAATACAACCATTCATCATTATACCT
Source organism: Gigantopelta aegis (assembly GCF_016097555.1). Taxonomy (NCBI): domain Eukaryota; kingdom Metazoa; phylum Mollusca; class Gastropoda; order Neomphalida; family Peltospiridae; genus Gigantopelta; species Gigantopelta aegis. The sequence continues at coordinate 73,619,216 of NC_054706.1, read as the reverse complement.
TTTATTTATACTTGGAACATTGAGAAGAAGGAGAATTAAAAAGGATTTTTATTTCGAAAAAATAGTTTTTAAATAAAACCAACTTTTGTATGTCAAATCAGCCAGGACGTGACATATATTTTGAAAAATAATTTAAAATATTAATTATGATATGAAAGAAGGGAAAGTAGTATTTTCATATGCAGTATATTTTAGATATGATGTCCTGATACATAATTTTTAAATTTGACTTAACAGTAATTAAATATTACCAAAAAACAAATGTCATGTCCTGGCTTACAAAAATTATTTTTTCAAATAAAACTGTCATTAAAACCCATAAAACATAAGTAAATTGGCAATAAAATGATATTTGTATGTACTTAAGGGTGTTAACTTTAAGCTATAATAAAAATTTAGTTTAACAGATCATTTTGAAATTTTCACACCCATGGACCAAATACCACGGAATGGCCCATAACTAGAAATATCGAATAATCAAGATTTTGAAATCAAAATGTTCCCGTGAGTATCCTAATATTCATTTTGTACACAGATATATTTTGGGTACCATTCAAGTACTGCTGATTTTTAAACATTTTTCTTTCACTACCAGCGAACACTAGAGAGAGAAGTGCGAGGTTGTCAGATACTGGTAATCTGGACAGATTGTGATCGTGAGGGTGAAAACATTGGCTTTGAGGTGATACAGGTGTGTCAGCAAGGTAAATATTTGATACATCTGTAACATATGGTCCCTATCCTATGTTAAACACTTACCTTTTGAGGTATTGACCTAGTTATTAGGTAAAGTATTTTTGGCTATTACCACTTTTTCATTATTAAACTACCCATGTTACTGATAACTTCTAATTAAATTTATCACTTTTACGTGCGTGTCATGGAATTCCCTCGATCGTAGTTCAATTAAAATGTTTTGGATCATACAATAACTAGGTTTGGTATTCCAAATGAATGTAATTTCCATTTATAATCCATATTTAGAGAAATAAGACCCACTAAATCCGTGATTGAGCGCCTTTATAACCCATGTTATTGATAACTTCTAATTAAATATTGATAACTTCGAATTAAATTTATCAGTTTTACCAAGTACACTGTTTCTGTATTTTTTGCAAAACAAGAACTTAAAACATGTGTTTGCTTAATACAGGTGATCCTCTTTAGCAGTTTTTACTGTTTCAATGTATATTTTTGGTTTGTTTGTAATTGATGTGCACGTGATTGGGTAGGATGTGATTAGACAATTCCATTTATGTGCTAAGCCTCTTTATTTAAATTATACATCTTAGAAGTAATTTCTTGCTCATGACAAACATGTTTTGTTTTTAAAAAATTGTTCTTATGATGTCCATAAATTTGGAAAAAACAATTATATGTATGGGTTTTTTTTTTTTCAGTGAAAGCCAACATCCGAGTTTACAGAGCCCGTTTTTCTGAGATTACGCCTCAGTAAGACTTTTAAAAATCACTTTTAAAATGGCTTTATGTTGTAGCTATGTTGCTTAAAAAGTTATGTACTTCAGATATGAATGTTGTATTTTGTAACAGTGTGTATTTAATTTGTTAGAATCTGCTGTTTTAAGCTTATATGCAACACACAATGCATATATCTGTGATCCAGAATAAGATAAAAAGTTATAGCAAGTCAGAATACTGTAAAAAAATTTTTTTTTAAAGAGAAACAAAAAATCTCAGGTAATAAATAAAATAACAAACTTATGATACTACTTATTATAAAATTTCCATTAATTATGAAGACTGAACAGATGTAGTACAGCAGGGTATATTTGAAAAGTGGTCAACACCAGACCAAAGAATTCAAATTAGCAGCTCAAACAAGATTTTGCCTTCAGTAATAAAAAGATTCTCTTTAAGCTACTATAAATAAACATTAGGAATACCAGAAACACATGTTGTACAAACATTAATATGCAAGAAAACAATAAAATGTAATTAATATCCAGTTTTACCCAATAAAAACCTTGTTAGCAGGGGGCATGTTTAAATGTTTATGTAGTCAGGAATGCCCCTTTAAGATATGACTCATTTCTTAATGAAGTATAATGATGAAGAAAGCACTTTAAAATATATATCTAGGTGTGGTATTAAGTGTTCGTTAAAATTTTACTGATGAAATGTATGACATTTTATTTCCATCAGATACCAAAATATGATTTTCATCTGACACCAAAACTAAAGTGCCTATAGAACACAAAGGGTTAATCAGAAAAGTAAATTATATAATCTAGTTTTCAAATATGTTTCTTGGTTATGAAAAAACTATATTTAATCAAAGTTCTTTCATATACTTTTGACAAAATGTTGCCTTGATTCTGTTACGTCGGCATCTTTGATTTTTATCAATGTCCGACACCAAAACTATTTAAACTTCACTAGATCAAAATGGGTTAATTACGGAATTTGTTATGCATGGTATTAATGCATGGTAATCCTGCCTCATACAAAACTATATTACTTTTCTTCCTAATGGGAATGACACAAAAGGAATACAAGAACAAATATTCGAATTCCATCCGACACGAAAACTAGTATTTTGAAATATGCCCAGCAGTGACAGAAGCTTGCTATTTTTCAGAGCAGTCCATCGAGCTGTGAACAACTTGGTTGAGCCGGACAAGAATGTCTCAGATGCGGTTGATGTTCGCAGTGAGTTGGATCTTAGAATAGGTTTGTTTTCTCATTTCTCACCATTCAGTTCATACAAATTAATTTGATGGATTTGTTGTGGTAACACATATTTAAAAAAAACCCACATTTAATTCTTTTGTGGGTTGTTTCTTTTTTGCATGGTTACAGCACATTTATAGTATTTCTTTTTTTTTTTTTTTTACTTTATAACTTTTAAGTCTGAAGTAACATGGAAAGAAAATATATTAAATTTGTTTTTGACCATATTTAATTAGCCTAGAAGTGGAGATAGCAGCAATTCTGTAATTTATCTTATTCAACAAGTGCCTTGTTAATTGGTCATATAAATGGGGTGTTAGCATATTTTTTTCTTCAGTTTCCATGTGTTTGATAATCATGCTTCAGTGTTATCTAATGAACATTCCTTCTTAGAAATAAGCAAGTGATTTCGGTTAATAATGTTTATCAGGGTTTCTAGATTATGGTAGCCCCACTCCCATGGCTAGTGATATTCAATGTTGGGCTAGTAAATAACTACTATTACCATGCCCGATGGCTAGTGAAATTTTTGTGGTCAAATGTTGCAGTTAAATATCTTTTGTAAATATGAATATCCTGCTCCCACCCCAACCCCCCCATGTTAGTGTTTTTAAGCTCTATCTCACCCTTTAGGTGACATATCTGATTATTACTATTATTTAGTAAAATTGTGTTAAAGTAGGACTAGTGAATTTTTAATTGTGGCTAGTAAATGTTTTAAATCACTGATCCCATAGCTAGTGGGTTTAATAAAAATTATATTATTAATAATTGTCAGACGTCCCACAGACTTCTAATGTGATGTTTTCACTCCAGGTGCTTCATTTACCCGATTTCAAACGATGAGGCTCCAAAAGGTGTTCCCTGAGGTGTTGGCCGATAAACTCATCAGTTACGGCAGCTGTCAGTTCCCGACTCTCGGCTTCGTTGTGGAGCGATACAAGCAGGTTCAGGCGTTTATCCCGGAGCCCTTCTGGAAACTCAAAGGTAGTACATTAAGTTGCACACTGTAGGGACATGTATCAAACTGTTTACAGCCCCATACCCAGGTAGTCACGGTGTGTCATGTATTACCACAATCCATTTGGATTGTTGCAGATTTATGTCAATGGAATATAATGTTTTCATGGATTGTTTTGTGTATGCTAAGTAAACTTAGTAATTAATTTTCTTACACACCTTTGTAGGAGGTGACCCATTGTAGATCAGTATTGTCATGTAGCTAAACAGAATTATTTTATAAAATAGCTATACACATAGAAACAACACATGGTTTTTGAATTGACTTTTTGGCTAATTGGTAATGAAATGTGTTCGCCAATTCAACTTTAAATCACATTTTATGATTTGACAAACACAGTTTAAATCTTGACTCTATTAAGCATTGTGATTAATGGAGTTAAAAGGAGATCAGACATATGATATCTTTATCTTTTTAATGTTATTGATCTTGTCTTCAAAATAATTTCCATTTACAGTGTCTCACCAGAAAGAAGATGAAGTGAAGGCAGAGTTTACCTGGAAAAGGTGACTATATAAATATCTATAAAATTATATTGTTGATTGTTATAGTTGTAATCAAGGCGTGACTATATAAATATCTATAACATATTATTGATTGTTATAGTTGTAATCAAGGCGTGACTATAAATATCTATAACATTATATTGTTGATTGTTACAGTTGTAATCAAGGTGTGACTATATAAATATCTATAACATAATATTGTTAATTGTTATAGTTGTAATCAAGGTGTGACTATATAAATATCTATAACATTATATTGTTGATTGTTATAGTTGTAATCAAGGCATGACTATATAAATATCTATAGCATTATATTGTTGATTGTTATAGTTGTAATCAAGGCGTGACTATAACAATCAACAATATAATGTTATAGATATTATAATTGTTTTGTTTAAATTTTATTACCAGAAGTACTATTTTATATTGAAATATAACTATTAGAATCGAGTGTATAATTCAGAATATTTCCGAATGAACACAGAACATGGTGACACGTTACGAAATGTACCAATAAATGTTCACTTCGCCTATTTTATCAAACTTCTCCCTTTACTTCTGGGAAAGGAAAAGTCACTTCTACTTTTTCAGTTGTAGATTAGGGCCTGTTTCTATGTAAGTTGCTTTAAATTTAGTTTGCAGTTCTGAAATTTGGCATCATTTCTGAGTTGTTTTAAATGATGACTTTATTTATTTTTTCACCATGAAATATTTAAAATACAAACCATGTTAAATTGTTCTTTCTTTATGTTTGTTAAACAAACTGTAATCTTTAAAATATGTTCCCTTTGTCTATGGATTCATCAGGCACTGGAAATGGCTAAAGATAGTCAGTTTTTCATTATAAATTATTTTATATCTGACATATCTGAATTGCTCTTTAGAATGGTCTTTGATTCATAAATTGCTAAACATTTTATAAAATAATGTTTTATTTTCAAATTTGACATTTCAGGGTTCGGTTGTTTGACTATCTTGCCTGTCTTGTTCTGTATGAACAGTGCATTGAGGTAGGAGTTAAAACAGTGAAGTTCTGTTGCTGGTTTATTGGATGTTTTAACACTGTCTTTACCAGCTGTTATAAGCACCATGCAGGAAGGAAGGGTTAGCTCAGTCACTTACCCCAGTTGCAAATATTAAATACATTTTAAAAAATTATTTTAATTTGGTAATATAATTTCACGTAATGAAATTTAATAGTTTAGTGTACACCCAGAGCTAGCCTTGCTCAGAGTTTCAACTGGACATTAAATATTCCATTTTATTTTAACCAAGTCAGACAGTTTGTTTTGTTTAACATAAATTAATCACCGACTGTTGGATGTTAAATATTTGGTACTTCTGACACATATTCATCAGAGGAAACCCGCTACATTTTTCCTCATGCAGCAAGGGATTTTTTGTATGCACTTTCCCACAGACAGGAAAGCACATACCACAACCTTTGACCAATTGTGGTACATTGTTGGGAATGAGAGAAAAACCCAATCATTTGAATGGATCCATCAAGGTGGTTCGGTCCTGTGACACCAGCACCTCAAGTGAGCACTCAACCGACTGAGTAAATCCCGCCCCATTGGCAGCAAACAAAAGTATACGTACTGATTCTAGTTCTTTGATTATTTCTGATTGCTAGTCGTATTCTTTAAATAACTGAGGGAAAGCTTATATTCTTGTATAGTTTATTGCAAAACAAAAACAACATTGAAAGTAAAGTTTATATTAATGTTTGTTTGTATACTCATAGAGTTATGGGAGGTTCTCTTCCATTTGATCCATTTGATGAATACATGTACCAGTTCGATAGACAGGCATGGACTCGAGCTCACAGGAACACAAATAATGATTTTTTAAATCTGTTACATGTATTAGTAATTATAGGTTGTCGAACTGTTTATAATTTGTGATCAATTGTTTATCATTAATTCCCAGAATCCAGTGGCCACTGTGGTGGACGTGAGAAGCAAGAGTAAGAGCAAGTGGAGACCTGTGGCTTTAGATACCGTGGTATGTGGCTTTAGATGCTGTGGTATGTGACTTTAGATGCCGTGGTATGTGGCTTTTGATGCCGTGGTATGTGGCCTTTGATGCCGTGGTATGTGGCTTTCAATGCCGTGGTATGTGGCTTTAAATACCGTGGTATGTGGTTTTAGATGCCATGGTATGTGGTTTTAGATACCGTGGTATGTGGCTTTAGATACCGTGGTATGTGGTTTTAGATACCGTAGTATGTGGCTTTAAATAACGTGGTATGTGGCTTTAGATATCATGGTATGTGGCTTTAGATATCATGGTATGTGGCTTTAGCAGGGTTCGTAGTAGTCTTTAAATTTCTTGAAAGTCTTTGAATGGGACTCTTTTTTTTTTTTAGGTCTTTTAAAATCTGAATTGTAATAAAAGTCTTTAAAAGTCTTAAAATTCTCACAAATCATAGCCAAAGCAAAGATGATATCTTTTACAGCTGCATGCACTTGTTATTTTCCAGTTACAAGAGTTAACCTGTCATGATACATGTAAAAAAAACCCACAATTTGTTGCCATGGACAGCAGTGTAAACAAACTGATTTGGTATTTTTATCGCATTCTATTGTCTTTGACCGCTGTGTAAAAGTCTTTGAAAGACTTTGAAAATGGTAGGTAAAAGTTTTTGAATTTGTTTGGTCTTTAAGGCTATGAACCCTGTTTAGATACAATGGTATGTGGCTTTAAATACTGTGGTAAGTGGCTTTAGATACCGTGGTATGTGGTTTTAGATACCATGGTATGTGGCTTTAGATAACGTGGTATGCCTTTGGATACCGTTATATGTGGCTTTGGATACCGTGATATGTGGCTTTGGATACCGTGGTATGTGGCTTTAGATACCATGGTATGTGGTTTTAGATACTGTGGTATGTGGCTTTAGATATTGTGGCATGTGGCTTTAGATACCGTGGTATGTGGTTTTAGATACTGTGGTATGTGGCTTTAGATATTGTGGTATGTGGCTTTAGATACCGTGGCAGGTGGCTTTAGATATTGTGGCATGTGACTTTAGATATTGTGGTATGCGGCTTTAGATACTGTGGTATGTGGCTTTAGATACTGTGGTATGTGGCTTTAGATATTGTGGTATGTGACTAGATATTGTGGTATGTGGCTTTAGATACTGTGGTATGTGGCTTTAGATACCGTGGCATGTGGCTTTAGATACTGTGGTTTGTGGCTTTAGGTAACATGGTATGTGGCTTTAGATACCGTGGTATGTGGCTATAGATACTGTGGTATGTGGCTTTAGATACCGTGGTATGTGGTTTTAGATACTGTGGTGTGACTAGATATTGTGGTATGTGGCTTTGGATACCATGGTATGTGGCTTTAAATACCGTGATATGTGGCTTTGGATACCGTGGTATGTGGCTTTAGATACCATGGTATGTGGTTTTAGATACTGTGGTATGTGGCTTTAGATATTGTGGCATGTGGCTTTAGATACCGTGGTATGTGGTTTTAGATACTGTGGTATGTGGCTTTAGATATTGTGGTATGTGGCTTTAGATACCGTGGCAGGTGGCTTTAGATATTGTGGCATGTGACTTTAGATATTGTGGTATGCGGCTTTAGATACTGTGGTATGTGGCTTTAGATACTGTGGTATGTGGCTTTAGATATTGTGGTATGTGACTAGATATTGTGGTATGTGGCTTTAGATACTGTGGTATGTGGCTTTAGATACCGTGGCATGTGGCTTTAGATACTGTGGTTTGTGGCTTTAGGTAACATGGTATGTGGCTTTAGATACCGTGGTATGTGGCTATAGATACTGTGGTATGTGGCTTTAGATACCGTGGTATGTGGTTTTAGATACTGTGGTGTGACTAGATATTGTGGTATGTGGCTTTGGATACCATGGTATGTGGCTTTAAATACCGTGGTATGTTGCTTTAGATACCATGGTATGTGGTTTTAGATACTGTGGTATGTGGCTTTAGATATTGTGGCATGTGGCTTTAGATACCGTGGCATGTGGCTTTAGATACTGTGGTATGTGGTTTTAGATAACATGGTATGTGGCTTTAGATACTATGGTATGTGGCTTTAGATACCGTGGTATGTGGCTTTAGATATTGTGGTATGTGGCTTTAGATATTGTGGTATGTGGCTTTAGATACCATGGTATGTGGCTTTAGATATTGTGGTATGTGGCTTTAGATACCATGGTATGTGGCTTTAGATATTGTGGTATGTGGCTTTAGATATTGTGGCATGTGGCTTTAGATACCGTGGCATGTGGCTTTAGATACCGTGGCATGTGGCTTTAGATACCGTGGTATGTGGTTTTAGATACTGTGGTATATGACTTTAGATATTGTGGTATGTGGCTTTAGATACCGTGGTATGTGGCTTTAGATACTGTGGTATGTGGTTTTAGATACTGTGGTATGTGACTTTGGATACCGTGGTATGTGGCTTTAGATACTGTGGTATGTGGCTTTAGATAACATGGTATGTGGTTTTAGATACCGAGGTATATGGTTTTAGATACCATGGTATGTGGCTTTAGATACCATGGTATGTTCATGAAATCAGCAACAAGTTCATCTTCAAATACAATATCTTGTGAAAATGTTTTTGATTTGATAAAAATAATTGTTTTGTTAAGCTAACTAATTTTTTATAGCTAATAACTCTGCCAGTGTCATATTGGGACGTTAACATGCAAGTAGATGAAACTATAAAAGAATTCAAATTAACTGAAGATACATCACAATCAATTACAGTACTGGTTCCATTTTGTATTCTTCTGTTATTCATCAGGGTTGAAATGAGGAAACTTGAACAGCACTATATAGTAGCTTGATTAGCATTTGGTTTCTCAGTAGCCTAATTTTCATCCAAAATTATATAAATTATTTCTCTTTTATTTTAAATTATTTCTCATTATTACTCCTATGTATAAGACCAATCTATGCACATATTTAAAACCCAGTTTATGTTTAACACCATCTCAAGTATTGAATGGGTATCCTACATATGAGTAGAGTTCACTGATTTATGTTGCAGGAACACAGCTTTGAGAATATTTGTTCTGGTTGCAAACAGTTTATTGGTATATGTTTCAGGAAATGGAAAAGTTAGCTTCGAGAAAGTTGCGCATAAATGCAAAGGAAGCAATGAAGATAGCAGAGAAGCTGTACACAAGTGGTTTTATCAGCTACCCCAGGACAGAGACGAACATGTTTCCTAAAGACCTCGATATGCAAGGCTTGATACAGGAGCAGACCCGAGACCCTCACTGGGGAGGTGAGTAGTGGTTTTATCAGCTATCCCAGGACAGAGACAAACATGTTTCCTAAAGACTGACATGCAGGGCTTGATGCAGGAGCAGACCCGAGATCCTCACTGGGGAGGTGAGTGGGTACTGGGGCAGAACAATATCAAATAGTTGCTGTTGTCAGTGTGGGTTTTTTTCATTATGGTTCATGTGGCAGTTACAAGATAGGGGAGCCTTGAATCATTGCCTTATTATAATGCTCTTCCATGAGATAAACTGCATTTCTATATTAACCATTGCTTTATTTAGATCTGTATATTTCTTCCATGAAGAACTTTTATTTTATTTTCATACTCAACCTCGGAACCTTTGACACCTTCCCCGTAGTCCTGTTGACTGGCCCAAATATTCCAACAGCCAGTGGCTATAATCTTTCACTTGTTTTCAGAGTTTGCCCAGGGTGTTCTCAACAGTGGACCTCAGCCCCGGAATGGAAACAAGACTGACAACGCCCATCCGCCCATCCACCCAATCAAATACACAGCTACACTGCAGGTCTGGTAACACTGGCTCCTTTTTTACATACACGTTAGCATGGTGAGGGTTTAGTGGGTCCGACCCCCACTTAGCTCAAGCAAATTTTCAACATATTTTCTGGGGGAGTATCACTTGACCACCCCTAAACTTTGCTCACCACAGTCTAAAATTCCTGCACACACAATTATAATATTGACATCTGTGATGCTGTACTAAGTATATCAGACACTTTGTTTTCACAGAGAAATGAACTATATGGTTAGTTTTAGTTCTTACGTTCATGTGTTAATAATTAAATATCCATTACATTCATTACAACATAACGTCATCCCATTGGTCCAGACGTAGCAATGGGAGTTTGTTAATTTCTCGATGAATGTAAAAATTATGTCGTTAGTGAACGTCATTTTATATGGGCAAGTTGTCTTATTGAGCGTTATTGTTTATGGACCAAAAATAATTAAAAATAAAGTATGGACTTTTAGACTTATTATTAGCAAGTATGATTCAAATTTAATTATAAGTATTATCTGTTATTTCTTTTACATTGATTGGGGTATCAAAAAAAAATCATCTGCAAACTTATGTGAGAACGGCTTCATTGATTCACAGTTTGTAGATGATTGTTTTTTGTTCATACCCTATTGAACATAAAATAAATAACAGACAATCCTTACTACTACAGGCCTACCAATGTTCTCACATGTTATTCCTGTGTTTTCCTACAATTGTTATATTATTGACACCTGCGTTGTTGCACTACGTTTATTATTCTCTGAGTGGTAAAGCACTTGGTCTAGGATTGATCCAGTCGGTGGGCCTATTGGGTTATTTCTCGTTCCAGCCAGTATACCACAACTGGTGTAAACAAGGCTGTGGTATGTACTATCCTGTCCGTAGACTGCTGCATATAAAAAACCCATTACTGCTAACTGGAAAGAGTAGCCCATTGTGTGTGGCGGCAGCAAGTTTCCTCTCTAATTATTTCTGTGGTTCTTAACCACATGTCCAATGCCATATAGCCATCATTACAATGTGTTGAGTTTGTCATTAAATAATAACATTCCTTCATTCCTTCCCAGGGAAATGAGCAGAAGCTGTATGAGTTCATTGTGCGTCACTTTCTCGCCTGCTGTTCTCAAGATGCCCAGGGATTTGAAACCACAGTCGAGATTGACATTGCAGAGGAGAGGGTTGGTACTGGTTATGTAGAGAATATCTATGAAGGATTTGTACATTTTGTGGATGTTAATGCAAATTTAGTAAATATTGTTGAATAGATATTTTTAAAATTTTAAATCCTTTGTTAAGTCTGCATAAAATATTAAATAATAGGTATTTGTATTTTACTTCAAGTACAGTCAAACCCGCTATAGCAGCCACCTGTATTAAGTAGCCACCTTTGTTAAGAGGCCTCATTTTTATTTTTCAAAATCGTCTAATATGCTACAAATTGACCTGCATGAAGCAGCCACCTGTCTTGAAAGGTCACTTGTTGATACTCCCTTTAGTGGCTGCATAATGCAAGTTTCACGGCACTATCAACAACACTGTTCTACACTTGACTTTATACACCTACAGTTTTTCTTATCATTTGATTAAGTTTCCAGTTTTAATAATTTAACCCATTTTTCAGTTCACTGCTCAGGGCTTGATGATCGTGGCTCGAAACTATCTTGATGTTTACCCGTATGAAAAGTGGAATGCCAAGGTATGTAACTAAATAATTTTGTCTTTTAATGTCTAGCTTTTCTTTCCACTGATTTTTATGTTAGGATTAAAATAAACATAACAGTAAAAAGAGAAAAAAATCCAAGTACATTGCAGTATAATAAGTCTTATATATAATTGTATGTGATATGTGACCAACATGAACTATAACCGGACATTTGTGTGGGTTTCCAAGGTATGTGGACAGTCTCAAAAATATAAACCCTTGAAGATATATGAAAATATCAACAAATTCTAAGAACATTTACTGCAGCTATTTATTTGCTTCGATGCACAGATCACAAGAAACTTCAAGGGAATAGTGTATTTAAGTTATTACATTCTGTACAATAAAATGCATACATACTTGTATGTGTGCTATGCTGGTAGACTAAGCCAACTTATTATACGAGTATGAATTGAACCGTCCAAACTCTAATTAAACACTACACTGTCTGACCTAGAAACCTTCTCACACAGATCTTAAAACTTTTAATGTTGATGATATATGGATAGAGAATATTCAATATGCTAAACCACAAAAATAAAATACTCTCATTTTGGAGTTGCCAAACCTTTCGTATCACGTTTATGTCCCAAGTGACATAATTAGCGAGTAATAATGAAAATTATTTCATGAGGGACATAATGGTAGCGAGTTTAACATCCTATTTATTACCCATAATCGATTTTTATCACTGAACTTGTTTGATTTACATTCCAGTAAGGTGGCTGTGCTCCAACCGTATGACATCATTGTATGATGTCTAAGTGTTATGTCCCAAGATATTTTTAACCATGTGGGTACCATCAGAAAAGAAAACTTGTGAAACAAAATTATTATTCTTTCATGAACATACAGTAATAACAATGAATAGACAGACTACTTGTCTTGAGAAATGAACGCCCAGCACAAATATAAAATGGGCTAATTGGTGTTACACCATAAGTAATGAATGTCATGTAAGAGATAAAAAAAATACAGGAAAGATACACAGAGGTCTCAACAAATACCGATTAACATAGACTCGGTTGATATTTTCCATATTAAAAAACATGAGTAGCGAATTCTATTTATCCTATAACACTTCTAAAATAACATTTTAATTTGATATTTAGTCAATCAAAGTTCTGAAGTCACCTCATAGGTAATATGATGTCACACACTTTAACTAAATCTCATCAAAACATTATGCTCAGGTATACAAGTCTTGTTAGCTGTAAGTAAATGACCCATTGACAGCAAAACATTAACTGAGTTAATAATGGTAAATATCAAATGCGTTTCTGACATAAATATTATGGGTAAGTTATAGAATAAATTTGTTTACTTACCTGATTGTGAGGTATGTGAGATTTATTTTATTTATAATTTTTTTTTTACTTCAGGAAATACCAATATACAACAAAGGTGACAGATTTGAGCCAAATTCAATTGAGGTGTGTCATCTTAATATCTGATTGAGTTGGGTTTTCAACACTTTGTTGCTTACAATTAGGACAGGTGTTTGCTTGCTCTGTATTTTATAGTTACTGTACAGATAATTGTCAATATTTTTTAAGATATGTGTTAAATTAATTATTTTAAGAAGTTTGTTTGTTTTACGACACCGCTAGAGCAGATTGATATATTAATCATCTGCTATTGGATGTCAAACATTTGGTAATTCTGACTCGTATAGTAATTAGAGAAATCCCGTTACATTTTTCTAATGCAGCAAGGGATCTTTTATATGCACCATTCCACAGACAGGATAGCACATACCACAGCCTTTGATATGCCAGTCGTGGTGCACTGACTGGAACGAAAAATAGCCTAATGGGCCTACCGACTGGAATCGATCTTTAAACTGACCGCGCATCAAGATACAGCCAAATCTTATCTAGCAGCAAACTATTAAGAGGTCACATGTTTATTCTTCAAAATCATCTACTATAGTATAAACTGACCTGTAGTAAACAGCCACCTGTCTTAAAAGACAACTTTTTATTCTTCCTCTAGTGGCTGCTTAACACAGCTTTGACTTTTCATTGGCGTATGTGTCATACTAATTTTTTTCTGCTTCAGTTAAATGATTTTCTTTGTAAGCTCTTCATTACTTGTCTTATTGCATATGCTTGGCTGTCGAGGTAGTTTCCTTTTATGCTGTGAGTGTATATATAAAATGTCTGAAGTAAGAAGAGTTGTTTTTCTGCAGATGAATCCCGGAGAAACGAGCCCACCACCTCTACTCAGTGAAGCTGATCTCATAGCTCTGATGGAGAAACATGGGATAGGTGGGGGCAGTCATTGCTTTCTTACTGGTCATGTATAGTTTTCTTTAAAAATAAACAAAAATGACTTCAGTCTAACAATGGACATGATTTACACACACATTATTTTGTTTCCTGACTAACCAGTTTAGCAGTTTTGAAGGCATTTGGTTTTTTAAAAACTAATTTGTAAATATTTACTTTAGGCCATAATAAACTAAATGTTAGATGTTCAGTGAAATGTTTTCAAAATTGGGCAGTGGGTGAAATTGTACTTTTAAAATTAATTTTCGGGGTATTAAAAATCTTGCATATCAAGAAAAAAGAAAGAAAATTGTTTGCCAATAAAAACAAAACGGGGATGGGTCTTTATTCCTGAGGAGAGTGGGGATGAAATCTCAGATTTATTTTATTAAGGCCTTATATTAAAAAAACGGGTAAAAATTTAATTATGATTGGAAACAAAATGTGAGTTGAGTCAAAGTTCATGCCTTGTAGCAAATTTTAATTTTATAGAAAATTGCTTTGTATGACTAGTCTAGTTTCTATTTACTTTTAACGTAAGATCCTGTCTAAGGAGAAATACGGTTGAAGCTCACCAGTATACATGCTGTATACTTTAACGTAAGATCCTGTCCAAGGAGAAATACGGTTGAAGCTCACCAGTATACATGCTGTATACTTTAACGTAAGATCCTGTCCAAGGAGAAATACGGTTGAAGGTCTCCAGTATACATGCTGTATACTTTAACGTAAGATCCTGTCCAAGGAGAAATACGGTTGAAGCTCTCCAGTATACATGCTGTATACTTTAACGTAAGATCCTGTCCAAGGAGAAATACGGTTGAAGCTCTCCAGTATACATGCTGTATACTTTAACGTAAGATCCTGTCCAAGGAGAAATACGGTTGAAGGTCTCCAGTATACATGCTGTATATTTTAACGTAAGATCCTGTCCAAGGAGAAATACGGTTGAAGGTCTCCAGTATACATGCTGTATACTTTAACGTAAGATCCTGTCCAAGGAGAAATACGGTTGAAGGTCTCCAGTATACATGCTGTATATTTTAACGTAAGATCCTGTCCAAGGAGAAATACGGTTGAAGGTCTCCAGTATACATGCTGTATACTTTTAAACGGTTTCACTAATCAGTATTAGAGCCATAACAAATTACATGTTGATTTATTGTAATTTATAATCTTCCTTCAAACATTTGTAAGGCAAAAAGGTGAATGATTTAGAAATTAATGGAATGTTTGATTAATAAATACTTGATGGTGTGGGTCATGTTGCCATCTTTGGCTAAAAGACTGAAAGAAGTGTAGTGTTATCATCATCAGTGTCAAACCAGCTGAAGACACTCTTATTCATTGGCTGGATGTAGCCCAATAGCCCCGGTTTACGATCGATCCCCATTGGTGGACCGATCGAGCTATTTCTCGTTCCAGCCAGTGCTCCACAACTGGTATATCAAAGACCGTGTTATGTGCTATCCTGTCTGTGGGATGGTGCATATGAAAGATCCCTTCCTACTAATGGAAAAATGTGGCGGGTTTCCTCTAAAACTGTATGTCCAAATTACCAAATGTTTGACATCCAGTAGCCGATGATTAATATATCAATGTGCTCTAGTGGTGTTAAACAAAACAAACTTTTAACTGTGTTATTCAGGAACTGATGCAACTCACGCCGAACATATTGAGACAATCAAAAACAGATCATACGTCGGGGTGCGGCCTGATGGAAGATTTGTGCCGGGTCACTTGGGAATGGGTCTCGTTGAAGGTAAACTGGAAATATCTTAACTAATTATTACTGATTTTCTCTGGTAGTATCTTAAATTTTGTTGGTGTTAATCATATTGGACGAGCCCATGATATTTGTTTTATTTTTTATAAAACATATTTTATGGCATATCAAATTTGGTACATGTCTTGTCAGTTTATAGTGTTGGCAGCTATGTGACAAATTTAATTTGATTATGTTAGCTGTTTGTAGTCTGTCATTACATATGGATATAAACTGACCAATCTTTTTTTGATGTGTATGGCTGTAATTTTTATGACCATTAAATATTGTAGTTAGTATCATGTCTTGTTTCGTTAGGCAAGTTTCAGAGATCAGTAACAATTTTAATAGGTTAATTAGTACTTGCTACTTAATGTTTAATAAAACGTCATGTTATCTATTCAAAATATTTCTGTAATTGTATATTATTTTTGTAGGTTACGATGAGATGGGGTATGCAATGTCTAAGCCACACTTACGAGCAGAACTAGAATCAGATCTTAAACTGTGAGACTTGCATTTTCAATAACACGTGCTGTTATCAGCCCCTTCCCGCACCACCTTCCACGCCATATATGATCTTAATGTTTGGTCCGTAACATGTGCCGTTGATCAGCCCCCTCCCACACCACCTTCCACTCCAATAACATGTGCCGTTATCAGCCCCCTCCCGCACCATCTTCCACGCCATATATAATCCTAATGTTTGGTCCGTAACATGTGCCGTTGATCAGCCCCCTCCCACACCACCTTCCACTCCATATATGATCCTAATGTTTGGTCCGTAACATGTGCCATTGATCAGCCCCCTCCCACACCACCTTCCACTCCAATAACACGTGCTGTTATCAGCCCCCTCCTGCACCACCCTCCACTCCATATATGATCTTAATGTTTGGTCTGTAACACGTGCCGTTGATCAGCACCCTCCCACACCACCCTCCACTCCATATATGATCCTAATGTTTGGTCTGTAACACGTGTCGTTGATCAGCCCCTCCCACACCACCCTCCACTCCATATATCATCCTAATGTTTGGTCTGTAACACGTGCCGTTGATCAGCCCCTCCCACACCACCCTCCATGCCAATAATATGTGCCGTTGATCAGCCCCCTCCCACACCACCCTCCACGCCAATAATATGTGCCGTTGATCAGCCCCCTCCCACACCACCCTCCACTCCATATATAATCCTAATGTTTGGTCCGTAACATGTGCCGTTGATCAGCCCCCTCCCACACCACCCTCCACGCCAATAATATGTGCCGTTAATCAGCCCCTCCCACACCACCTTCCACCTCAATAACACGTGCCATTGATCAGCCCCCTTCCCACACCACCCTCCACTCCATATATGATCCTAATGTTTGGTCCGTAACGTGCCATTGATCAGCCCCTTCCGCGCCACCTTCCACTCCATATATCATCCTAATGTTTGGTCCGTAACATGTGCCGTTGATCAGCCCCCTTCCACGCCACCTTCCACTCCATATATGATCCTAATGTTTGGTCCATAACATGTGCCATTGATCAGCCCCCTCCCACACCACCTTCCACTCCATATATCATCCTAATGTTAGTCCGTAACATATGCCATTGATCAGCCCCCTTCCGCACCACCCTCCACTCCAATAACATGTGCTGTTGATCAGCACCCCTCTCGCACCACCTTCCACTCCATATATCATCCTAATGTTTGGTCCGTAACATGTGCTGTTGATCAGCCCCTCCCGCACCACCCTCCACTCCAATAACGTGCTGTTGATCAGCCCCCTCCCACACCACCCTCCACTCCAATAACATGTGCTGTTGATCAGCACCCCTCCCGCACCACCTTCCACTCCATATATCATCCTAATGTTTGGTCCGTAACATGTGCTGTTGATCAGCCCCTCCCGCACCACCCTCCACTCCAATAACGTGCTGTTGATCAGCCCCCTCCCACACCACCCTCCACTCCAATAACATGTGCTGTTGATCAGCACCCCTCCCGCACCACCTTCCACTCCATATATCATCCTAATGTTTGGTCCGTAACATGTGCTGTTGATCAGCCCCTCCCGCACCACCCTCCACTCCAATAACGTGCTGTTGATCAGCCCCCTCCCACACCACCCTCCACTCCAATAACATGTGCTGTTGATCAGCACCCCTCCCGCACCACCTTCCACTCCATATATCATCCTAATGTTTGGTCCGTAACATGTGCTGTTGATCAGCCTCTCCCGCACCACCCTCCACTCCAATAACGTGCTGTTGATCAGCCCCCTCCCGCACCACCTTCCACTCCATGTATGATTCTAATGTTTGGTCCGTAACATGTAATATCCTGTCTTGTGTTGCCCACCAAAGAATCTTCTTTTGTCACTGAATGTTCTGTGTTAATTGTACAAAATCATTATCATAACAATGTTTAGAGAGAAAAAAGCCCAGTCATCACATACTGACACTTTAACAAATAAAAAACGCGTAATTTTAGAGTTAATAAAAAAACATGATTATTCCTGCTAACTGGGGGCAGCCATTTTGTTTAGTTTTTGTGACGTCCGGTGGTATAGCTTGGGGCGAAGTGACGTCAGGTCCGTCCATCTGCTCTATGCACAGTGTAAACAAACGCTCTAATTTACGACAAGGCGCTTCGCTTTCATCAACCTGACTTGTAAAACAACATAAATGACTTGACAGTATAATAAACTATTTAACTAAATATATTTCAATTTGTATCAATAGAACGAAATGGAGTTACAGTATTTTTCTTTTTTTAAACATCCAAAGAAAAAAATGCATATTATTAGGCCTATTGGTATGCTATGTTCGAGCAAAAACAACCACTCATGATACCCAAGTGATAATTTTCTTTTCTTTGGGACTACGTAATTGGTAAGTTTTGTGATTTTAGATGGGAAAGTTTACTTAATCAAGGATTTTACAGAATTACTTACAGTAATAAAGCAGGACAGCTGATCTATTACGATTAGAGGGGTGTCCATGTGGTTAACACACAATACCCTGTGATCTTAATAAAAGAGGCACGTCTTTTTAGTGTCTGGGGACTGTCTAAATATACACCTGCCAATCAGGAACCACAGGTACAGGCCATGGAAAGAAAAGACCAATTAACTAAGAAAACACTGATTATCATTTCAGTACATGGGTTAATTTATGTACAAACCATAATACAATTATTTCAACACTTTGACAATGGTGGTTTATTTTGTATTACAAATAATATATAATTGTCGCTGGCTTACTGGGATGACTATTATTACAGAATATTGCGATCAGGTATGTTTTGTTTCTTCAGTTCGAAGACTAATTCCTGACATGATACGTTAGGTATTACGTAACCACCAGCTCGCCAGAGGGCGTATTCACTGGGATGATACAAAATGGCTGCGCCTGTTATATATAATAGCCGTCACATTTAACCGTTTTATTAATTAACTATACGATTATACTTGTTGATATTAAGCAATAATGTGCATTATATATCATTGAATATACCAGGTCAAATGCCTTGATTGTCCCTTCCTTTAATGTTGTTTTCAAGATTTGAAAAATGTCTTAATGTGTTGTATTTGTTTCTTTTTCAGAATATGTGAAGGAAGAAAAAACAAAGATGGTAAAAGATTTTGTTTTATGGATACATCCTCCATTATTTGGCCATTTTTAATAAAAAAGGAAGTAAATATATACATTTATGAATTTCATAACTATTGTGTTTATTGACTAATTCAATATACAATTTTAAACTGATTTCCTTATCAATTGCTTAATTGCCATTTTTTAATGTTTAAATAGAGGTATGTCAATTATTTCCATAATGTGTCAATGCATTGCAGTTGTTGTTTTTTAAATACATCTTTTTGCACATTTTGGTCTAGAAATATTAATGTTTAATTTGATGTTGTTTTTCCAGTAGTCTTGCAAGATCAGGTTAGGAAATACAAAGAGGTGTTTCTGGAAGCAACTCGACAGGTAAATTAATATATAAAAGCTATGTCATGGGTTTTTTCAAATATGATTTTTATCTCAACGAGTGATGTGTAAAAAACATATTTTCACGAATTGTGATTGACATAGAAATTGTATTTGAAAAAAACAGCATGAAATGGTCTATTTATTATATATATATCTTTCCTCATTTTGTACAATATCTATAAATTTGTGTTAATATCTTTCACTTATCCTATCGAAAACACATAACGCTATGATATATTTCTTCCGGTTGAACTTTTGCTGAAAATTTATGTGACCATAGAATTTTTAAAAGAAATACGAATCCAAATTATTTAATTGATTTAATTATTAAATTAATAATTATTTAATAATACTTCTGTGCAAACATACCTGACAAAGTGATCCTCCAAGAAAACCTCTCAGAAATAAAACTAATCGAACACCATATTTAATTTTAACTTACACACCATGACAGGACATTGTGTCATCATTATTTAGCTTCGTATTCAGTAGGTTTTAGATATTTTATTGTAATTGCGCTTCCATTTTTTATAGGTACAATTGTTCAATATACTTTTCTTTTTCTTTTTTTCAAATACGATTGGATGGTAATCATCAAATTTAAACACGAAGAAGTGACACTGGCCTCACTAATCAAAAATAATAATTCACAAGGGAGATAATTGAATCATGAATTTGTTCACAATAATATAAATATGATTTCTATATTTTCACTGTAACTAAACTACATTGAAAATATGACTTTTCTCCAAATATTACTTTGATGTTTTTTTTTAGATCTATCTATTTCATTGCTATGTACATAATAAATCTCAGTACTACTTTGTTTCATAAAGTTATCCGGCAATAAAGCAAAGTCATAAACTACTACTATTAGGATATTGCTTGTCTGACTAGACTAATTTACTTTGACTATATATTTGACTGGCCTCGGTGGCGTCGTGGCAGGCCATCGGTCTACAGGCTGGTAGGTACTGGGTTCAGATCCCAGTCGAGGCATGGAATTTTTAATCCAGATACCGACTCCAAACCCTGAGTGAGTGCTCCGCAAGGCTCAATGGGTAGGTGTAAACCACTTGCACCGACCAGTGATCCATAACTGGTTCAACAAAGGCCATGGTTTGTGCTATCCTGCCTGTGGGAAACACAAATAAAAGATCCCTTGCTGCCTGTCGTAAAAGAGTAGCCTATGTGGCGACAGCGGGTTTCCTCTAAAAAAAATCTGTGTGGTCCTTAACCATATGTCTGACGCCATATAACCGTAAATAAAATGTGTTGAGTGCGTCGTTAAATAAAACACTTCTTTCTTGACTATATATTCAATATGAAAATAATGCAGGACATGTAGCAAACTTTATTTATTTAGGAATTAACATATTTAAGTATTTTTGGATGAGTGTACTGTGTTAACTAGTGTATTTCTTTCCAGGCAGTCAAACTGGATGACGCTTTAGCTCAGTACCTGGGACAAGCCAACCCGGTGAATCAGTCAGGTATGCGATGATTGGTCACAATTAATATATACTCCACAAAATTCAATAAGGACCTGGGCCCATATTTTTGAAGCAATCTTAGTGCTACGAAATTGTAAAGCCATCGTAAACTATGATGTTTGCTGTAGTGACATCATAGCCTATGATGGTTTTACAATTTCATAGCATTAAGACATTGAGTAATTTTCACCAATGAAAAAAGCAAGCTCTGTACATCCAAAAAACATGTGTCTTTTGTACCATAATATATAAATTAAAATGTGTACTGGCCCTTAATTGATTTAGTTGAGTATAGTATATTACACTGAGAAATCTGAACTACTACAGACATGAAGGTGACCAGAAATACATTCAACATACATATAGTCGTATTCTCAGCAAGATTTTTATTAATTAAAAAAGTCTGTATTGACCCAAAACATGTTTAAATGGCTACACATTCTGGATAGTCCCTGTCACTGGTTGTTGTTGTTTTTTTGTAGTTTATTGGGTAAGCATGTTTTTCGTAGATTTACACCGACTAATATTGTTCTGTAGATGTTGAAGTGACGGGACCCGCTCCTGTCTGTCCATGCCCCCAGTGTGGCTCTCAAATGGTCTTGAGAACAAAGAAAGATGGAAAAGGGTACGTACAGTTTTCAATATTGATGAGAACTGTAAGTCTTGTTTGTGATCAGCTGCAGACTAAATAAAAATGTCTACTAAATACAGTCGTACCTGCGTTAAGCAGCCAAGAGAGTATCAAAAAAGAGTTTTAAGATAGGTTGCTGCTAAATGTAGGCCCACTTGTACTGTATTGTGCATTATCTGTTTTGGAGGAATAGCCAGGTGGACTTACATTAGGTGGCTGCTTAATGGAGATGGCAGATTTAACAGGTATGACTATGTTGTAAACAAAATTTCACAGCAGTCACTATCTAACATTAATAAAACTAATGTTACTGATGATTAACTAGTTGATAATCCATTGAAAATTGACTATCACCTATTGTATAACATTTTAGAATGGTGTAACAATCTTTAAAACTTACATAGCAAATTGCAAAGCAAAATTGAAAAAAACTAAAATTCTCTGTAGTTTTTCGCTAACAGCTGCCAGTGTCATATCAAATGTAATATTTGAAATAATGTAGTAAATATTAACTGACTGTTAACGTCTGTACAGGTTTTTTATCGGGTGTGTGGCTTATCCCCAGTGTCGTAACGTCATCTGGCTGCCTGATTCGGTACTGGAGGCGAGTGCACAAGATGCAGTGTGTGATAAGGTTTGTTTTCATAGTTGTTCATGAAAATTAATGGAATAATTGTTTCCTTTGCCCATTGCTTACGCAAGTCCAGCACATTTTTTATCATTATTAAATTTAGGATTTTATTTATATAGTCATTTTATTTATATAGTCATTTCTAATTATGCAAATTGAAATGGGTTATCTGAAGAAGAAAAAGAGGAATAATCCATAAAGGTTTTATGCAAAGATTTAGCTTTTATATCTAGTGTACACATTATATCTTCAATTTGGTTCTAAGATATTTTCATTGAGTAATATTGAAAAATGTTTGTGTTCTGACAGAATCCATAGTTCAAGGGTGGGTTTTTTTATTGTTGTTATATATTAGTTTGGTGTTCATTCATGACTGTTTTTTTTAGAGATGTCATTAGAATATTTCAGTACCATTTTTATCAACTATTTTACTGTCAGGTGGCATATTACTAATACATGCTGAAAACTGTACTTTAAAACTTAGATTACAGTTACTAATTTATTTGTCTACATTTATTCACATTTTCAGTGCACTCCTGGGCCTGTCCACATGGTGAAATTCAAATTCCGAAGAGGTTCCGTGCCTCCTATGATACCACTAGAGTACGTTGTGTTGTTTGTGTTGGAACTGTTCTAGAAATTTGTAAATGTGTATAGGGAAGGCATGTACTAATATCTTTTCACTGTACTGGTGATGAGTCTGTGAGAAGTTTTCTACCTACAAATAATGCCAAATCAATTTATTTAATGTATCATTAGACACCCTCCCCTCCAAGAACTTGATTATTTAATGTATCATTAGTGGTAGACACCCTCCCCTCCAAGAACTTGATTATTTAATGTATCATTAGTGGTAGACACCCTCCCCTCCAAGAACTTGATTATTTAATGTATCATTAGTGGTAGACACCCTCCCCTCCAAGAACTTGATTATTTTGCAGCTCTTTTGTTTGTTTAAAGGGACATACCCTAGGTTTTAAACACTAAGGAATAGTTTTGACTATTAGAGCCAAATGAAATCATACTTAGATTTTGTTTAGATTATCCATTTCCATACATTGACCATCCTGGTGATTTTAATATCACAAAAGGCATTTCTTATATTTTTAAAAATGCTCATGGGCTGAAACTAGGGTTTGTCTCTTGAACACTACCTCAGCACATTGTTAACTATGGTTATTTTGTGTCTGGCATGGCTATATTGACACTTGGATTAGAGAGAAACAGAAACCCCCCCAGCTGCTGCCACATAGGTTACTCTTCATGATAAAGCAGCAAGGGATATTATATTTGCATTTTCCTAGGATGTTAGATACAATGGCCTTTCGTGTGTGAGTCGTGTGATAGGAAAAAACCCAAAGGGTCATCGATCATGCTATCTTTCTCACTTTAGGCACTCTTAAGAATTAACTCTTTTATAGTAAGATACAATTTGAATTGGTTCTTTTATATATGGGATATTCAGGGCTTTAGATTGCAAGTCAAGGCGATAAATGTACCTAAAATATGTTCATTGCATAATATCTAGGGTCCGTTCCTTTAAAAAATATTATGAATTAAGCAGTGCTCTACAAAGCAAGTTCAAATTTACTCTTCCCTGGCCAGTAAAGTGTAATATTTTAGTCGCCAGCCACTTGTATTTTGTAGCCAGCTAATATATACTTGTAATTAAATCGATTCATCTGCCATTTTACGGCACATTACTAATGTCGTAATTGTTGTTAGGACCGCATTCGAATGAACTCGTGAAGGAATAATTCCTAGTTACTGTTTGTGTCTGGTTCCACTAAAACAGTGAACGACTATTAAATATCATTAGCAAATTCCGTACCCAATAATTTTATCAAACGAAATTAAGAGAATTACTATTTTAATGGCACTGCTAAGATATGCATTTAAATTGCAGTACTCATTAAAAGTTAAATAAAAGCATTGTGATAATATCTACCAGGCTTCAATGTGTTACTAGTAGTTACCAATCGGCTACCTTACTTTTGGTTTAAATAATATTTATTTTCGTCACATAAATACTGTTTTGTAAATAGCTGTGTCTTTAAAGCCATCTAAAGTCTAGTCATGAAAATAGAAACATGTTTTCATCCTCCACTGGTGAACATGACTGCCGACGTGATTAAAATGACATTCACGACTGGAGAAGTCGTTATCATGGAGGGACCCGTTATCATGATAAGCACGAGACGATTGGAGTGCAGCATCACACATATATAAGTCGACTTTTAAAATAATTAACATTTGAGTTTCCAACAGACAAGTAAAGACACACAGTGACTCAACAATATCATTTTAATACATAAATAAAACCGGGCTCTAAATGGGACAGGACCCACTTGGTCCAAAACAGAACTGGGGCTGAATTATTTCTAAACGCTTGAAATTCAAGTTAAGGGAGATAATATCATAACGAAGTATTACCTCCCTTAACGTCACCATATTTACTCTTGAATACCAGGCCTTGACCGTAACCTTTTTCAGTGGTAGCCCACCCATCTACCAGGTTATAAAATCTGGTAGCCCCATAATTTTAATAAATTAATAATAATAATAATAATTTATTTATTATTTATTTAAACATGTTTTAGGTGGATATTTTACATATTTAAGTGTCGTGTTGATTGTGAAGTAACTGGATGTGCCACAAAAATCTAGTAGACCGGCGGACTACTGAGTTTAGACATCTGGTAGCCCGAGCAACAAATTGGTAGCCAAAACACCCCGGGCTACTACTAAGCCCTGAATACTGTAAAATTGTTATTCATAGTCCGATATAACTTGTTTCAAACTTCTATTTTTCAAACAAACTACTGATAGAAAAGACGTTTTATGGGAGATCAATTGCTACTGGTACACTGTGTTTTCCGATGTCCAGTTTTGTTTACAGATTAAAGTAAAATTATTGGACAATCGCCAACTGGCGAATGTGATTTTATTTTTTAGACGCCAGGGAATTTTTTTAAGAGTTTTTTTTTTTTTTTAGAGTATTTTACTCGCTTTTTAGAGCACTGTTAAGCAACATTTTATGTTTTATTTTTATGAACATTTTAGGTGAATTATATTTCTTGTTGTATTTATAGCTGGGCATATTAACACATCATGGGCCTTGGTGGTGTTATCGTTAAGCCATCAGACATAAGGCTGGTAGGTACAGGGTTCGCAATCCGATACCGGCTCTCACCCAGAGCGAGTTTTAACGACTCAGTGGGTAGGTGTATGGCCACTACACACTCTTCTTTCTCACTAATCACTAACAATTAACAACTAACCCACTGTCCTGGACAGACTGTCCAGATCGCTGAGGTATATGCCCAGGACAGCGTGCTTGAACCTTAATTGGATATAAGCACAAAAATAAGTTGAAATGAATAAATAAATTAACAAGTGATTTTGTTTGTTTTAGCTATGTTGGTTGTATTGGTGGGTGTGATGAGATGCTTAAACAATCCCTTGACTTGCCGACATTCCCTCAAAGACCAGCACACAGTAAGCAGCAATAGGTTTTTTCTGTCACAATCTTTGTGTTTTAAAATTATATTCTATCCAATTTTATAAGATTCCTGTACCTTTATGACTCAATTATTTTCTGTCGTGAACATTGCTATCTCATGAATTACTGTTAAAAATGATTGGAAAATGACATTAAATACAAGCATTCCTCCATCTGTAACAAGATTTTAACATTGTTTTACATCATTTAGTTCAGTATTAAACGGGTGAAATGTCAGAAAGCAGATTATTTATATCCCCTAACTCTCTACTTTATAAAATACGATTGGGTACGCTGACATTATTTTATTACTTGATTTACTCTAGACACTGGACAGCGAAATGCAGCAGGCAATATTCCTCACACTAACAATGCAGCTCCAGTGAGACGCCAATCTACGACCACTAACAGCAACAACACAAGTTTCTTTGATTTACCAGCAAGTCGACCAAGTGTGACATCCAATCATGCCAATAGAAGTGTGCCCAGGCTACCGAGGGGAGATGCCTCCCGGGTGCCACTAACAAACATGAACAGTGTGAATGTGGGTGGGTTAAACAGTGGTGATTCTGGAGCTGGGGGATCTGCAATTGTCTGTAATTGTGGCACTGATGCCATTCTACTGACAGTCAAGAAAGAAGGACCAAATAAAGGTTAGAAATTTTATTGTATTCATAACAAAAAACATTATTTGTTACAAATATTTGGTAAAGTAACAAGTGGTGATGCTACAAGGGGGGCATTTGTAATTATCAACATTTTTATGAGGGTACAATTGTGCTATTTCTCGTTCCAGCCAGTGCACCATGACTGGTGTATTAAAGGCTGTGGTATGTGCTATCCTGTCTGTGGGATGGTGCATATAAAAGATCCCTTGCAGCTTGCTACTAATGGAAAAATGTAGTGGGTTTCCTCTCTACGACTATATGTCTAAATTACCAAACGTTTGACATCCAATAGCCATGGTTAATAAATCAATATGCTCGTGGTAAAATTTCTTCTTCTTTTTTTCATAACTCACTTTCATCTCTGCACATTTGAAGTAAGTTGTCTCTTTTACTTACATCTTTTTGTTGTACAATTCCACTTAAGTGTTCATGTCCATCCAACATCAACAGGTTCTTGTATCTCAACCGAAAAATGTTTGTTATTATTTACTTCATTTCCTTGAAGGGCGACAGTTTTACAAATGCCAAAAACCCACTGGGTCTGGATGTTCTTTCTTTCTGTGGCAAGATGAAAGTGGTGGAAAGAATAACAGTTCTGCTAACAACAGGTATTGATGCTGTATCCATTGTTGTCCTGCATTCTAGTAGTATGAGAGGGGCAGGGATATAGCTCAGTCGGTAGAGCACTCACCCGAGTATGACAGTCTAATTCAACATTAACCAGTAGCCTTTCTGTTCTCTTTTGATGAACCGCTCCAAAATGAGCCAAAATTACTTCAAGAAATTTGCACACATTTTTATCCTTTGACTTAATCCTACAGGATATTCAAAATTCAATAGCACCAAAAATGCCCCCACCTGCTACCGACCCCGGTACGGCTGCTGGTACTCTTTTGCCAGTGCGGGCGGTCCCTTCCTCCCACCCACCCAAACCCTTTTCCCGTCCTGGACACAGGAGCCGGCCGAGGCAGACACCTGCGCCCTAGACAGGTGTGTGCTGCAACAGCTTGTTCTGAATGTGCATGTTAAACCCTATGACCTGACCTGACTCACCTGAGGTGCTTGGATCAAGGAATCAAATCCCCTCAGTGGACACATTCTTTGATTGAAGTTTTCTCCAATCCCAACCAGTGCTTCACAACTGGTAATGCGCTGTCCTGTCTGGGATGGTGCATATAAAAGATCCTGTGCAAATGTTTCCGTTGAAGAATATCAGCCTATAATATCAGCCTATAATATCATACCTATAATATCAGCCTATAATATCATACCTATATTCTAGTGGTCGTGTCAAACAAAATTGACTTTAACTTTCTGGTGGTTTGAACCCATTATGTTAACGTTATCGGACCAGACATTTTCTCTTATTCTTTGAGAAGTACTAGTT
The DNA here is from genome assembly GCF_016097555.1 of Gigantopelta aegis. Lineage (NCBI taxonomy): Eukaryota > Metazoa > Mollusca > Gastropoda > Neomphalida > Peltospiridae > Gigantopelta > Gigantopelta aegis. The sequence continues at coordinate 73,591,160 of NC_054706.1, read as the reverse complement.
AGCAAACACTAAATGAAGAGTATTGGTTTCAGTGGTGGAGTGATTAAACCTTCTGTACAACACGGCACCTAAAGTGAGTTTTTAACAGCTGAACTGTGTGCCAACGACAGTGTGCTTAAACTTTAATTGGATACAAGCATGAAAATCAAGTTACAAATAAAATGGATTGTGTCAGTACATAAATCTCTTCATGAAATGAACCACTTAAAAAAAAAAAAAAAGTAAACCAGTCTGAAAGATTTAGTAAGACAATTGTTTTAACATTTTAAAAATGAATTATTTCAGTTCTCAGAGACCTGTAGGTGTGGCAAACCCGAGACATGTTAACATTCCAAGTGGCAACAACCGATTACCCAGCACAGACATACCACAGTGTGGATGTAGCCAGCCAGCTAAAAGGTAACTACTTTAGTGGATCATTGTCTTAGTATGAGATAGCTGATTACCAAGTTATCTTGACATGTTAACAAATTTAGTGGATCATTGTCTTACTATCAGATAGCTGATAACAATGTAGTTAGCTAATTGTGATGAAAGTAATAACTGATTTATAATACAAGCAATCAAGTCCAAAGTTTAATTTCTGTATGTGCAAAAATATTTAAAAGAAAAATATTAGACTAACCCAAGACTAGCTTAACCATCATTTGTACATCTCGTATGTTTCATGTCAACATTACTGAACTGCTTGTAACTGTTGGTTCTGATGTTGGCAGCTACTTAATATTCAAAGTAGCATTATCACCTGTAAAGCTACTGTAAAAGATTCTTGTACAATACAAACAAGTTGATCAGCATCATTGTGTTTTTCTCCTGGTAGCCTCACAGTTCAGAAGGATGGTCCAAACAAGGGGAGACAATTCTATACCTGTTCACAACCTCCAGATCAGCGGTGTCGATTCTTCCAATGGGCCGATGAAAACACTGGTCCCACTACAGGTCTGTCTGTCAGTTTTTCACTGTAGCTACACATCTTACTGAAATCTGTTTGGGATCCACATTATTTTAAATATAGGGAATATAATAAACATCCATTTTAAGTTTAATTTTTACATGTCTCCGTTTGAATGTGTAGTTTTCCAGACAGTTTTATTATTGTTACTTTACCCAAATTTATTTAGATATTTGTTTAAAGATCACTTTATTCAATTCAGATCTTTAAAAAAACCCACCCTAAAATTATGTTTTACGTACTCGAGCATTTGTTATTTTAATGTATACTACTCAAAAGAATTTTAAGGGTCAGACGATATTTTCGACATTATTTTCTGAATGTCAGTTTTATTAGCTAGACCATAATGTCACGCATGGTATTGTTCCATGTTGACGAAAGTGGGTCTAAGCAACCCATAAATGAATTAAAATCCACTGTCATTGACACTGTTGACTAGTTCTAATGGCGAAAACATGCTTACATTTGCACGTAAATTAGGGCGAAAGCGAAAGGTCTGCCAAGTGCCCATAACTTGCTTTTTCACAAAGCGCTTCATTTGCACGCTTTGCATGTGTATTCCATGTTCCCAATGCTGAATTTCCGTATAATTGGAGCTTGCGTTCGTACGGTGCACACTCCAAATTCGACAATGGTACGACGTCAACTGACTATCGAAGATCGAGGAAGGGCTATTGCTTGGCTTCAGGATGGCAATACGCAAAGAAATGTTGCTCTGAGACTTGATGTCAGTCAGAGTGTTGTTGGCCGACTGTGGCAACGGTACCAAGCAACGAATTCTGTTAGAAATCGTCCACGTTCGGGAAGACCCCGAAGCACTACAAATAGAGAGGACCGCTACATCACCAATATGGCTCTACGTCAACGCACAACTACTGCACGCCGATTACGTGACAATCTACGGACTGCGACTGGAACTCGAGTGTCTGATCAAACCATACGCAATCGTCTGAGAGCCAATAATCTACGCTGCCGTCGCCAGGCTGTTCGACCACCACTCCTACCATGTCACAGAACGGCCAGACGTCACTGGTGCATGCTTCATCTGCGGTGGCAACGTGTTCAGTGGGGTCGAGTGATGTTCACTGACGAGTCCAGGTTTAGTCTCCAGTTCAACGACGGTCGGGTTCGTGTCTACAGACGTCCTGGGGAGCGCTTCGCCGACGTTAACGTTAGACAACGTCACCGGTTCGGTGGTGGCAGCGCCATGGTGTGGGGCGGTATTTCTATCCACCACAGGACCCCCCTCTATGTGGTGGATGGCAATCTGAATGGAATCCGCTTTCTGAATGAGATTATCTGGCCGTTGGTTCTCCCAGGCCTTCAGCAGATTGGCGGCGGGGCAGTTCTGCAGGATGACAATGCCAGACCCCACCGTGCCAGGGTGGTAACGGACTTTCTCAGACAACAAGGTATCGCCAGGATGGATTGGCCAGCATATTTGCCTGACTTGGCCCCAATAGAGCACGCCTGGGACGAATTAGGCAGGAGAGTTCGGGATAACCATGCCCCTCCGGCCAACCTTCATGATCTGGGTCAAATTCTTATGGCAGAGTGGCAGGCCATTCCCCAAGAGTTCTTCAGACGTCTGATCAACAGCATGAGGCAACGATGTGTCGAGTGTATTCGCGCCAGGGGTGGATTCACACACTATTAAACGAATGTTCTAATGTGTAAAATCCATGTTTGACAACCTTCAACTTTGACAGCATGTCATGTGACTTTCTTGTATACAGTGACGTTTATTTGTGGTTTTTTGTAAATATGGAACAATAAATAAAAATGTTGGTGTAGTTTACATCATCAATCTAATACACTCCGAAACTTATTTTGTTATAAATTTTTGACCCTTAAATTCTTTTGAGTAGTATATATCAACTCCTAGAAGGCCATCATATGGTATGTGGTCGGGTGTTTTCTATTGATAATTTAATTAGCTGCAGTTTCAAATAAAGATACCTTTAGTAAAGATAAGTTTGTTTTTAAATAGGTGGCAACACTGGGTGGCCCCAAGCTGGGAATGGTGGAAGGAAAAGGAATGCTTCAGCACAAGACGCAGCACCCCAGCGTAAAAAGAAGTCCTGCAGTCTTTGTGGACAAATAGGTAGGAATCATGTTTTACTGGCAGTGTTAAAAGCTTAGGATAGGTCTGGGTGAAAACATTTTTCTTTAACGACTCCACTAAGGCACATTGAATTATTAATCATCGGTTGTTGGAAGTCAAACATTTGGTAATTAGTAGTCTTCAGAGAAAACCTGCTACATTTTTCCCTATTAGCAGTAATAGATCTTTAATGTGTACTTTCCTACAGACTTGGATACACAAGTCCACCAAGTGAATTTTCACCCGAGGTGCTTGCATCGCAGGATTGAATCACTTCGGTGAATCCATTCAACTGATTGGGTTTTTCCTTATTCCAACCAGTACATATAAAAGATCTCTTGCTGCTAATAGAAAAATGTAGCAAGTTTCCTCTTGATGACTAAGTGTCATAATTACCAAATGTTTGACATCAAATAGCCGAAGATATATTAATTGATCAATGTGCTCCAGTGGTGTCGTTAAATAAAACAAACTTTAACCAAGGGGATTCAACCCAAGCACCTTAATCTTTATTCATAATCTACTTAGGGTTTTTGTGGTTTACTGTTATCTGGTTTTATTAACCTTTTTCTGGCCGGAATCGGTTAGCAATAACTGGGTAAAGTTCTAACAGAAAATTGTCAATAAAGTGGGACAAGAATTGTGGATTTTATTTGTTGTAAAATTAAGTCCAAAGTATTTAACAAGTAATATTTCACCATATGAAACCCTGCCAAGCTGAGTCTAAAACGTGGACATGGACATGTCCAGAGATGGTATTACAACATGCTTTTAAAACGATGTTATGTTACCGGTTTATTTTAAATCATGAACTCGCATTTTAAAATTATTAATATAATATTTTTACTTATTTTAAATAAACTAAAACTAGAGAAGTGACAAAATCCTATTTTAATATTACAATAAAGAAATATTTTAACTGTCAAAATGGAAATGAAACATTTTGTAATTTTACAACCAAATTAGTTTAATTCATTCACAAATTTAATAAAAGTGGTTTAAAATACTTTGATTGCTCAAAATATATTTTTGTTTTTGAACAGGTCACACTAAACGAACTTGTCCTCATAAAGATACCGGATGAAGCGTGGAAAAATGTTATGTGTATAGTGTGTGAATGTTAGTATGAAAGAAATAAAATAGTAAAAATCATGCCTGGAGTTTTGCCTTGATATATAATCCATACTTTACATTACAAAATAATAACTGAGAAGGTATAGGGTAAACAGTACATTGCATACCTGGAATCATAAAAAACCCCACCTCATGTTGTAAATGTGCTACATTTAAAAAGCTATACATCTACATACCAATACATAAATAACATGGATTTAAATTAATTTATTACATAAAAATATACATGTGTAAAACTATAAATGGACGGAATATTTACATAAATGGATATAAAATGACTACGAATGGTACATATATTCACAACTTCAGTAATTAGTAATTTTCAATGTCCAGGAATTGGCAGAGATCAGTTGGTCATGCGAGGTCGATGAATTATGATTTTATTTGGCTTTTTAACGCTTCTTTGATTTCATATCTCGTAACTGTTTCAGTTCATTTTCACGAAATTGTGCCACAGCTGATGTTTCTGCCAACTGCAATGTAAAGAAGTAGAATTTTATTGTAACAGATTGATCATTATGAATATATATATAAAATGAAACTAGAGAGAAAATACATTATGATATTTATTTGCTATGAGAGAAATGTTAACTACATCCTAGAATACAGGTTAATGAATTCTACAGGGTGTTAAACATTTGATGGTAAGACATTGTCCATTGGGAAAGAAGAAAGCTGCTTTTGCCTCAAAGACCATTCTAAATCGGTAAAGGATCATTTATATGCACTTATCTACATATGACAGCACATTTATATTACTTTTTCTTACACACCTGTCGGTGAGAACACCATGCGTTATTTATGATGACACATGTACGTGTATTGACAATTTCAAGACATACGACTGGTTGCTCCTAGGTGATGACCAGGTCACCAATGCCATATATCCAATGAAAAACAACACTATTGAAATCTATTGTACTGTGACGTATAGTTAACCTGACAATTGTGTCTGTGATGTGTAAGTCATCTACAAGTGCAAAGGGTTGTAAATATCTCTTTAGTTGAATTTTTTTGCGTAAAACCTGTTTTTTGACGATATGTAAGAAATAGAATAATACATTCGTGTCCGTTATCTCACAAATCGTTAAAACCAATTCAAACTAATTTTCACTCATTAAGATACATTTTAAAACAACTCGTGAGATAATTGGTATCTAACGGCAACTCATGTATTATTCTCTAATTAATTCTGAACCCATAATAACAAACAAATTTTTTTTTTTTTATTTTCATCTTTATTTAAATTGTTATGAAATTCTGAAACCTTAATAAGGTAGACATTTTAATGTTTTTCTTTTTTATTTGAATTGGTTACAAGCTTAAAACAATATGACTCACCATGTCGAGAAGGATATCGATTTTTAATTTGAGAAAGTTATTTTCTTCTTGCAGACAGTAGTTCTCTTTGCGTAGCTTAGTAACCTCTTTATGACTAGCTCCTCCTCCACCGCTTTCTGTAATACAAATCACAGTAATTAGCTAACTTAATACAAGATACAGACTTATGTACGAGGATTCAAATGCATTGCACAGGTGTTACTTCAAAGTCTGTGTTGAGTAATAGGTGGCAGGCAGTGACTTTCTGCGTCTACTGATGTTTACTTGTTATGCTTGCTGTTAAAGACTTTACTGCATAAAGTAGAGATGTTCACCTCATGGCTCACCCTGACCAGTGCCAGATTAGCCAACTGATTATTTTTATACAAAGTAGCTACAACATTTAGGGCCAGATTTACGGCTGTTTTTCTTAAACGCAGGTGTTAAAGCATTGTAAATGTATGTAGTTACACGTGTGTAAGACATAAACAGGTGTTAAAGCATTGTAAATGTATGTAGTTACACGCGTGTAAGACTTACAGGTGTTTAAGCATTGTAAATGTATGTAGTTACATGCGTGTAAGACATAAACAGGTGTTAAAGCGTTGTAAATGTATGTAGTTACACGCGTGTAAGACTTAAACAGGTGTTTAAGCATTATAAATGTATGTAGTTACGTGTGTGCAAGACATAAACAGGCTTTGTAAATTCGGCCCTTAGTCTTTGCCTAATAAAATATACCTTACATTAACCACATTTTAATCATTTTCAAGGCAATACACTACATACCTGAAAAATAATGGCTAAACCAAAACCTGTCCTGAGCCCTACACCTACCGGGTACTTTTGTCAAACAGCGTTGTATTTTCAGTGAGAACGAACATCCTGCAACTTTTTTTTCTTCTTTTTTTTTTATTGCTGAATACCTTTCCCCAGATAACTGAGCATGAGTACTGTTAACAAACCTACATGATATATGTACTGTAACATTATGTTTATGACTTGCCTTTTTCGTCTTCTTGTTTTGTTGTTGTGCAAAGCAATAATCACTATACTTTATACTTGTGGAATTAAATTTTCGAGCTTCCTGATTGAAAGAAAAAAGTAAATAAAAATCCAATTTTTAATATTCAATAATATGGAATACACATAAAAAGAGCATCTTATGAGCATAATACAAACCGTGTATCCACATTCCATTCTCAAAGCTGACATCATGACCTCCTAAATTGAGCTTTACAGCGCCATATTCTAACCCGAATTCTGTCCGTGACTGTGTCGCGTCTAGGTTTAGATTAGACAGTGAACTGGCTCGACGTTGGGGAGTTTTCTTGGGTGAAAACTTGTTACCAAACAGTGGCATCTGCAAGTAGGTAGATCATGAAATAAGTTCAAGTTTGTTTTCTTTAATGGCATTGAATAATTAATCATCAACAACCACTGGATATCAAACATTTTATCAATCTCTGTCATCAGAGGAATTTACATTGTTCTATTAGCAGCAAGGCATCTTTTTACATGCATTTTCCCCGTCATAATACGACCTCATAATTAGGATGGGACCCATTGAGGGGATGCAATCCTATGACCCCAGCACCTCGGGTATGTTTTCTATTAACGTTCTAATCTAGGTCCCCAAAAGTGTTGATAAATGCCAGTAATGTACACGTATTAATTTGCATTGCAACAGGAGTAGGGAAGAAATTATTATTTTAAGAGTTGAGGGGCCCCTGCTTCCTATGCCTATGGTCTCGACCCCTAAACAAGTAAGCAAATTGATGTTCAGAATTTTTCTTCTATAATAATACAATATTAAAACAGTTTGCACAGATGATAATGAACATAACTTTCCATTTGGGTACGGTCTTTTACATAGATGTGGTGAATTTGAATATATCATAAGTTGCCTCTTAAAAATTTTAAACCCTGCAAACAAATTATTTCTAAGAACTATGTTTTTAAATTCAGACATTTTAAAACTGTCAGAGTGGGTGGTTGTCAGTTTGTCACCTAGTGTGCTGCATAAATATCAAATCAAATAAAAACCACCACATTGACAAAATGTGTCTTCAAGCACTGAATGAAATGATGGTCATTTGATGCTTATCCATGACTAAACTTAATTTGTATCATCATTAACTATACTATTTGATCACGCAAATGGTTCAAAATACTGATGTCATGTTTTCCATTTATTCTACAAATATTCTGTCTAGGTAAAGATAATAAATTTAAATCATAATAAAATTTTGATTTAAAACAGTGGTAATAGAAATGTTAGTATACAGGTGCTTCTACTACAGGCCATCTGAAAATACCAGTATTTTGCTAAATATTAGTCAAGAGGGGACTATAGGTTTCATCTCTGTCCTATCTGTTATGTCTGTCCGTCCATCTGTCACACATATAGTTTTCACAATGCCTTGAGATTATACACTGAAATTTTGTGTATAGCTTTATCATGTTCCATTACAGATCAAGTTTGACTTTCATGGCAATAAACCCACTTTTGACAGAGTTATGGCCCTTGAACATGAGATATGAAAAAATGTCCGGACTTTGTTTTCGCAATGCCTTAAGATACTCAGCTGAAATTTTGTATATAATTTTATCATGTACTGTTACAGATATTTTGACTGTCATGGCGATATATCAATTTCTGACAGAGTTACACAGAATTCTTGTGACTAAAAGCTGTAGACTTATCCAGTTTATGTACCAATACTGAGAATAAAACCAGTGTTTTGTATTTTCACATTTCAAAATAAAAAGACAAATTCAGTGATCATTACTGGTGTTGGTTACTTAATAAATACAAATACTAGTTTTGTGTCTTTATACATGAAATACATAGACCTATAAAATATTCTTGCATCAATTTGGAAATTTACAAAAAGTTGGAATGTATTCCAGCTATTAACTTTAAAATGGAGAATACTGCTTGCTTCAAATAATATAACATACATAGTAAATGCTACACTTATCTACAACAGGATAAAATATACATTTAAACAAATCATAACATACATACTTAGCAAGATCCAGAATCTTAAATTTATGTTATGGAGGTATATAAAAGAACATACGTGCTAGAATTAATGCTTTGAGTTTTAAAAAGAGTATGTTTTGTTTAATGACACCACTAGAGCACACTGATTTATTAATCATTGGCTATTGGATGTCAAACTTGTAATGGTATATGGTAATTTTGACATAATCTTAAAGAGGAAACCTGCTACATTTTTCCATTAGTAGCAAGAGATCTTTTATATGCACCATCCCAAAGACAGGATAACACATACCATGGCCTTTGATATACTAGTCATGATGCACTGGCTGAAATGAGAAATAACCCAATGGGCCCACCAACGGTGTTTGATCCCAAACCGAACACGCATCAAGCGAGCGCTTTACCACTGGGCTACATCCCGCCCCTGATGCTTTGAGATGCCACTAGGTGAATAATAATATATACATGTATAATTATGTTGTGGATTGAAAATGTTTGAGTCTTTCACAATTTAAAATACTGAATAACTTATACAAGTAGGTCCTATCATTGACAATTTTTACTTTTGTGATCGACAGAGATTGGATTTTACAGTAAAATAAATCTTACAATGTGCAATTATTACCAATTAAATTATATTAAATTTGTTTGCTAATAAACTTCTTTACTGAATAAATTTCATTAAATTTGTTCTCCAACCCCACCCCCCCATAGTAACAAGGATGCAACTTTCCGAGGCATTAAATTTTTAAATTGAACATATTTCATACCACAACATAACTGTCAAGAGTTTGTTAGTTTGGAAAAATACATTAGTCATGAGGTGTATTATATATAACACTATGTGAAATGGCTACTTGAAACAAAGAGTGCTACAAGTTTAACCTGCATGCTTGCGTCGGAAGAACTGAAACATAATAAAACAAATGTGAAAATAAACACACTGCAAAAAAGCTAAATTAAACAAAATGAGTAATTTTATCTACAGGTAGTAAATTTATACTTTGTTTAGGCAAGTAATGATTTTAAAAATATAAAATTTCCTGAGTCATAAAAAGTGTGGAGCACCAACTTCTAAGTGTATTTTATTATACAAAAAATTGGTAGACGTATTATCAGAATTAATGTTTAAAGACATCCCACACCAAAAATATATATCGCCATAATCGGCTATTAGATGTCAGTGGTAAATATATGGAAAATGGAATAAAAAGTATTTACATTGAAATAAATATCATATACATACAATTATGTAACAGTAAAAATCATCAAACGTGTATCACTTAATTATTAATTATTTGGGAGGTAGGGGAATAATATTTGTATACTTCCCATTTTAAAATATTTTTATATTTACCAGTATAAGACTGTTCATTCAAAACTGAAAACATTGGTCACTTGTACTATAATACACTCACACAATGAAAGAGAGCAATGCCATGATGATCCAAAGTGTTTTTAATTTTCCGCATTTACTTTTCCATGACATTTTTCATTTTCTGTCACTTCTGTTAGTTATTATTTTTGTAATACCAGGGAACATTTTGTTTTAAAAATTTTGATTACCGATATTTTTAGTCAATTGAAAATTAATTAGCGATATCTGAAACTTGTGTAGCAAAATGCGACACTGAATAAAATGTCCCCCAGATACTGATAAATTAAACTCCCCTCTTACACCTCTGTGGAGACTTATTTCAACAACATGTTTTTTGCCATGGCTATATTATAACTGCCAGGGTTGCTGTATTGTAAAAGTTTATTTTCACTACACCATAAGAGCTCATTGATTTATTAATCATTGGCTAATGGATGTCAAAAATTTTTTAAGTCTGACATATACTCTTAAAGAAGAAATGTGCTACAATTTCCCATTAAGGTCAATGACAGTCACTCTTCGCACCCTTGTTTAGGTTTTGTACACAATATTATATCTTACTGTAATTTCACTTCCAATCCATATTTCCTAAAAGGTACTTTTTACAATCACAAAATTTTGCATTGGAATTTTCCCAGCATTCTTAAACATCATGTACCCAGTTTGTTATTGTAAGATGTAAAGTGACATTGATCATTAGAATACTGATGTCATTCAAATTAAACAATAGCTGTATTATTACAATGATTCGCCACATTAAGACTACTAACCTTGACCACTGTCAAAACTGTATAACGAGCAGACAACACTGTTTACAGGTCAGTATGTTTGTATTTTTCATAATTCTGGACAAAATATTAAGTTTAGGTTTTAGAAAATGGAAAAAATAAAAAGTACCTTTTATCAAATATAATATATCAAAACATTCACGTTGGATATATTATATTTATTGTGTACAAAGCCAAAATTAAGGGTGCGAAAAGTGATTGTTATCAACCTTAGTAGCATGGGATCTTTTATATGCACTTTTCCAGACAAGACAGCACATACCATGGCTTTTGTTATACCGGTCGTGGGCACTGGTTTGTAATTAGAGTGCATGGTTGCCATAGACTATGATATAGTAACATTATTTTGAATGTCTACTTGTCTTGTCCTCATTTGTGCACTTTACTTTTTGGAAGGTTTTCTTAATTCAACAAAAGTATTTTGAATGAATGAATGAATGAATGAATGAATGAATGTTTAACGACACCCCAGCACGGTCACGGTTCAATCGTATGCCGATTTCTTAAAAATAAGTCAAACGTAAATAGACCGGTTTATGGGGTAGCCCGGTTTTTCACGATATTATTATTTGATATATCGATACCATCATCATCATGGTTATGATCATGATGGTAAATACTAAAACAACTGGCAGATGAACTTAAAACTGATGAAAAACAAATTGTTTACAAAACAAATATACTTCAAACTTACTATTCAATTATGTTGATATTACTATAGCCATAAAACCCCACCATTATATTAATTATCGTATGCAATATTTATTGTTCTCAAATATTGAAATAACATTTTCCAATTCTGGCAATTGTTGACAAGTTGCGACAGGTTTAAAATTTACATTATTTCCAATAGGCCTACTATTTATTAATAAAATGTACATGTTAAATTATGTAAGCTACAAAACCACATATACTATATCAGTAAAGATGCACAATAGTAAACACATATTTGAACTGTAATTTCATATAAAGTTACCTTTGTAAACGTCAAAAAATAAATATTTCGCCGACAATTCGACTGATAAACGTCAGTCTATTGTTAGACAATGTAAAAGCGAACTATGAACAGAACACCAGTTGAGAAAATGTGACCGGTGTAAAGTTAGATTTTGTAACTTGTGTCAGATTTGTACAGAGGACGAATCAACTTGGGTGGGGTGGGGGTGGTGGTGGTGGTGTGTGTGTGTGTGTGGGGGGGGGGGTCCACATGTGTCCCACGTTTGAAGTACCCTTTTTAGTGTCTTTTTGTTGTTGTTGTACAATTCATCATCCACAAAACCCTACAGACCTCACTCTGCCTAAAACTCAAATTAATTTTTATAGGATCTTGTGATGCCCCTTTACAAAATTCTGGATTTCTCTCTCAGTCTCTTTGTCTCTCTTCTCTTAAAAGATCACCTGACGTTAACGTGCCATGTATTTTCTTTTCTGCATTGCTCTTGTAAGGAAAAAAAACAACGTTTGCTTTGGTTACCGACACAACTAGAGCACACTGACTAAATAATTGAATGTGAAATATTTGAAAACATGTATTCTTTAGAGGTAATCATCGTTTCCCCACATTCCAACCAGCGCTCCGCGACTGTTACATCAAATGGCGTTGTATGTACTGTGCTGTTTATGAAAAAATGCATATAAAAGATCATTGCTGCTTTAATGGAAGAAGCACCTAATATGGCGACGGCAGATAGGCCTATCCTGTCTATATTTATCTAAGTGACCTTGTTTTTCATCGTTCTAACCAATGATCCATGATTGGTACATCGTATGCCGTTGTATGTATTGTGTTGCATATGGGAAAGCGCTTTAAAATAATATTGCTGCTTTATTGGCAGTAGTAGCTCATGTGACACACTGGTTTCCTCTCTATCTCTTTCTCTGGACCAAACAGACACCAACACGCCGGAGCTTACAATATGACGAGTTGTTAAAGGCGCAGACCCTAGTTTTAGCAATTAAAAAATGGACACTTAAGTTTAGTTAATTTACAAACCTGTAACTCATTTGAATAAAGTACAGTGAAAAAAGAGTCTGTGGCGTTAAAACTGGGACATATCCTTAAAAATAGACTAGAACTCGAATCAATAAACCGCTACTTCTTAGACGCACGTGCGTTTTTAAAAATATGAAAAATGTAATTTAATTTTTTTTGTATTAGAAACACCAGGATGACCAGAAACACTTCGTTTATACGGAAATGGACAATCTCAAGAATAACATATAAGTAATGTTTTATTTCAGTGGTCATAAATGGCTCTAATAGTCAAACATATGCTATAGTGTTTAAAAACTAGGGTCTGCCCAATAAATGGTGTGTCCTGTCCTTTGCTGCTAATGCAAAAATGTAGCGGGGTTTGACTAAGACTAATTCAAAATTACCAAATGTTTGACAACCAGTAGCCGATGATTAATAATATATCAATATGCTCTAGTGTTGTCGTTAAATAATAAACGTTTCTTTCTTCTTGAGATAACAGTGTCGTAATGGTTGGTATTGAGTGACTGAACTGAAGAATCATGATCGAAGAATGACGAGCATTAAACTGAATGAGCGAATGCAGAACTTTTGTAGAGATAGGGTGCAATTTGCATGGACGAATGCTGGACTTTTCTACCGACCTCGGTGGCGTCATGGTTAGGCTGGTAGGTACTGGGTTCGGATCCCAGTGGAGGCATGGGATTTTTAATCCAGATACCGACTCCAAACCCTGAGTGAGTGCTCCGCAAGGCTCAATGGGTAGGTGTAAACCACTTGCACCGACCAGTGATACATAACTGGTTCAACAAAGGCCATGGTTTGTGCTATCCTGCTTGAGGGAAGCGCAAATAAAAGATCCCTTGCTGCTAATCGGAAAGAGTAGCCCATGTAGTGGCAACATCGGGTTTCCTCTCAAAATCTGTGTGGTCCTTAACCATATGTCTGACGCCATAAAACCGTAAAATAAAATGTATTGAGTGCGTCGTTAAATAAAACATTTATTTGCTGGACTTTTCTAGGGATAGGGTGCAATTTTAAAAAGTTTACCTAAAATGGGGCACCAACAATATTCAAGTTTAGTTAATTATCATATGATATGCCACATTTAATTACTGTTTTCTAGCGATGTAAAATTACAACTTGAAAAATAACTGCAAGGCCGTACCTAGTGGAGTTGGGGGGGGGGGGGGGGGGGGGGGGGGGGGGGGGGGGGGGGGGGGGGGGATCAACAAAAAACAACAACAAACAAACGAAAAAGTGTTCATTGTAATTTTTAAAAAGTTTCTTTTATATACACCATCCCACAGACAGGATAGCACATACCACGGCCTTTGATATACCAATCGTGGTGCACTGGCTGGAACGAGAGATAGCCCAATAGGCCCACCGACTAGGATCGATCCTAGACCGACTGCGCATCAAGATAGTACTTTACCACTTGGCTACGTCCCGCCCTCGGTTGGAAAAGACCCAGTATATTATAAGTAGTATCAGGGCCTGTATAGAGTCATGACCTACTTTCCGTGACCTTGACCTTGATGCCGTCACGTGACCTCGTCCTACTGACCCGGCCCTGACCTACTTAGACTGACCGTGACCTACTTAGACTGGCCTACTGTGCCGTGTGCAACGTCCTACTGACCCGGCCCTGACCTACTTAGACCGGCCACTGACCTACTTAGACCGGCCACTGACCTACTTAGACCGGCCCCTGACCTACTTAGACTGCCACGAAGAGTATAAAAAGGCTAGATACGGTTTAATTGTCACGATTGTTATTCGATCTACTACGTCATTGTTAGGAGATTCGTTTGAGATATTTTGTCATTGTTAGAAGAAGATTCATTTGGATCATTGTGAGAGATTTTGT